>NC_092372.1:47469318-47780390 GCF_030028105.1 Mobula birostris | reverse complement strand
CACTGTGTAATGATTTGAACTGAATCAGCAGCATACAAGACAAGCTTTCGCACGTGACAATAATAATCTAATTGCAAACCTATTTCCTCTCTCTCCTCTCGGAAGCTGATGTCTCTTTGGGCTTCTCCATCCTGGGCAGAGTCAATGAAAGAATCCAGAGCTGGGACATTCCAGTTCAGGACTAAAGGGGAACTGAGAGATGTGAGAACAGGGCAGAAGGGCTGAGCTGAGGTCCAGGTCTGATTAGCATGGTTGAGAAATCCCCCACTGCCCAAGCCCTGCACCTGGTTTGCTATGCTCACGTTCAGTCCCACATCTCAAGTTCATTGTCATTCAACGGTATACATGTATACTGCCAAATGGACAACGTTCCTCCAGACCAAGATGTACAATACAGTACATATAACTCACAAACAACACATTCAGTGATATTACCACAAATAACTTAGCAAATAATAAAATATATTCCAAGAGGTTGACTTTTAGCATTAAGTCCATCTATGACACAAGTGAAAAAGTAAACAGTATACTGCTAACCAAGAGAAAATATGCAGATGCTGGAAATCCAAGGCAACCCGCACAAAATACTGGAAGAACTCAGCAGGTCACACTCTACGGAAAGGAGTAAACAGTCAACGTTTCGGGCCGAGACCTGTTATCAGGACTGGGAAGGGAGAGGAGAGGTCAGAGTAAGAAGGTGGGGGGAGGGGGGGAGGGGAGGAAGAAGTACAAGGTGATAAGTGACAGGTGAAACCAGGAGAGGGAGAGGGGGTAAAGAGTGGGAAGGTGCTTGGTGAAAGAGATAAGGGCTAGAGAAGGGGGGATCTGACAGTAGTATAACGCTATTGGCATTTCATAAGTGATAATCTAATCTAATGAGACCTAGAGGTGGCAGGGAGTTGGTAGTCTCATGGCCTGAGGGGAAGAAACTATTTCCCATACTAACAGTCCTTGCACCAATTCTCCTGCCTAAAGGAGATTGTGGGATGGATGGAAGGGATCCATAACAATACCAAGGGCCTTGCATATGCAGCACTCCTGATAAGTATCTCAGGCTACATCCACACTACGCCAGAAAATTTTGAAAACGAAGCCTTTTCTCTTCGTTTTGACCCTCCATCCGCATTTTTTAAAAAACACACTTGTCTTTGTAAATGTCCTGAATAGTGGAAAATTTACATCTACAGATGCGCTGGGCTGTCCGCACCACTCTCTGCAGGGTCCTGCGATTGAGGGAAGTACTGTTCCCATAGCAGGCAGTGATGCAGCCAGTCAGGATGCTCTCAATTGTGCCCCTGTAGAAAGCTCTTAGAATTTGGGGACCATACCAAACTTCTTCAACCATCTGAGGTGAAAGAGGCACTGTTGTGCCTTTCTCACCACACAGTCGGTATGAACAGACCACATGAGATCCTCGGTGATGTGTATGCCGAGGAACTTAAAGCTGTTCACCCTCTCAACCCCAGATCCATTGATGTCTATAGGGGCTAGCCTGTCTCCATTCCTCCTTCCTCCTGTAGTCCACAACCAGCTCCCTTTTTTTTTTGCCACATTGAGGGACAGGTTGTTTTCTTGACACCACTGTGTCAGGGTGATGACTTCTTTTCTGTAGGCTGCCTCATTATTATTTGAGATTAGGCCAATCAGTGTAGTCTCATCAGCAAATTTAATTAGCAGTGTGGAGCTGTGGGTGGTGACACAGTCATGGGTATAAAGAGAGTAAAGGAGGGTGCTTGGTACACAGCCCTGAGGGGCGCCTGTATTGAGGGTCAGAGGGGCAGCGGTGGGGAGCCCACTCTTACTACCTGTCAGCAATCTGACAGGAAGTCCAGGATCCAGCTACACAACGCAGGGCAAAGGTTGAGCCTGGACGGAATTATGGTGTTGAGTGCTGAACGGTAGTCCAAGAACAGCATTCTCACATAAGCATCCTCCTTCGCCAGCTGTGTAAGGATGGTGTGTAGAGCTGTGGCTACTGCGTCATTTATCGCTTGGTTGTGTTGGGGGCTCAGTGTGGGTGGCAGCAAGCTGCAGATGTAGTCCTTGGCCAGCCTCTCAAAGCATTTGCTTATTATTGAGGTGAGTGCGACAGGACACCAGTCATTCAGACATGTTACCTTGGTCTTTCTAGGTACCAGAACAATGGTGGACGTTTTGAAGCGGGGGGGGGGGCACTCCACACTGGGAGAGGCAGAGAGATTAAAAATATCTGTAAACACATCTGTCATTTGTGCCACACACACTCTTGAGTACCCACTCTGGGATGCCGTCCGATCCCACAGCCTTGCGACTGACTTCGGCCTCAGAGATGACCAAGCTACTGGTCGCATCAGCAGCTCTCTTCAGGGGCTCAGTATTGGCAACATCGAATCGAGCATAAAAAAGATTTAGCTCATCTGGGAGAGAGGCTACTTACAAAGCATTTTCTTTGTAACGTCTTTCAAATCTTCATCACTGATGTTCTTCCCATGCTAATACTTATTTTGGAACCACACTGATGGTGATAAGCTGCCCATGAGTGTTCTGTCCTGCCACACCGAGCAATGAAAGTTGACTATACATGATTTCTTTTAATAAGAGACAGGTCATAGAATAACAGCTACAATGTGGCGTGACAGAGCAAGATCTTGGTCTATTGGCAAGGTGGTAATGAAAACCAGGTTCACTGGCATAGACATGTGTGTCTGTACAAACTTACATCAGTGCATACATACACAAGTGGATTCAAGCACATGCCTTTGCTTACTATTCTCTTTGTTACTATTCTCTTTGTCCCACTCTATACCTCCTAGACACCTCTCATTCTCAATTCCACCCCAAACTCTTAACTTCTATGGAGTAAGGAACACTACTAATAGTACTATAGTACAATAAAACTATATTTTACAGTTGCAAGAATAAGTTGGTGAACCCTTTGCAATTACCTGGTTTTCTGCATTAATTACTCATAAAATATGGTCTGACTTTCAACTATATCACAATAATAGACAAACACTATTTGCCTAAATTAATAATACACAAACAATTGTACTTTTCACATCTTTATTGAACACAGTTTAATTATTCAGTCTAGGCTGGAAAAAGTATGCGAACCCTTATATTTAATAATTGGTAGAACCTCCTTTAGCAGAAATAACCTCCACCAAGTGTTTCGTGTAGCTGCTGATCAGACTTGCACAATGGCAAAGAGGAATTATAGGTCATTCCTCTATACAAACTGTTTCAGTTTATCAATATTTCTGGGATATCTTGCATGAACAGCCCTCCAGGAAATGCCACAGCATCTCAATTGAGATAAGGTCTGGACTCTGACTTGGCCATTCTAAAACACAAATCATCTTCTTTTTAAACCATTCTGTTGTTGATTTACGCTTGTGTTTCAGATCAATGTCTTGTTGCATTATCCAATTTCTATTAAGCTTCAGGTAATGGACCACTACCCTGACAATCTTCTGCAAAAAGCCTTGATACAATTTTGAATTCATTGTTCCCTCAACAATTGCAAACTGTCCAGGTCCTGAGGCAGCAAAGCAGCCCCAAACCATGATGCTCCTTGCACAATGCTTCACAGTCGGGATGAGGTTTTCATGTTGGTGTGCATTGCCCTTTTTCTTCCAAACATAGTGGTGTGCACTTCTGCCAAAAGGTTCAACTTTTGTCTCATCTGTCCACAGAACATTGCCCCAGAAAGACTGTGGATCACCCATGCGGTCTTTTACAAACCTGAGACTTGCAGCAATGTTTTTTTTGGAGAATAGTGGTTACCTCCATAATGTCCCATGAACACCATTCTTGTACAGTCTTTTTCTTATAGTAGGCACATGAACAGAGACTTTAACAAGTTCTAGACATTTCTGCAGGTCTTTTGCTGATACCCTTGGATTCTTTTTCACCTCCTTGAGCACTGAAATTTGTACTCTTGGTATGATCTTTGCAGGATGCCCACTTTCTAGGGAGAGTAGCAACAGTCCCGAATTTCCTCCATTTGTAGACAATTTCTCTTACTGTGGACTGATGAACACTCAGGTGTTTAGAAATGCTTTTGTAGCCTTTTCCAGCTTCATGCATCTCTACAATTCTTCTTCAAAGGTCCTCTGAAAGTTGTTTTGATAAAGACATGGTGCACATAAACAGATCTTTCTTCAGGAGAGTAGGCTCTATCAGTACCTGACTTTGTGTGGCCTTTTTAAAGAAGAAATATAGGGCAGAGCACCTCTACAATCCACACCTTCAATCTCATATCATTGATTGGAACACCTGACTCCAAATAACTTTTGTAGAAAGCATTACCCCAGAGGCTTGCATACTTTTTTGAACCTTGACTATGGTTGTTTAAATGGTGTCCTCAGTATTGTCTACAAGTAGTACAATTGTTTGTGTTATTCATTTAGGCAGATTATGTTTGTCTATTATTATGACTTAGATGAAGATCAGACCACATTTTAAGGGTAATTAATGTAGAAAATGAGGTAATTGCAAAGGGTTCACAAACTTTTTCTTGCAACTGCAGTTCCTAATATTTATCAACGGAGGAATTCATCCAGTGTACGCAATGAACAAAACCTAGTGCAGATAATGGATTGCATTCATACAATGTGATCATGGATGGCATTCTCCAAATCATTTTCATTATTACATTCAAAATGATTGTCAATGCAATGAAACTCTTCATATTTCCTAACTTAATGAAGTAGTGAAATTGTTTCATTTTCACTCCCGGCCGTTTCTGCCATCCTCAAGTTGTAAATGCTTGAACCCGCAATAAGCAAGACAGTTTGAATTTGTTTTAGTATTTATTTCTCACCATCAATGACAAAATCACTGCCTTTTGAATACAACACATGCAACTGATGCTATTTAAAAACTGTTCACTCTAAATACGGTGTAGCATCAAGTGCGTATGACTGCGCTAGCTAGAATCTGTTTTGCAATAGTCTCCTGCCCCAATTAAGTGGCATAGTGTTCCAAACAAATGAAGGGAATCCCAACAATTTGTTAGATTAGTTTTTGTTCTGCAAGAGTTGTCCCAAATAAGTGGCTGCCCCAATTAACTGATAGCCCAATTAACCAAAATCCACTATAATTATACTATAAATATCAAACAGTATATGATTTTAATATAAAAATGTAGATTTGACAATAGATTGCTCTGCTCAAGGGTAGCATACAGTGGTTTTGAGACAAGTGAAAAATATTTTGAGTTGTATTCTAGTTGATTAATATAATATTACAATTTTTTAAAAAATTAGGTGCTAAGCTTCTTGCTGTAGTACCATTCTCATGATCAGATCCAAGGTTAAGGGTTGTAGAATGGCACAGCATTTAGTGCTGACATTCGAGACCCTAGATTTGATCTGAACCTCAGGTGTACTCCATGAGGAGTTTTCACACTCCTTCTCTGACCACGCGTGTTTTTCTGATAGTCTATTTTCCTCCATCTTCCCATCCTAAAAGACACCTTGGTATGAGAACTGGTTCTTAGAAATTTGTATTGAGGTATAATTTACAACAGAAAGAGTCAAAGGGGAATTGGTGGGAAAGAATACAAATTCAGGGTTACCAAAGAATATGGAGGGGCAAAATGGATCTGATGGAATTGTTTCACTGGGAGCCAGCAAAACGGCCTGAAGCCCCAGTGGTCTCCTTTTGGGTTGTAGTAGTACAAGGTCTGTGGGTTTGTATTTCTAAACAAGAACTCAATGCATATAGGCAATGTTATCATGATGAACAGTACTGAAAAATTACTACACCGTCAGAGGTCCCATCATTTACATGAATTACCAAAGATCCAACAGTTCTGAGTGCAAGAGATCCCACTGTACTATTCTGAAAATGTTGGCTTCTCACTATCCTTACAGATACTTACTCTTTACCTAACACTGATTGCAAATACCCTGTCACATCTCCAATATCAGGTAGGAACAACTGAAGACACACACCATTATCTACAGAGTTTGGGATGTTTCAAGGTGGTACTATACAAAGTTTTCTCCCCAGAATTAAGCATTTTTATTAAAAAATGTTCTTCCCTCTAGACTGGAATTCAGTTATTTTAAAAGCAAGGTTCTGTTGCACAAGCTGATCAATGTATCACATACTCATAGTTACTAGAGCTTTATCTGATTTCCATTGTTTTTATCCTGCAGTAAAACAGTTTAATCATTTCCAGAAAACAATTTTTTTGTGTAGTATAGCATCCTTAAGAATCCATATTAGTAATTTCAGAAGTGAGGCGAGTGATGGCCCTTGGCATCAAGGTAGGACTTGACCAAGTATAGCAACAAGGAGCCTTAATAAAATATAACTCAATGGGAATCAAGGTGAAAGCATTCCAAGGTTGCAGTCAGGACTCATAGAAAGGAAGATGACCGTGGCTGTTGGAGGTAATCCTCCCAAACTCATGACATAAGACCAAGAATTCCTTGGAGTAGCACCCTGGCCAAATCCAAAATCAGCTGTTTCAATGACTTCCCTTTAATCATCAAGACAATATGGGGATGTTCTCTGATGACTAAACAATGCTCAATTCCATTTACAATTCCTCAAATAACAAAGTAGTCCAATTCGAATGCAGCAAGACTTAGACAGTATTAGGCAGATGTTAACATGTGGCAAGTAAAACATTTGTGTCACAATGACCAACCCTAACAAGAAAAGGTTTGATAACCAATCCTTGAAATTTTTTGGCATGTTCATGTACCCTGGAATCTTGTTCAGCTGAGTCACATGAAACACAAAGTAAATATAACAGTGCATCAAGCAATCAAAAAGGTAAATACACAGTAGGGTCGCTTAGAAGGCGATCTGGAAGAAAAGAATGAGGAAGCCATTGCAATGGCAATATCTCACCTGAAGGAGGGTAAACAAGTAGTCTCCATTTAATGATACAAATAATTTGGAATGGTGCATAGTGCATTGGCCATTTGTAGGACAAAGAGAAGGACAGTAAAATAAGGGTAGGTCATTGAATAGCCAATGTCTTATACTGAGACCAGATGCAAATGTTCCAGACTGAAGAAATATCATTCCTCCTTCATCCTGTCAGTCTGGGCTTTTCTTTTTAAAATTCATCAAAATAAGTTCTTTCTTCTGAATTCAAGACTGTAGAGACTCAGTCTATTTTCTCTCTCATTACATTATATTTTTTCCATCCTAGAAGTCAATCTGATAAACTTCTGCTGCATTCCTCCCTTAAGAGAAATTAGAACTATCCACAACATTTCAAATACATTCTCATTAAGGCTCAATATAACTAAACAAGACATCTCTACTCATGTACTCTGATCTTCTTCTAATACCATTTGCCTTCCAAATTGCTCACCGTACATGCACATTAACTTACATATACAAGACAAATCACTCAATTTGAAACAGGTTTCTATTTTTTCTCAGAGCAGATGACCTAAATTTTCCACACTATTCTAACTCATTCATTTAACCTATTTATACCTGTTGAAAGCATGCTACATTCTCACACAAAGCTCCATACAATCAGTAAACCTATATACCTGACACTTGATTCTGTTATCCAAATCATTTGTATAGGTGTTCCTGCATCAATCCCACGGCATCCATCTCAGTACAGCCTCCAATTTATGAAATTGATCCATTATTGCTACCAATTTTCTGACAATTAACCAATTCTCAATCCACACCAGTATGTCTACATATTGTGCATTCTGTAATGACTTTAATGACTTTCCACACAACACCTTACTGAAGGCCTTCTAAAGGTTCAAATACATCATGGCATCTGGCGTACCTTTGATTACAGATGGGCATGTGATCACTAGAGTTCTAAATGGAAAGGAATCACAAAGAAATATGGAAAATTCTCAGATGACCAGGTTGGGAAAGATCCTAACAGCTGTTTTCTTTGACTGCACTGCCTCAAACTAGGATCAAGATCCAAGTCTGAGCAAATGAGGACTTTTTTTGTTGAGGCTTACAAATCTTCATAAACCTCAACTGCATAAAGCTATGGTCCCTTTCATCTAATCCCCTTGTATCTAAAATTATTAAATGGTATAAGGATCACGTAGGAACTTTATCAGAGAAAGAAGAAATAACATGTCTTTGCTGACTGGGAGTAAGCACCTGCTTTTGTGTTTTTTTTTTAAATCTTTTTATGTTAAACAAGCTTCCATATGAGTAGCACAGTGGTACAGCTGGTAGAGCCTCACAGTGCCAGAAATCCAAGTTCAATCTTGACCTGGGATGATGTCTATATGTTTGCATGCATGGGTACCCTTCCACATTCCAAAGACATGTGGGTTTGAACGTTAATATATCCTTTTGAGAATGTGGAAGATTATACAAAAGAGGATTAACACTGCATTAGTGTAAATATGTGGTTGATGATGGGCATGGGCTCAGTGGGCTGAACAGCCCGTTTCTCAGCCATATGTCTTATGCCTGTCTGTCTATTGAGCCAAAGACCTTTAATGCCAAAATAAAATGTGCCATGGTTTATTTACCATCAAAGTTACCAAATAAATTAATTCATTATCTAGATACATCGAAGTTAACAATTAAAACTAAGAATCGCCTTAGACTACCGTTATACTCTCGGGCTAAATGGGAAAGAGATTAAAAAAGACTAATTCCATCTGTTTTCTCAGATTGGGTCGTCTTGAGATCATGCACAAAATAGTATAAATGCAGTCCTTTCTTCTAAATACAATAGATTTACTGCATTACGAAAATACACGGTTGTAAATTCTACGAACAAAATAGTGAATAAGGCTAGGTAAATAAAATCAAGATTCCAACAAAAACTTGACGTGCGGCGAAAATATTAACAAAAACGCTACATTTCGTTCTCCGGCAGCCTCACACCCATCGGGAATTGGTACCAGGCGCCCATCCTGCCAAATAATGGTACAAGAGCCTCACAGCGCATGTGCAGTCTGCACCAAGCTAGGTACACGCATTGTGGGGAGGGGCTGTCGAAGCAGTCAGAGCACCCCACCCCCCAACAACCGTGGCAAATTAGTAATCTCTTTTTTTGAGGCCGATATCAATCACCACGTTAAACAAAAGAAAGATTTTACAAGTCCTCGCTCTCCCCCCCCCACTTATTTTTCCCTCTCATAAGTATACTGGACACTGGCAAGCGAGCTTTCCCGCGTCCGCTTCTGCCTGCGCTTCTCACTTCCCCTCGCATGCCCCTTCCCGTTCCCTCCCACTTCCGCACTCGCGCCGTGCCTCCCGCCGGCGCGCGCGCCCCCCGCCAGCGGCGCCCAGTCGCCCCCCGAGGAGCGGAGGGCGCCGCGATCGGCCAAGGCGTTGTTGTGACACGAAGAACACCGGCCTTGGCACCCCGCACCCGTGAGAACGCCCGGCGCCGTTTCCGAGACAACCAAACAACCGCACGTTTCCTTTCGGAAAACACTCGCCAATCAAACCTCCTCCTCCCCCATCCCATTCTGCAAGAATATTCTAGACACGTCCCCCCTCACTCCAATGTTGAGTCGGCAGTTACTGATGCTTGTTGAAGCGTTTACCAAACAATGATCCCGAAAATCGGCGGTCAGGGAGAAAAAAGCCTACTCCTTACCATCACTCCGTTTGATTTCGACGTAAATCCCGATCTGGACTTTCCCAAAATTGACTGCCATACTTTATAGACTACCATTCATCGCACGATATCACCGCCGATAAAACGTTTAATCGTTAAATTGCCTTCAAGTTTCCAGACACTTCCCCCGTATTCGCTCTGTCCTGTTGCCGGGTGGCGACCGCCAAAGAGACAGAGCAACGCCAACGGTACTGCGCATGCTCAGTAACCTCGCCTCATTCAGCTCATAAATATAAAGGCAAAGTGGTTTCTTCCAAAATCTATTGATTTAAGGCTACGCCGACAAATAACCCCTCTATTATCTAATGTTAATGTGGTACCTTCAAGGATGACAAGGAAGTGCTATTAAACAAAATGTTTGTTGATCTTTAGGAAAGAAAAGAGAGGTAAATGGTAAAATGAGAATTAACAGCAAGGTTAGGCCATCTGGCACTTCCAGCCTCTTCACTATTCATTAAGATCATGGCTGATTTTCATTGCCATTGCCATTTCCTCCCCCGCCCCCGCATTATCCCCATATCCTTTAATATCCACAAATCTATCAATATCTGTTTTGAATAAACATGGACTGAGCTTCCAAGGCCCTCTGAGGTAGAGAATTTCTCTGTCTTTTGAGAGAAAAAAAAATCCTTCTCTCAGTCCTAAATAGCCAATGCTTGTTCTGGGACTTACCCATGGTTCAAGACTCCTTGTCCAAGGGAAATAACTTTGTATCCACTCTGTCCAGACAACTGAACACTATTTATTCCCAAACATGAGGAAATCTGCAGATGCTGGAAATTCAAGCAACACACACAAAATGCTGGTGGAACACAGCAGGCCAGACAGCATCCATAGGAAGAAGCACAGTTGACATTTCGGGCCGAGACCCTTTGTCAGGACATCTTTAATGTAAATTTAGAAATGAGTAATAGAATAAGTTAAACTTTATGGAAAGTTGAATGAGGGACACCATCCAGAAGTACTTTGGAATCATCAAGACCAGAGGTAGCAAAGACATAGATGATGATTTCAGCAACAGACGAGGTGAAACTTATCTTGGAAGCAAATATGACATGAAATTTGCAAATAAACTGAATCAGTACTAATCAATTACCAAGTATTGGGATTGGTGACTGAAAAACATGGTTTCTGGCAAGGACAATGGTTTCAGTTTCCCATTATTTATTTGGAAGAAATAACTGCTTACCTAGTAGGAAGGCAGACAAATGTCTGATAATTCCAGGACAGCAAAAGAGCAGTGGTGTTAAGGGTAGCTGGGCATAAATATAGAAACTAACATTCTTTTACATAATTTCAGCATTTAGGACAAACATAGGGATTAGGAGCAGGGGTAGGCTTCTCAATGTCATAGAACATAGAATAGCACAGCACAGTACAGGCCCTTCGGCCCACAGTGTTGTGCCAACCCTCAAACCCTGCCTCCCATAAAAGCCCACACCTTAAATTCCTCCATATACCTGTCTAGTAGTCTCTTAAACTTCACTAGTGTATCTGCCTCCACCACTGACTCAGGCAGTACATTCCATGCACCAACCACTCTCTGAGTAAAAAACCTTCCTCTAATATCCCCCTTGAACTTCCCACCCCTTACCTTAAAGCCATGTCCAATGTATTGAGCAGTGGTGCCCTGGGGAAGAGGCACTGGCTATCCACTCTATCTATTCCTCTTATTATCTTGTACACCTCTATCATGTCTCCTCTCATCCTCCTTCTCTCCAAAGAGTAAAGCCCTAGCTCCCTTAATCGCTCATCATAATGCATACTTTCTAAACCAGGCAGCATCCTGGTAAATCTCCTCTGTACCCTTTCCAATGCTTCCACATCCTTCCTATAGTGAGGTGACCAGAACTGGACACTGTACTCCAAGTGTGGCCTAACCAGAGTTTTATAGAGCTGCATCATTACATCGCGACTCTTAAACTCTATCCCTCGACTTACGAAAGCTAACACCCCATAAGCTTTCTTAACTACCCTATCCACCTGTGAGACAATTTTCAGGAATCTGTGGACATGTACCCCGAGATCCCTCTGCTCCTCCACACTACCAAGTATCCTGCCATTTACTTTGTACTCTGCTTTGGAGTTTGTCCTTCTAAAGTGTACCACTTCACACTTCTCTGGGTTGAACTCCATCTGCCACTTCTCAGCCCACTCCTGCAGACTATCAATGTCTCTCTGCAATCTTTGACAATCCTCTACACTATCTACAACACCACCAACCTTTGTGTCATCTGCAAACTTGCCAACCCACCCTTCTACCCCAACATCCAGGTCGTTAATAAAAATCACGAAAATTAGAGGTCCCAGAACAGATCCTTGTGGGACACCACTAGTCACAATCCTCCAATCTGAATGTACTCCCTCCACCACCACCCTCTGCCTTCTGCAGGCAAGCCAATTCTGAATCCACCTGGCCAAACTTCCCTGGATCCCATGCCTTCTAACTTTCTGAATAAGCCTACTGTGTGGAACCTTGTCAAATGCCTTACTAAAATCCATATAGATCACATCACTGCACTACCCTCATCTATATGCCTGGTCACCTCCTCAAAGAACTCTACCAGGCTTGTTAGACACGATCTGCCCTTCACAAAGCCATGCTGACTGTCCCTGATCAGACCATGATTCTCTAAATGCCTGTAGGTCCTATCTCTAAGAATCTTTTCCAACAGCTTTCCCACCACAGATGTAAGGCTCACTGGTCTATAATTACCCGGACTATCCCTACTACCTTTTTTGAACAAGGGGACAATATTCGCCTCCCTCCAATCCTCCGGTACCATTCCTGTGGACAACGAGGACATAAAGATCCTAGCCAGAGGCTCAGCAATCTCTTCCCTTGCCTCGTGGAGCAGCCTGGGGAATATTCCGTCAGGCCCCTGGGACTTATCTGTCCTAATGTATTTTAACAACTCCAACACCTCCTCTCCCTTAATATCAACATGCTCCAGAACATCAACCTCACTTATATTGTCCTCACCATCATCAAGTTCCCTCTCATTGGTGAATACCAAAGAGAAGTATTCATTGAGGACCTCGCTCACTTCCACAGCCTGCAGGCACATCTTCCCACCTTTATCTCTAATCGGTCCTACCTTCACTCCTGTCATCCTTTTTTTCTTCACATAATTGAAGAATGCCTTGGGGTTTTCCTTTACCCTACTCGCCAAGGCCTTCTCATGCCCCCTTCTTACTCTTCTCAGCCCCTTCTTAAGCTCCTTTCTTGCTTCCCTATATTCCTCAATAGACCCATCTGATCCTTGCTTCCTAAACCTCATGTATGCTGCCTTCTTCCACCTGACTAGATTTTCCACCTCACTTGTCACCCATGGTTCCTTCACCCTACCATTCTTTATCTTCCTCACCGGGACAAATTTATCCCTAACATCCCGCAAGAGATCTCTAAACATCGACCACATGTCCATAGTATATTTCTCTGCAAAAAGATCATCCCAATTCACACCCGCAAGTTCTAGCCTTATAGCCTCATAATTTACCTTTCCCCAATTAAAAATTTTCCTGTCCTCTCTGATTCTATCCTTTTCCATGATAATGCTGAAGGCTAGGGAGCAGTGGTCACTGTCCCCCAGATGCTCACCCACTGAGACATCTGTGACCTGACCTAGTTCATTACCTAGTACTAGATCTAGTACGGCATTCCCCTGGTCGGCCTGTCCACACACTGTGACAGGAATCCGTCCTGGACACACTTAACAAACTCTGCCCCATCTAAACCCTTGGAACTAATCAGGTGCCAATCAATATTAGGGAAGTTAAAGTCACCCATGATTAAAAACCCTATTATTTTTGCACCTTTCCAAAATCTGCCTCCCAATCTGCTCCTCAGTATCTCTGCTGCTACCAGGGGGCCTATAGAATACCCCCAATAGAGTAACTGCTCCCTTCCTGTTCCTGCCGTCCACCCATATTGACTCAAAAGAGGATCCTGCTACATTACCCACCCTTTCTGTAGCTGTAATAGTATCCCTGACCAGTAATGCCACCCCTCCTCCCCTTTTTCCAACCTCTCTATCCCTTTTAAAGCACTGAAATCCAGGAATATTGAGAATCCATTCCTGCCCTGGTGCCAGCCAAGTCTCTGTAATGGCCACTACATCATAATTCCATGTATGTATCCAAGCTCTCAGTTCATCACCTTTGTTCCTGATGCTTCTTGCATTGAGGTACACACATTTCAGCCCTTCTACCTTACTGTCTTTACACCATTTATTCTGCTTCTCTTTCCTCAAAGCCTCTCTGTATGTTAGATCTGGCTTTTCTCCATGCACTTCTTTCACTGCTCTATCGCTCTGGGTCCCATCCCCCTCGCAAATTAGTTTCAACGCTCCCGAACCATGCTAGCAGACCTACCTGCAAGGATATTGCTCCCCCTCGAGTTCAGGTGCAACCCATCCAATCTGTACAGGTCCCACCTTCCCCAGAAGAGATCCCAATGATCTAAAAATCTAAAACCCTGCTCCCTGCACCAGCTCCTCAGCCACGCATTCAACTGCCATCTCCTCCAATTCTTACCAGCACTGTCACGTAGCACTGGCAGCAATCCTGAGAACGCCATCCTTGAGGTCCTGTTCTTCAGCCTTCTGCCTAGTTCCCGAAACTCACACTTCAGGACCTCATCCCTCTTCCTGCCTATGTCGTTGGTCCCAACATGTATCACGACTTCTGGTTGCTTTCCCTCTCGTACCAGGATGTCTTGCAGCCGGTCAGAGACATCTCGGACCCTGGCACCCAGGAGGCAACAAACCATGTGGGTGTCCTTCTCACGTCCACAAAATCTCCTGTCTGCTCCCCTGACTATAGAGTCTCCAATGACGACAGCTCTCCTCTTCTCCGTCCCACCCTTCTGCACCACAGAATCAGACTCAGTGCCGGAGGCCTTGCCACCGTGGCTCACACCTGGTCGGTCATCCCCCGCCAACAGTATCCAGGACGGTAAACTTATTATTCAGGGGAATGGCTACAGGGGTGCTCTGCACTACCTGTCTGCTCACCTTCGCTTTCCCCCTTCTGACTGTTACCCAACGACCTGCTTCCGACAGCCTAGGTGTGACTACCTCCCCGTAGCTCTCATCTATGACTGCCTCATTCTCCCTTATGAGTCGAAGGTCATCCAGCTGCTGCTCCAGATTCCTTACACGGTCTTCCAGATCACCCAGCCGTATGCACTTCTGGCAGATGTGACTCTGTGGGAGAGGGGAGTTCCCCCAAGACTGCCACATCTCACATGAGAGGCACATCACCGTCTCAGGAGACATTGTAAAAACTAACTGCGAGCTAGCTTGTCCTCCGTCTCTTCTCGTCGAAGCCTCTTGAGTCAAAGCCTTAAAGCTCCACTCCTTCACTGGCCCACTCATTCATGTCTTGAACATGATTTGTCTTTCAATAAGTCTGTAGTTGATCTGATTGTAACTCTAACTCTGCATTCCTGTTTGTCCACTATAATCTTTCACTTTGATCTCACCAAGAATTTATCCACCTCTACCCTAAAACTATTCAAAGTCTCTGCCTCCATCAGTCTTTAAGGAAAGGAGGTCCAGTGAGTAACACATTAATGGTTTGTGAATGGATTCCGCCTTACTTTTAATGACTTCCAACTATAAATTCCCACAAGAGGTAACAGGACCTTTATGTTTAATTCAAGTCACTTCTCTTTGAACTCTCGAAGAATCAAACTTGTCTAGTTTTTTCTCTGGTAAGAATCTAGTAAACTTTGCACTATTTCCAAAACATTTACACCACCTTTTAAATAAGACTTTACACATATTTCTGGCTGTGGTCTCATCAATACCCTGAAGCATAACCTCCCTAGTGTTGTATCCAGTTGCCAGTCATAATGATAACATCCATTTGGCTTTCCCAATTATGTGCTAAATTTAAAGTTTTGATTTATTTTTCCTGGAAAATTTGATAATTTCATATTTTCCCACATTATACACACTCACTTAACTTATCTATATTCCATAAGTCCTTCGTAAGTCCTCGCCACAACTTACCTTTGCACTTATCTTTGTGTTGCCATGTATTAGATGGGAACCAAGTATCGATACTTAGAGTCACAGGGTAACTATATTGGTGCCAAACAAAATTTTAATGTGAATAATCATAGGAGAAAACCCAGCAGCTATAGAGAGGTGCAGAAGAAATTAGGTAATTGAGATTGTTGGAGGACATTTAACATAGGGCATCATTTCAGTAGTTTCTCAAAACAGCATACTAACACCAACTAATGGAGTTGGATTTAAAGAGAAAGTGCTTTGTGAGAGTCAGATGCTGCTATAGTCTAATGAAGCAGAGTAAGGGGATTTTGGATGGCATCTAGTAACTAGCAAATGTCATTAACTCTTTTTATCCATTTTTGATTGTTTCATCAATGTGCTTAGGTTTAGAAAGAGGGCCGTTCATTGGTTTTCAAAAGTTTCAATAAGGCAGACTCACGAATATGCAGATTTGTAATTAAGGTTAAACACATGAAGTGCAGGAACAAATAGAAAAAGTGGATAGCAGTAATAAAACAAAAAAAATTGGTAAGCCACTCTTCATAAAAAGCATAGGAAATATGTTCCACAGAAATTTGTGCTGTGACTACTGTTCACAATTTACATTAATAATTGAAAATTGGCGGTACAATTATGAAACTTGCAGATGACAGCATATAGGGAGGTTTAATTAATAGAAAGGAAGAATGTGGCAAGGTACAGGAGAACTGCAAAACATAATTGAAAAACTAATTCTAACATTGTAAACTGATGTGCATTTGCATTTTCTTTTGAAAATATCAGGTTATAATTATTAGTTCATAGTTTGAGAAGGTTATATCTTGTGCAAGTTGCCATTCTGTATGGTCAGGAAAAAAGAGGAATACATAGTGTTTAAGTTATTGAGAACAAGTGAACCGCTTTGTGACTATAAGAGAGAAATCAGGAAAGTAAAATGAGTGTATGAAATGGACCTGGAAAGCAGGGTTAAGGAAAATTCCAAGATATTCCAAGCTATATTAAGAGTAAAAGAGTAGCTAGGATTACGTTCCCCTAAAGATTAACATGGCTGGGTCTATACCTTGCCTGGTCATGTGCCTGATTAACTCCCTCCATATCCTATCCGCTTCCACCATTTCTTCTAATAGCGTGTTCCAGTTACCTACCATTCTCTGTGTAAAAAAAAATCTTCCCTCGTAAATCTGCTTTAAACTTTCCCTCTCTCACCTAAAACTATGCCCTCTAGTATTTCACATTTCCACCCAGGATAATTAAGTTATCTACCCTATCAATGCCTCTCATAATTTGATACGCTTTTATGAGGTCACTCTCAACCTTTGATGCTCAAGAGAAAACAATTGAAGTTTACCCAACCTCCACTTTTAGCTAATGCTCTCAAATCCAAGCAGCATCCCAGTAAATTACTTTCTTCATCAGAAAAGCACCCTCTCCAGAGCTTCCATGTCCTTGTGACAACCAGAACTATACCCAACACTCCAAATGTAGAAGAATCAAATTTTTATACAACAACAACATGCCTTGCCAATTTTTATGCTCAATGCTTCAACTGATGAAGACAGGTATGCAATATGCCTTCTTTGCTGCCTTATCGTTTGTGCGACTACTTTCAGTGAGCTGTACACTTGCACTCCAACATCCCTCTGTAGGTCAACGCTCATAAGGGTTCTGTCTTTTACTGTATACTTTCCTCTTAAATTTGACCTCCCAATATGCAACACCACACACTTATCGGAATTAAACTCTATATACCATTTCTCTGCCCATTTCCAACTGGTCTACAGTGCCTCTAAACAATATTTAACTGTCTTGGAAATTTTCATGTTTTATTGTGTTGCACCATTGAATCACAGTGGGTTTAATTTGGCTTTTTTTGACAGTGATCACAGAAAATAGACGCTTGTGAAAATAGATCTCTACAAAGTGATCTAAATTAATTACAAATATAAAATACAAGATAAATGATTGCCTAAGTGTTCACCCCCTTCAAGTCAGTATTTAGTAGATGCATCCTTGGCAGCAATTACAGCCTTGAGTCTGTGTGGATAGGTCTCTGTCAGCTTTGCACATCTGGACACGCAATTCTCCCCATTCTTCTTTACAAAACTCCACACGCTCTGTCACATTGCATGGAAATCATGAGTGAACAGCCCTTTTCAAGTCCAGCCACAAATTCTCAATTGGATTGAGGTCTGGACTCTGACTTGGCCACTCCAGGACATTAACTTGATTGTTTTTAAGTCATTCCTGCATAGTTTTGGCTTTATGCGTGCGATCATTGTCTTACTGGAAAACAAATCTTCTCCCAAGTCGCAGATATCTTGGAGACTGCATCAGGTTTTCCTCCTGTATTTCTCTGTATGTTGCTGCGTTCATTCCACCTCAACCTTCACAAGCCTTCCAGGACCTGCTACAGGGAAGCATCCCCACAGCATGATGCAGCCACCATCATGCTTCACAGAAGGGCTGGTATGTTTTTGATGATATGCGGCGTTTGGCTCAATTTTGGTTTCATCAGACCATAGAACCTTTTTCCAGCTGACTTCAGAGTCTCCTAAATGCCTTCAGGCTTACTCCAGCCGAGATTTCATGCGAGTTTTTTCCAACAGTGGTTTTCTCTTTGCCACTCTCCCATAAAGTTGCGAGTGGTGAAGCACCCGGGCAACAGTTGTTGTAAGTGAATGGTCTTCCATCTCAGCCCCTGAAACATGTAATTCCTTCAGAGTTGTCACAGGTCTCCTGGTGACCTCCCTCACTAGTCCCCTTCTTGCACGGTCACTCAGTTTTTGAGAATGGCCTGCTCTAGGTAGATTTACAGCTGTGCCATGTTCTTTCCATTTCTTGTGATTGACTTAACTGTCCTCCAAGGGATATTCCGTGACGTGGAAATTTTCTTGTATCCATCTTCTGACTTGTGCTTTTCAATAACCTTTTCGTGGGGTTGTTTGGAGTACACTTTTATCTTCAAGGTGTAGCTTTTGCCAGGATACTGACTCACCAGCATTTGGACCGAAAGATACAGGAGAATTTTTACTACAATCAATTGAAACACCTTAACTGCACACAAGTCTCCAAAAAAAGATCTCCATTTAACTACTTATGTGACTTCTAAAACAAATTGGCTGCACCAGTGATGAATTGGTGTGTCATATCAAAGGGGAGGGGTGAATACTTATGCAACCAATTATTGCGTAAGTATAATCAGTGATGAAATGCTTTGAGAGGTTGGTGATGACTAGACTGAACTCCTGCCTCAACAAGGACCTGGACCCATTGCAACTTGCCTATCACCACAATAGGTCAATGGCAGATTCAATCTCACGGCTTTAGATCACCTGGACAATACAAACACCTATGTCAGGATGCTGTTCATTGACTATAGCTCAGCATTTAATAACATCATTACCACAATCCTGATTGAGAAGTTGAAGAACCTGGACCTCTGTACCTCCCTCTGCAATTAGATCGTCAACTTCCTAACTGGAAGACCACAATCTGTGTGGATTGTTTATAACGTATCCTCCTCGCAGACCATCAACACTGGTGCATCTCGGGTGCGTGTTTAGCTCACACCTCTACCCTCTATATGCACATGACTGTGTGGATAGGCATAGCTCAAATGCCATCTATGAATTTGACGATGATACGACCATTGTTGGTAGAATCTCAGGTGGTGATGAGGGGGCGTACAGGAGTGAGATATGACAACCAGTGGAATGGTACCGCAGCAACAACCTGGCACTCAATGTCAGTAAGACGAAAGAGCTAATTGTGAGCTTCAGGAAGGTAAGATGAAGGAACACATACCAATCCTCATGGAGGGATCAGAAGTGGAAAGAGTTAGCAGCTTCAAGTTCTTGGGTGTCAAGATCTCTGAGGATCTAACCTGGTCCCAACATATCAATGCAGTTATGAAGAAGGTAAGACAGCCACTATACCTCATTAGGAGTTTGAAGAAACTTGGTGTGTCAACAAATACACTCAAAAACTTCTATAGTTGTACCATGGAGAGCATTCTGACAGGCTGCATCACTGTCTGGTATTGGGGGGTAGGGGGGGGGGTACTGCACAGGACTGGAAGAAACTGCAGACGATTGTAAATTTAGTCAGCTTCATCTTGGGTACTTGCCTACAAAGTACCCAGGACATCTTCAAGGAGTGGTGTTTCAGAAAGACAGCGTTCATTGTTAAGAACGTTCAGCACCCAGGGCATGCCCTTTTCTCACTGTCACCATCAGGCAGGAGGTACAGAAGCCTGAAGGCAGACACTCAGTGATTCAGGAACAGCTTCTTCCCCTCTGCCATCCGATTCCTAAATGGACATTGAACCCTTGGACACGACCTCACTTTTTTAATATACAGTATTTCTGTTTTTGCATGATTTTTAATCTATTCAATATATGTATACCCTAATTTATTTATTATTATTTTATTTTGGTTTTTTTCTTCTATATTATGTATTGCATTAAACTGCTGCTGCTAAGTTGACAAATTTCACGTCAGATGTCGGTGTTAATAAACCTGATTCTGATAAATCTGATAATTTTGTGTTTTATATTTGTAATTAATTTAGATTACTTTGTAGAGATCTGTTTTCACTTTAACATGGAAGAGTCTTTTTCTGTTGATCGGTGTCACAAAAAGCCAAATTAAATCCACTGTGAATCAATGTTGTAAAATAATAAAACGTAAGAACTTCCGGGGGGGGGAGTGAATACTTTTTATAGCCACTGTAATTTCCTATTTTGTCCCTATTGGCCTTCTTAAGAAGAGAATAAACACTAACTATTCTCCAGCCAAGTTGGACCCCACCTGTAGCTAAAATGGATACAAAGACTCCTGAAAAGGCCCCCAACAATCTCCTCTCTTGCTTAGGATAAATCTAATCAGAGCCTGAAGACTGATCCAAGTTAATTTTTTTCAAGAGTTCCAACACTTCCTCCTTCTTCGTATCAACCTGTCCTTGAATAATTAGAATAACCCTGTTAAAAGAGAAGAAGTATAACATAGCAAAGATGAGTGGGAAGCCGGAGGATTGGGAAACTTTTAAAGACCAAAATTAGGCCCTTGAAGACAGAAATGGGTGAATTTATTATGGGGAACAAGGAAATGGCAGACGAGTTAAACAGGTACTTTGGATCTGTCTTCACTAGAGAAGACACAAACAATCTCCCAAATATAATAGTGGCCAAAACACCTGGGGTAATGGATGAACTGAAGGAAATTTATATTAGGTAGGAAATGGTGTTCGATAGACTGTTGGGCCTGAAGGCTGATAAGTCCCTGGGACCTGATGGTCTGCATCCCAGGGTACTTAAGGAGGTGGCTTTAGAAATCGAGGATGCATTGGTAATCATTTTCCAATGTTCTATAGATTCAGGATCAGTTCCTGTGGATTGGAGGGTGGCTAATGTTACCCCACTTTTTAAGAAAGGAGGGAGAGAGAAAACAGGGAATTATAGACCAGTTAGCCTGACGTCCGTGGTGGGAAAGATGCTGGAGTCAATTATGAAAGATGAAATTACGACACATCTGGATAGTAGTAACAGGATTGGTCCGAGTCAGCATGGATTTATGAAGGGGAAATCGCGCTTGACTAATCTTCTGGAATTTATTGAGGATGTAACTATGAAAATGGACAAGGGAGAGCCAGTGGATGTAGTGTACTTGGACTTTCAGAAAGCCTTTGATAAAGCCCCACATAGGAGATTAGTGAGCAAAATTAGGGGACATGGTATTGGGGGCAGAGTACTGACATGGATTGAAAATTGGCTGGCTGACAGGAAACAAAAAGTTGCAATTAACGAATCCCTTTCGGAATGGCAGGCGGTGACCAGTGGGGTACCACAGGGTTCAGTGCTGGGACTGCAGCTGTTTACAATATACATTAATGATTTAGGTGAAGGGATTAAAAGTAACATTAGCAGTTTTGCAGATGACACAAAGCTGGGTGGCAGTGTGAAATGTGAGGAGGATATTATGAGAATGCAGGGTGACTTGCACACGCTGGGTGAATGGGCGGATGCATGGCAGATGCAGTTTAATGTGGATAAATGTGAGGTTATCCACTTTGGTGGTAAGAATGGGAAGGCAGATTATCTAAATGGAGTCAAGTTAGGAAAAGGGGAAGTACAACGAGATCTAGGTGTTCTTGTACATCAATCACTGAAAGTAAGCATGCAGGTACAGCAGGCAGTGAAGAAAGCTAATGGCATGCTGGCCTTCATAACAAGGGGAATTGAGTATAGGAGCAAAGAGGTCCTTCTGCAGCTGTGCAGGGCCCTGGTGAGACCACACCTGGAGTATTGTGTGCAGTTTTGGTCTCCAAATTTGAGGAAGGACATTCTTGCTATTGAGGGAGTGCAGCATAGGTTCACAAGGTTAATTCCTGGGATGGTGGGACTGTCATATGTTGAAAGGTTGGAGCAACTGGGCTTGTATACACTTAGAAGGATGAGGGGGTATCTGATTGAAATGTATAAGATTATTAAGGGATTGGACACACTGGAGGCAGGAAGCATGTTCCCGCTGATGGGTGAGTCCAGAACCAGAGCCCACAGTTTAAGAATAAGGGTAGGCCATTTAGAATGGAGTTGAGGAAAAACTTTTTCACCCATAGAGTGGTGGATATGTGGAATGCTCTGCCCCAGAAGGCAGTGGAAGCCAAGTCTCTGGATGCTTTCAAGAAAGAGATGGATAGAGCTCTTAAAGATAGTGGAATCAACGGTTATGGGGATAAGGCATGAACTGGATACTGATTGTGGATGATCAGCCATGATCACAGGGAATGGCGATGCTGGCTCAAAGGGCCGAATGGCCTACTCCTGCACCTATTGTCTATTGTCTAATGTCTATTGTTATCAAAATCCTTCATGGCCTTCTCTTGGTGTAAACTTATAAAGTACTTATTTAGCACTTTGCCCATCTCCACTGGCTCCTGGTATAAATTCCAACCTTTATCCTTGAGTGGTCCTATCCTCTCTCTAGTTACCCTCTTGTTTTTAATGTATGTATAAAATGCCTTGGGTTCTCTGCAATTCTACATGCCAAGGACATTTAATAACAGATATACAGATATTAGTGAAGATGATAAAGCTAATGAAAAGTTATTGACCTGACATGTTAAGTCACTTTTCTTCTCTATTGATGCTGTCTAATCATACTAATGATGTTCCCATTTTATGCCTTCGTGTTCTTAAATTTATATCTTCTATTATACCATGGGTGTAAAAATATAAAATGCTTTAAAGTGCTAACTGCTCGACTCACATCGAGCAGCATCTGTGTGTACTGTCTATGTAAGAATAGCACGTTAATTACCTGTGGAATAAATCGACTAAATGAAATTGGAAGAGCTCTACTGAGGTAAGAGTGTGGATTTTTTTTCTTTTTACTCAATTTCTGTTGTTTATGGATGTTAAGGGCAGGGAAACAATTCCTGAGCCTTAAAATTGATAAATATTTGGCAGCATTTTTAAAGATGATCATAAAGACACAGTGACAACATATGTTAAGTTTTCCAGTTTGTAGCCTAAGTAATACTGGGCTGTGGAAACACCAGTATATTTCTATCATTTAGTGACTTCAACCTGTTAAAAAGACATTAAATTTAAAGATCTTAATGGAAGAAGTGCAATTGATCGTTTCTATGACTGTAAACACAAATAGCATGGATTTTATGATATATTCATTTGATCAGTCATTTGCTTAGTCATTTGGTCACCATTTTTGTCACAACTTCAAAACAGGTTTCAGTCCTGGTCTATTGCTACACCTTACCTCTGACTTTTGAGATTGTGGGTTTAAGTTTCAATATCAATGACTTGAGCACATTCTAGTATGTAAATTCAAATAGCTATGCTATTTGAGGTAATGGATTTTGAATCTGAGGCTAAACAGTGGCTGAGCATCACTCATTGATATAAAAATGGATTAACAGTTTCATCACCTTCTATTAGCTGATGCTCATTTAAACAAAGCAACTATTTCTCAGATCAATCTAAGTTTGATGCTGTTATTTAATGCCAAACAATATTTTGAGTGGAATTGAGTGGAAAAGCAAATTGTACAGAAGATACAGAGAGTCTGCAGTGAGATATAGATAGGTTAAGTGAGTGGGCAAGGGTGTGGCAGATAGAATACAATTTTGGCAAATGCAAGGTCATCCATTTTGGAAGGAAAAATGGAAGAGCAGATTATTATTTAAATGGTAAAAAACCTACAGCAAACTGCTGTGCAGAGGGACTTGGGAGTGCTTATGCATGAATCAATAACATTTAATAGAGCTGTTAGGGAGGGTTGAAACTAATTTGGCAGGGGATGGGAACTGGAGTGATAGGGCAGAGGAAGAGGAAAACAGAAATAAATCAAAGATAGCCTGCAGCAGAGATGATAGAAAGGACAGGCAGGAGATGAGGCATAATCACAGCCAGTGGGATAATTTACAGGGCAATAGAGGCGTGGTGCAGTTAAAACAGAAAGCAACGAGTACTGGACTGAAAATGTTGTATTTGAATGTACGCAGCATAAGAAATAAAACGGATGATCTTGAAATTCATCTACAGATTGGCAGGAATGATGTTGTGGCCATTTCTGAAACTTGGCTAAAGGATGGCTGCCATTGGGAGCTGAATGTCTGGAAAGATAGGTTAGTAGGCAGAGGGGTGGTGTGGCTCTGTGTATAAGAAATAATATTAAGTTATTAGAAAGGGATGACATAGGATCAGAAGGTGTAGAGTCTCTATGGGTTGAGTTAAGAAATGGCAAAGGTAAAAGGACCCTAATGGCAGTTGTATACAGGCCTTCAAACAGCAGCCGGGACATGGATTACAAATTACAACAGGAGATAGAAAAGGCATGTCAGAAGGACAATGTCATGATGATCGTTGGAGATTCTAACATGAAAGTGGATTGGGAAAACCAGGCCAGTACTGGACCTCAAGAAAGAGAATTTGTAGAATGTCTAAGGGATGGCTTTTCAGAACAGCTTGTTGTTGAGTCCACCAGGGGATCAGCTGTGCTGGATTGGGTGTTGTGCAATGATCCAGAGGTGATAAGAGAGCCTTAGGGAATAGTGATCACAATATGATTTGGTTCACTTTGAAATTTGAGAAGGAGAAACTAAATTCCAATGCATCGGTATTTCATAGAAACATAGAAAACCTACAGCACAATACAGGCCCTTCGATCCACAAAGTTCTGCCGAGCATGTCCTTACCTTAGAAATTACTAGGGTTACCTATAGCCCTCTATTTTTCTAAGCTCCATGTACCTATCCAAAAGTCTCTTAAAAGACCTTATCGTATCTGACTCCACCACTGTTGCCAGCAGCCCATTCCACGCACTCACTACCCTCTGCGTAAAAAACCTACCCCGGCATCTCCTCTGTACCTACTCCCCAGCACCTTAAACCTGTGTCCTCTTGTAGCAACCATTTCAGCCCTGGGAAAAAGCCTCTGACTATCCACATGATCAATGTCTCTCATCAGGTCATCTCTCATCTTCCATTGCTCTAAGGAGAAAAAGCCGAGTTCACTCAACCTATTCTCATAAGGCATGCTCTCCAATCCAGGCAACATCCTTGTAAATCTCCTCTGCACCCTTTCTATGGTTTCCACATCCTTCTTGTAGTGAGGTGACCAGAACTGAGCACAGTACTCCAAGTGGGGTGTGACCAGGGTCCTATATAGCTGCAACATTACCTCTCGGCTCCTAAATTCAATTCCACAATTGATGAAGGCCAATACACCATATGCCTTATTAACCTCAGAGTCAACCTGTGCAGCTGCTTTGAGCATCCTATGGACTCAGACCCCATTTTCCCTCTGATCCTCCACACTGCCAAGAGTCTTACCATTAATACTATATTCTGCCATCATATTTGACCTACCAAAATGAACCACTTCACACTTATCTGGGTTGAACTCCATCTGCCACTTCTCAGCCCAGTTTTGCATCTTATCAATGTCCCGCTGTAACCTCTGACAGCCCTCCACACTATCCACAACACCCCCAACCTTTGTGTCATCAGCAAACTTACTAATCCATCCCTCCACTTCCTCATCCAAGTCATTTATAAAAATCACGAAGAGTAAGGATCCCAATACAGATCCCTGAGGCACACCACTGGTGACCGACCTCCATGCAGAAAATGGCCCATCTATAACCACTCTTTGCCTTCGGTGGGCAAGCCAGTTCTGTATCCACAAAGCAATGTCTCCTCGGATCCCATGCCTTCTCACTTTCGCAATAAGCCTTGCATAGGTACTTTGTCAAACGCCTTGCTAAAATCCATATACACTACATCTACTGCTCTTCTGTCATCAATGTGTTTAGTCACATCTTCAAAAAACTCAATCAGGCTCGTAAGGCACAACCTGTCCCTGGCAAAGCCATGCTGACTATTCCTAATCATATTATACCTCTTCAAATGTTCATAAATCCTGCCTCTCAGGATCTTCTCCATCAACTTACCAACCACTGAAGTAAGACTCACTGGTCTATAATTTCCTGGGCTATCTCTACTCCCTTTCTTGAATAAGGGAACAACATTCACAACCCTCCAAGACTCCAGAACCTCTCCCATCCCCACTGATGATGCAAAGACCATCGCCAGAGGCTCAGCAATCTCCTCCCTCACCTCCCATAGTAGCCTGGGGTACATCTCATCTGGTCCCAGTGACTTATCCAACTTGATGCTTTCCAAAAGCTTCAGCACATCCTCTTTCTTAACATCTACATGCTCAAGCTTTTCAGTCCACTGAAAGTCATCACTACAATCACCAAGATCCTTTTCCATAGTGAATTCTGAAGTAAAGTATTCATTACCTCTGCTATTTCCTCCAGTTCCATACACATATTCCCACTGTCACACTTGATAGCTCCTGTTCTTTCACGTTTTATCCTCCTGCTCCTCATGTACTTGTAGAATGCCTTGGGGTTTTCCTTAATCCTGCCCACCAAGGCCTTCTCATGGCCCCTTTTGGCTCTCCTAATTTCCTTCTTAAGCTCCTTCCTGTTAGCCTTATAATCTTCTGGATCTCTAACATTACCTAGCTCTCGGAACCTTTTCTCTCCTTCTTGACTAGATTTACCTCAGCCTTTGTACACCATGGTTCCTGTACCCTACCATAATTTCCCTGTCTCATTGGAACGTACCAATGCAGAACTCCACACAAATATCCCCTGAACATTTGCCACATTTCTTCCCTGAGAACATCTGTTCCCAATTTAAGCTTCCAGTGGCATTTCAGTGGAATAAAGGAAATTACAACGACATGAGAGGGGACCTGGCCAAGGTTGACTGGAAAGGGACATTAGCAGGAAGGACAGTAGAGCAGCAATGGTTGGAGTTTCTGTGAAAAATAAGGCAAGACAGATATATTCCAAATAAAAATAAATTTTTGAATGGAAGAAGGACACTACTGTGGCTGACAAGTGAAGTCAGAGCCAAAGTAAAAGCAAAACAGAGGGCATACAAAGAAGCCAAAACTAGTGGGAAGATAGAAGATTGGGAAGCTTTTGAAAACTTACAGAAGGCAACTAAGAGGTCATCAGGAAGGAAAAGATGAATTATGAAAGGAAGCTGGCAACTAATATCAAAGAAGATACTAAAAGCTTTTCAAGTATATAAAGGGTAAAAGAGAGTTGAGGGTAGATATAGGACCAATAAAATATGACGCTGGAGATATTGTAATAGGAAACACAGAGATGGCAGAGGAAGTGAATGTGAATTTTGCATCAGTCTTCACAGTGGAAGACAACTGCAGAATACCAGACATTCAAGAGCGTCAGGGAAGTGAAGTATGTGCAGTGAAAATTATGACTGAGAAGGTGCTCAGGAAGCTTAATGGTCTGAGGGTGGATAAATCTTCTGGACCTGATGGAATGCACCCTTAGGTTCTGAAGGAAGTAGCTGGAGAGATTGCAGAGGTATTAACAATGGTCTTTCAAAAATCGATAGATTCTGGCATCGTACCGGATGACTGGAAAATTGCAAATGTTACTCTACTATTTAAGAAGGGTGGGAGGCAGCAGAAAGGAAACTATAGACCTGTTAGCCTAACATCAGTGGTTGGGAAGTTGTTGGAATCGATTGTTAGGGATGAGATTACAGAATACCTGGAGGTATATGACAAGATCGGCTGAAGCCAGCATGGTTTCCTGAAAGGAAAATCCTGCCTGACTAACCTACTGCAATTTTTTGAGGAAATTACAAGCGTGGTAGACAAAGGAGATGCAGTAGATGCGGTGTACTTGGATTTTCAGAAGGCCTTTAACAAAGTGCCGCAGATGAGGTTGCTTAGCAAGATAAGACCCCATGGGATTACAGGGAAGTTACTAGCATGGGTGGAGCATTGGCTGATCGGCAGAAAACAGAGAGTGAGAAGAAAGGGATCCTATTCTGGCTGGCTGCCGAATACCTGTGGAGTTCCACAGGGGTCGGTGTTGGGACCACAACTTTTTACAATGAATGTCAATGATTTGGACTATGGGATTAATGGATTTGTGGCTAAATTTACCAATGGTACAAAGATAGGTGGAGGAGCGGGTAGTGATGAGGAAACAGAGAGCCTGCAGAGAGACTTAGATGGTTTAGAGGAACGGCTAGAGAAGTAGCAAATGAAATACAATGTTGGAAAGTGTATGGTCATGCGTTTTGGTGGAAGAAATAAACCGGCAGACTATTACTTAGATGGGGAGAGAATTCAAAATGCAGAGATGCAAATGGACTTGGGAGTCCTTGTGCAGGATACCCTCAAGGTTAACCTCCAGGTTGAGTCAGTGCAGGGATGTGATGTTGAGGCTCTATAAGGCACTCGTGAGACCACACGGAGTATTGTGTGCAGTTTTGGGCTCCTTATCTTAGAAAGGATATACTGACATTGGAGAGGGTTCAGAGAAGATTCATGAGAATGATTCTTGGAATGAAAGGGTTACCGTATGAGGAATGACTGGCAGCTCTTGGGCTGTATTCCTTGGAGTTCAGGAGAATGAGGGGGAATCTCATAGAAACATTCCGAATGTTAAAAGGCCTGAACAGATTAGATATGGCAAAGTTATTTCCTATGGAAGGGGAGTCTAGAACAAGAGGGCATGATTTCAGGATTGAAGGACGTCCATTTAGAACAGAGATGTGGAGAAATTACTTTCGTTAGAGGGTGGTAAATCTGTGGAATTTGTTGCCATGAGCAGCTGTGGAGGCCAAGTCATTGGGTGCATTTAAGGCAGAGATAGGTAGATTCTTGATTAGCCAGGGCATCAAAGGATATGGGGAGAAGGCAGGGAAGTAGGGATGACTGGAAGAATTGGATCAGCCCATGATTGAATGGTGGAGCAGACAATGGGCTGAATGGCCTACTTCTGCTCCTATATCTTATGGTCTTATGGTCTAATCACAAAAGGTTGCTTTGCAGGTGCGGCAGGCTTTCAAGGAGGCAAATGGGATATTGGCCTTCATTGCTAGATAGATTGAATTTAAGAGCAGGGAAGTTATGCTGCAAATGTACAGGGCACTGGTGAGGCCACACCTGGAGTACTGTGTGCAGTTCTCTTCTCCTTACTTGAGAAAGGATATACTGGCTTTGGAGGCAGTGGTTCACCAAGTTGATTCCAGAGATGAGAGGGTTAGACTATAAGGAATAATTCAGTTGCCTGGGACTGTACTCACTGGAATTCAGAGGATTGAGAGGAGATCTTATAGACAGATATAAAATTGTGAAAGGGATAGATAAGATAGAGGCAGGAAAGTTGTTTCCACTGTTAGGTGAGCCTAGAACTAGGGGACAGAGCCTCAAGATTTGGGGGAGTAGATTTAGGATGGAGATGAGGAGGAACTGTTTTTCCCAGAGAGTGGTGAATCTGTGGAATTCTCTGCCCAATGAAGCTGTGGAGGCTACCTCAGTAAATATATTTAAGACAAGGTTGGATAGATTTTTGCATAGTAGAGGAATTAAGGGTTATGGGGAAAAGGCAGGTAGGTGGAGATGAGTCCATGGCCAGATCAGCCATGATCTTATTGAATGGCGGAGCAGGCTTGAAGGGCCTGATGGTCTACTCCTGCTCCTATTTCTTATGTTAATATCTTCTTATTTGTTCTTAAAATTTGACAAACTGAATGGCAAATACAATTGGTTTTCTTGAAGCAAAAATCATCAAGTTTTAGCTATGAATTTTTACCATCAAATTCTTAGTTTGGTTATCAGTATCAAAATTATATCAGAGATTATATTTAATTTTGCAAACAGTGTGAAATATACTTTGTCTTGATTATGTA
Source organism: Mobula birostris (assembly GCF_030028105.1). Classification (NCBI taxonomy): domain Eukaryota; kingdom Metazoa; phylum Chordata; class Chondrichthyes; order Myliobatiformes; family Myliobatidae; genus Mobula; species Mobula birostris. Next base: position 47,750,518 of record NC_092372.1, on the reverse strand, counting down.
ACATTATTAGTGAAGAACTGAGCACACCTCAGAAGTTCCAGTGTAGCTCTACTGTTTATTTGAAGGACCTTCCCAAACTGGTTCAGCAAGGATCTAAGTATAATTGGTTCAACCTAGAGGGAAATCAACTGACTGTAGGCAGTCTCCTTCTTAGGTAGTCTCTTGTGACTAAAGGTGGCATGCTTATACTGTGTTTTTGTGGGTTCTGAAATAGTTAATGAGGCTTTATTAGAGACTCTTCCACAGATGGCTCAGCAGATGACCAACAGCATAAGTGGATCGTTACTTTGTACTGTATGCACTGATCTCATAGAATATTGAAAATGGGTTCATTCTCAATACCATCTGAAATGCTCCTTTTCCATTTTGAAATGTTAAAGTCTGGATATTTTTAGAAGTCAGTGGTGATATTGCATATTTCTCGTGGAGGCTTTGAACACATCCTTGAATCTCTTCCTCTGTCTACTAGAACATCTTTTCCCAATACATAGCTCAGATTAATGTGCTTGTTTCCGCAGTCTGTGCAAATAGGATGGTCTGCTCATCGTAGCCCCCTGGGTATAAATGGGGTCTTGAAGTTGGAATTATTGGCCTTGGAGAGGACAACAAAAACTGATACCTTATCTTTCCAGGGAATTTGGAGAACATCACTGGTACTGCTTTAGTAGTATTTTCTCTTGTGTTTATGACTTCCACTGGAGGCTTGTTGGATGTGAAGTGCAAATTTGCTGTGGAAAATTTAGGAAATATATTGGATAATGATGGAACTTTGATTGATGTTAGTCTACACTGAGATTGATTGTTATTTGTTCATTGGTAAGTATTGTTGCTTAAATGCTTTGCCCAAATGCAAAGGATGGTGCTTGAGCATCTTCAACTTTTTTAGGAAGTTAATGAGGTCCAGCTTCTACAGATGTAACTTTTGAATGTATCCTCTTCAGTTGCATCATGATCTGTATGGCAATTCAAAAGTGCAGAATAGTAAGAAAATAGTGGACTTAGTGCAATAGGTCATGGGCACATCCTCCTCCACCGTCAGTAGTAGTACAGGATGCGCTGCACCACGAAGGCAACATCCATCATCAAAGATCTCCACCATCCAGGCTACCTTCTCACAGTTACCATTGGACAGGAGGTGCGGAAACCTGAAGTCCCATGCCTCCAGGTTCAATAATAACTACTACCATTTGGTTCTTGAACCAACTGGCATAACCCTAATCACTGAATCTTACAACATTAGGAGCACTTTGATTATTTAGCACTAAAATTGACTGATTTTTTTTGCTCTAATTCTGTTCTTTCTTGTAAAAATTGTGTGATATTTAAGTTTATGTTTTCCTTGTGAATGCTGCTTATATGACGCTATGTGTCTGTAATGCTGCTGCAAGAAGGATTTCCCATTGCACCTGTGCATACATATACTTATGCATATGGCAATAAACTTGACATTGACTTTAACAAATGTAAGGTGGAGGCAAATTTCTTTCAGCATCCCTATTTGAGGAGGGGGGTTTCAAACTCTTTTTAAAATCATCATCCTTTTAAAAAGAAAAACTCTGAAGATTATTTACATATAATATACAATTTCTATTTAACCATATTGCAGGTCTTCTCAATTACTCAGATCATGGCAATGTGACGAAAATTTCACTTATATTTCCCTAGGATATCACTCATTTATACCCTTCAGGATTCAACAAAATTTCTTTTGGAATCCTTATTCCATTTTCAGGAAATAAAGCAAGTCCAATTGTGGTAACTACAGAGCAGTAAACCTGCCATTTTCTCTCCGATATTGTGATAAAGCACTTGAAACATTAACTCCATTTCTCTGTTCAGAGATGCTGCCTGCCCAATGATCCAGCATTTTTTATTTTTATTTCAAATTTCCAGCTTCTGCATTTGTCACAGCCACTCTTTTGCTTTCTTTCCAGCTTTCATTGACTGAGCTTCATCTCATTCTTTTGTCATGCTGGGCTTTGTTTTTTCAGGTGCTGGTACAATATTGATTGCCTCTTGCTGTCCACATTGCTGGAGGTAAAATCACAGTCTGCAATACATTAAATTATACTTAGTGGGAATAATGCTTCTATACCTTTAAAAGCAAATATAGGAGGGATTGTGCTTGTTCTGATTTGGGTGCTCTGCATGAAGACTGAATATCTAATTCCTTCCAATTTCTTGAAAACTGAAAAAAAAATCAGGCCCAGAAAAAATAATTTGGTCCAGTGTTTTAGTATTTTACCTCAATAGCGTAAATTGTCATCAGTTAGTGGAATGCTGCCGAACCTTTTACCATATGTGTCTCTTATGACTGACTCCACAGCAATGTCTAATTTGACTATTCAACTTCAAAATAGTCTTAAAATCATTGTTGTTTGTCTTCAGCCACTACTCATTGCACAAACCCTCGCTTAAAGTGTAATCCTCATCTTATTCATGCTGTCTTTGTTTGCTTTATAAACAGGATTTATTCTTGTGGACTACCATTGTTTGTATTCGCTATGCTTTTGTTTGCCATTGTAGGCTGATTGTTTTGCAACCTTCATTGTTACAGTGCAAACATCAGTTCTGCTCTGAATTGACACAGTTAAACTGAATGGCTGCCCTGATTACAATAACAGATTTTCCAAGTTTGAATTGTGCATGACTGAGCTGAGTGATTGCCCTGACAATGATTACAAGTTTTCCCACCCTGTACATTGAGGTGTAACTGCTTGTCACGTGACCTTGTCCCAGTGAAGAAGGTACTGTCAATGCTGCACTCATTGTTTTACTCATAGCATTGATATGGATATCTGTCGAATGCGTAGAGCAAAATTTCCCAGCTCTTTAGAAACATAGAAAACCTACAGCACAATACAGGCCCTTCGGCCCACAAAGCTGTGCCAAACATGTCCTTACCTGAGAAATTACCTAGGGTTACCATGGCCCTCTATTTTTCTGAGCTCCATATACCTGTCCAGGAGTCTCTTAAAAGACCCTATCGTATCCCCTCCAGCACTGTCGCCGGCAGCCCATTCCACGCACTCACCATTCTCCGCGTAAATGACTTACCCCTGACATCTCCTCTGTACCTTAAAACTGTGCCCTCTTGTGCTAGCCATTTCAGCCCTGGGAAAATGCCTCTGACTATCCACACAATCAATGCCACTCATCGTTTACTTAGCTGGAGCAAACTTTCACACCCTTTCAAATGTGCACTCCAGAAGAATTTTGCCTGAATATGCTCATAAGCAAATTCATAGATAATTATGGCAAGTGGAGTTCCATAGTTCGAGTAGCCATTGTTGGAGTGGACAGAGCTAGAGTGGAGGTTTTGAGGGTTTAACTCCTCGAGGCTTCAGCAAGGAGAGCCTTTAGTGAGAAAAAGAAAAATCTGTAGGTAGATTTTCTTTTCCCCATAGTTTATTTGTTCTTCATACTGTATTTGCTCAGTTAGAACAGTAGGGATGCCAGCCAGGATAGTTGAATGCTCTTCTTGCGGGATGTGGGAAGGCTGACAACTACACCTGCAAGAAGTGCATCCAGCTGCAGCTTCTAACACTCTGTGTTAAGGAGTTGGAACTAGACCTAGATGAAATCCGGACCATTCAAGAGGCTGAGGGGGTGATAGATAGAACAGACAGTGAAGTTGTTACACCCAAGATACAGAACACAGGAGACTTGGCGAAAGTCAGGTAGGGGAAAGGGGTTAAGGAGCCAGTGCAGAGTACCTCTGTGGCCACCCCCTCGACAAGAGGTAAAACATTTTGGATACTGTCAGGGGCAATGACCTAACAGAGGAAAGTCACAGAAGTGTGTCTTTGGCACTGGGTCTAGCTTTGTGATTCAGAAGAGGGGGGAGGTGGAGAAGAGGCGAGTTGTGGTGATAGGGGATTTATTAGTCAGGGAAACAGAAGGGAGCTTCTGTAGACAAGAATGAGATTCCTGGATGGTATGTTGCCTCCCAGGTGCCAGGGTTGGGCCATCTCAGACTGAGTCTTTAGCATTCTTAAGAGGGAGGGTGAGCAGCCAGACATTATGGTCCATGTAGGTAGCAATGACATGGATAGGAAGAGTGACAAAGTTCTGCAAAGTCAGTTCAGGAAGTTAGGTGCTAAGTTAAAGGGTGGGAACTCCAGGGTTGCAATTTCAGGACTGCTACCCATGCCACGTGCTAGTGAGGCCAAAAATAGGTGGATTACACAGTTTAACACATGGCTAAGGAGTTGACATAAGAGGGAGCGTGTCAGATTTTTGGATCTTTGGGCTCTCTTCCAGGGAAGGTGGAACATGTACAGAAGCGATGGTTTGCAGCTAAACTGGAAGGGGACTAATATCCTAGCAGGAAAGTTTGCTAATGCTGCACAGGCATGTGGTTGGCAGTGAGGGGGGGGGGGGCGGGGTGGAGGGGGGAGCTTAAACTAGAGTTGCAGGGGGATCGGAACCAGAGTGCCAGGACAGTTAGTGGAGAGGTTGTGGGGATAGCTGTTGTTAATATCTCGAAGAAAGTCAGGAATTAAAAGGTTGAGCATGGTGCAACCAGTGTCGTAAGCTATGTATATTTCAATGCAAGAAATATCGTAGGAAGGCAGACGAGCTCAGGGCATGGAGCAACACATAGAATATATTATTGTAGCCATTAGTGAGATTTGGTTGCAGGAGGGGCAGGACTGGCGGCTCAATATTCCGGGGTTCCATTGTTTTATTGCAACAGAGCGAGAGGGATTAAAGGAGGAAGGGTGGCATTATTAGTCAGGGAAATGTCGCAGCAGTGCTCAGTCAAGACAGACTGAAGAACTTATCAGTGAGGTGTTATGGGTGGAACTGAGGAATAAGAAAGCTATGACCATGTTAATGGGGCTATATTACAGACCACTCAATAGTCTGAGGAATTTAGAGGAACACTTTTGCAGAGAGATCGCAGACTTTTGCAAGAAACATAAGTTTGTTACACAAGGTGATTTTTAACTTTCCACATATAATAAGAACATAAGAAATAAGAGCAGGAGTTTTCCACCTGGCCTGTCAAGCCTACTCCGCCATTCAATAAGATCATGGCTGATCTGGCCATGGACTCATCTCCACCTACCTGCCTTTTCCCCATCACCCTTAATTCCCCTACTATACAAAAATCTATCCAGCTTGTCTTATATATATTTACTGAGGTAGCCTCCACAGCTTCATTGGGCAGAGTCAATATCGACTGGGACTTCCATACTGTAAAAGGACTAGATGGGATAGAGTCTGTCAACTGTGTTCAGGAAGTTTCCTTAAACAGTACATAGAAGTCCCAATGAGAGTGTGTGATATAGTTTATCTGCTATTTAGGAATGAAGCAGGGCAGGTGTCAGAAGATAGTGTAGGGGAACACTTTGCATCTGGTGATCGTAATGGCATTAGTTTCAAAGTAAATATGCAAAAAGATAGGTCTGGTCTGTGGGTTAAGATTCTAAATTGGTGAAAGGCCAATTATAATGGTATCAGTAAGGATCTGGCAAGTGTTGATTGGGACCGGCTATTTTAGACAAAGAAGTACTCAGTAAGTGGGAGGCCTTCAAAAGTGAAATTTTGGGTGTACAAAGCTAATATGTGCCTCTCAGAATAAAAGGTAAAGATAAATTAAAGGAACCTTAGTTTTCAAGTCTATAGAAGTGAGGCAAAGCGGCATCAACTTCATGGACCCTGTACAGATCACAGAGGAGGAGGATTTTGCTGTCTTGAGGCAAATTAGTGTGGATAAATCCCCAGGGCCTGATGAGGCGTTACCTCAGACCCTACAGGAGGCAAATGCAGAAATTTCAAGGGACTTAACAGAGCCTTTAAATCATCCTTAGCAACAGATGAGGTACCGGAGGATTGGAGTATTTCCAATGTTGTTCCATTGTTTAGAAAAGGTTCTAACTAAAAGTAAACCAGGAAATGATAGACCAGTGAGCCTGACATCAGAAGTGGGATAGTTACTGGAAGGTATTCTAAGGACCGTAATGATAAGTATTTGGATAGATGTGGACTGATTGTCAGCATGGCCTCGTGAATGGTAGGTCATGTCTCATCATCATCATCATCAGGTGCCATGCCCAGTTTGAGCTTTGACTGTCATGGCCCACACGCTATTGTTTCGGGTCAAGTGGATCAATTCATTGGTATTCATTTCCAATTCTCTGGCTGCTGTCTCCATCATCATTTGTCTTTGTCTTCCTCTTGCTTTCTTCCCTTCAATCTTTACCATAATTACCGTGCATTCTAACTCCTCTTTCCTAATCACATGTCCAATGAAGTTACGTTACCTTTTCATGATCTCATACATTATTTCTCCTTTTGTGTTTGCTCTGTTCATGACATCCTCGTTAGATATTCGTTTCATCCATGATATTCTTTGCATTCTCCTCAAAAACCACATTTCTGCTGCTACAATTTATTTCCTCATGTTACTAGATATTGTCCAACATTCTGAGCCATATAACATAACTGGATAAACGTAACATTTCAGCACTCTGAGGCGGGTTGTCGTGCCTAGTTTAGTACTGGTCAGTATACTCTTCATTCTCGTAAAGGTGCCTTTTGCCATCCCTATTCTTCTTTTGATGTCCAAGTCGCACCTGCCATCTGATGTTACCCAGCTTCCTAAGCAGCAAAAGTTCTTTACTTGTTTTATGTCTTCCCCATTTATTCTCAGCCCGTAGATAGGATTCTCCTTCCTTTTGGAATCACCATACATTCTGTCTTTTTGCAATTGATAGATAGACCCATTTTTGCACTTTTTTCAACAATTAAATCAATTAAGTTTTGTAGTTGTTCCTCCGTACTTGTAATTAACGCAGTGTCATCTGCATATGTGAAATTATTGTTGTTTTCACCATCAACTTTGATTCCCAAGATGTCTCTTATTTTTTGTAATATTGTTTCACTGTACACATTAAATAAATCAGGGGAGAAAACACACCCTTGTCTAATGCCTCTCTTGATTTTCATAAACTGACTCACTTCTCCATCTATTCTTACAGTGGCAGTTTCTTCCCAGTACAGATTTCTGATTAGGCGGAGGTCTTTAAAATCTAGATCTAGAGTTTTCTGTAATATTTCAAATAACTTATCGTGCTTCACTTTATCAAATGCTTTTGTGTAGTCGATAAAACAAACAAACAAATCTTTTTGCACTTGACTAGCTCGTTCTGATAGTATCCTTCATGTCAATATTGTGTTTCTTGTACCTTTGTCTTTCACAAAACCACATTGTTCTCTGCCTATTTCAGCTTGTATCTTACTTTTAGCTCTTGTCATCAAAATTCTTAGAAGTATCTTGGTGATATGACTCATTAAACTTATAGTCCTGTGAAATTCACATTCTGTTGCTCCAGCTTTCTTAGGAAGAGTGATAAATACTGATTTTTTCATCTCTTCTGGTATTATTCTAGTCTCATAAATGTCATTGATTAAATCAGTAAGTTTTTCAATTCCATAATCTTCAAGGGCAATAATTTGTTCTATTACTAATTCATCAGGACCTGCTGCCTTTCCTTTCTTCATCTTATTTATTGCATTACGAACTTCAGATTTTAAAATACTTGGACCTTCAGTGTTTTTCTTAATTTCTGGTTTTTCGCCTCGATCGTCTTCAAACAACTCCTGAATATACTCAGTCCATCTGTTCATAATCTCATCTTTTTTCATGATGAAAAGTGTTTTAGGACATTGGGCAATATCAGAAAGAATGCTCCTTGTTAGATTCAGAGGACAGCCATCTGATTTAGCAATTATACAGGTATATGCACCAACAATAGATGGAACAAATGAAGATATAGATAAATTCTATGAAGAGCTTGAACAAGCAAAGAATGGATGCAAATCTCAAGATATTGTTATTGTCATGGGAGATCTAAATGCTAAAGTAGGACAAGGTGCTGATGGAAATACCATAGGAAAATTTGGACTAGGGGAAAGAAATAAAAGAGGTGAGAAATGGGTAGAATGGTGCAAAATGGATAATCAGGTCATTATGAATACCTACTTTAAAAACCATCCAAGACTCTTGTGGACCTGGAAAGGTCCAGGTGATAACACTAGAAATCAAATTGATTTTATTACTATAAACCAAAGATTTAGAAACTCAGCGACTCAATGCAAAACATATCCAGGTGCAGACTGTAATAGTGACCATAACCCAATAGTATGTCATATAAAAGTAAAACTTAAAAAACTAAAGAAGCAAAAACCTGAACAATCCCTTGACTGCTTGCAATTAATTAAAGAAGAAAACTTAAGACAAAAATTTACATTTGAAATAAGGGATAGATTTCAAAGTCTAGAAATAGAATCTGTTGAAGATGATAGCAATCATGTAGAAATGAAATTTAACTCTCTAAAGGATCCCTTGGTCGAATCAGCAAAGTCAGTGATGCCTAAAAAAGAAAAAATCACTAAGAATAAATGGATGACAGATGAAATAAAAAATCTAATGGAAGAAAGGAGACATAAGAAAGCAAATGCAATAGAATATAAGTCCTTAGATAAAAAAGTTAAAAGCTTATGTCAAAAAGCCAAAGAAGAATGGTTAAACCAGGAATGTGAGCAAATAGAAAGAATCCCTATTACTGATCCAAAAAGGTTACATCAACAAATCAAGAACATCACTGGTAAAAAGCTCCTCTGTTCTTCAGGTGGATGTTTGAAAGCAAAGGTCATGTCTAATCAATCTTATATATTTTTCAAGCAAGTTATCAGGAAAGTTGATTAAGGAAAGGCAGAGGATATTGCCTACATGGTTTTTAGCAAGACATTTGACAAGGTCCTGTATGGGAGATTGGTCGAGAAGGTTCAGTTGCTTGGCATTCAAGATGAGGTAGTATATTAGATTAAACATTGTCTTTGTGGGAGAAGCCAGAGAGTGGTAGTAGATGGTTGCCTCTCTGATTGGGCTAGTGGAGTGCCACAGGGATCAGTGCTGGGTCCGTTGTTGTTTGTCATCTATTTCAATGACCTGGACGATAATGTGGTTAACTGGCTCAGCAAATTTGTAGATAACACCAAGATTAGGGATATAGTGAACTGTGAATAAGACTATCAGAGCTTACAGTGAGATCTGGACCAACTGAAAAAATGGGTAGAAAAATGGCAGATGGAATTGAATGCAGACAGGTGTGAGATGTTGCCAATCAGGGTAGGTCTTACACAGTGAATAGTAGGGCACTGAGGTGTGAGGTAGAACAAAGGAATACAGATCCATAATTCCTTGAAAGTGGTGTCACAGGTAGAAAGGGTCATGAAGAATGCCTTAGGCCATTGGCCTTCATAAAATCCAGGTACTGAGTACAGGAGCTGGGATGTTATGTTGAAGTTATATAAGACATTGGTGAGGCCTAATTTTGCATATTGTGTGTAGTTTTGGTCACCTGCCTACAGGAAAGATGTAAACAAGGTTGAAAGAGTGCAGAGAAAATTTACAAGGATGTTGCCAGGTCTGGAATACCTGAGTTATAAGGAAAGATTGAATAGGTTAGGACTTTATTTCTTGAAACTTAAATGATTGAGGGGAGATTTGAAAGAGGTTTGCAAAATAATGAGAGAGATGCAAGAAGGGTTTCCCGACTGAGATTGTGTGGGAATACAATTAGAGGTCATGGGTTAAAGGTGAAGGCTGAAAAGTTTAAGGGGAACATGAGGGGAAACTTCTTCACTCGGAGGGTCCTGAGAGTGGGGAACGAACTGCCAGCACATGAGGTGCATGTGAGCTCGATTTCAACATTTAAGAGAAGTTTAGATAGGTACGTACATGGATGGGAGGAGTATGGAGGGCTATGGTCCCAGTGCAGGCTGATGGGAATAGGCAGTTTAAATTGTTTGGCATAGCCTAGAGATGCCAAAGGACCTGTTTCTGTGCTGTACTTTTCTCCGACTCTATAACTCTAATAAATGTTTTGTTTTGTGATTTAGAAACATGTTGCACCTACACATCAGTGACACCTTCTTCAATTCAGCAGTGATTGCTTTCCACTCTGGTGGTTGCACATTTCAGATGTGTAATTTTCAATGATTTCTGATGGCACTATGTAAAAATGGTGTTGTATATTACAACTTCATTCAAGTGATCAGATTTGGTAACATCAAAGAAGTGTTCACAGGAGGCAGAGGAGCAGGTACAAGATTACTTTGAGTTAGATGGACTGGACCATGTTCAAGGACTCATCTGTGGATCTGAATGAATACAACATGGTTGTCACCAGTTTTATTAAACCAGCAGTAGACGAGGGTGTCCCAACAAAATCATTCAGATTCTTTCCCAACCGGAAGCCCTGGATGAACCATGAGTTCAGCAATCTGCTGAGGGCCAGATCAGAGGCATTCAAGTTCAGTGATAAAGGAAGTTACAAGAGGTTTAGGTATGATCTCCAGAAAGCCATCTCACAGGTGAAGTGGCAATTTCAGACCAAACTTGAATCAATGAAGGATATCAACAATTGTGGCAGGGCCTGAATACAATCTTAGAAAGTAAATAGGTGACAACAGGGCTTTGCTTCCAGGTAAGCTCAGTGCCTTATGTGCTCGCTTTGACAGTCAAAGCATGGACTCCCACAGCTCTCGATAATCCAGTGATTACAGTCTCTGAGGCCAAAATGTCAGCAGGCTTTAGGAGGGTGAACCCACCAAAAGTATCTGGCCCAGACTGGGTACCTGGCCAGGTATTAAAGACCTGTGTTGATCAACTAATTGAATTGTTCTCTGAGATGCTTAACTTCTCATTTCAGCAAACAGAGGTACCCACCTGCTTCAAGTAGACTTCACTTAAACCAGTGCCTAAGAAGAACATGGTAACCTGCCTCAATGACTATCATCCAGTAGCACTTACATCCACAGTGATGAAGTGTTTTGAGAGTTTGGTGATTGCCTGAGAAGCAATATGGATCTGCTCCATTTTGTGTACCAGAGCAAATGGTCCACAGCAGATGCCATCTCATTGACTCCTCACACAATCCTGAAACATCTGTACAGCAAATATGCATACATCAGGATGCTCCTTATTGACTACAGCTTGGCATCCGATACCATCATCTTCTCAACACTAATCAATAATCTTCAACAGCTTGGCCTCAATACCTCCTTGTGCAATTAGATCTCCAATTTTCTCACTTGCAGACCCCAGTCAGTTTGGATTGGTAATAACATCTCCACAATCTCCACCAGCACAGGTGTACCACAAGACCGTGTGCTTAGCCCCCTGCTCTACTCACTTTACGCTGATGACTGTGTGGTTATGCACAGCTCCAATGCCATATTCAAGTTTGTTGACAACATCACTATCACAGGCTGAATCAAAGATGGTGACGAATCAGCATATAGGAGGGAGATTTAAAATCTGGCTGAGTGGTGCTAATGTCAGCAAGACCAAGAGCTAGTTATTGACTTCAGGAGGAGGAAACCAGAGGACCATGAACCAGTCCTCATTGGAGGATCAGAGGTGGGGAGGTTCAACAATTTTAATTGAATTGAATTGACTTTATTACTTGCATCTTTCATATAAATGAGGAGTAAAAATATTTACATTACGTCTTCATCTAAATGTGCAATGCGCAATTTATAATCACTTTTAATAAATAGTATGTACAACAGGACAGTCAATAGAACATAGAAATACAATTGTATCAGCGTGAGTTAATCAGTCTGATGGCCTGGTGGAAGAAGTTGTCCCGGAGCCTGTTGATCCTGGCTTTATGCTGCGGTACCGTTTCCCAGATGGTAGCAGCTGGAACAGTTTGTGGTTAGGATGACTCAGGTCCTCAATGATCCTTCAGGCCCTTTTTACACATCTGTCTCTGTAAATGTCCTGAATTGCGAGAAGTTCACATCTACAGATGCGCTGGGCTGTCCACACCACTATCTGCAGAGTCCTGCGATTGAGGGAAGTACAGTTTCCATACCAGGCAGTGATGCAGCCAGTCAGGATGCTCTCAATTGTGTCCATGTAGAAAGTTCTTAAGATGTGGGGGCCCATACCAAACTTCTTCAACTGTCTGAGGAGAAAGAGGTGCTGTTGTTCTTTTTTCACCAGACCACATGAGATCCCCGGTGATGTGTATGTTGAGGAACTTAAAGCTGTTCACCCTCTCAACCCCAGATCCGTTGAAGTCTACAGGGGTTAGCTTGTCTCCATTCCTCCTGTAATCCACAACCAGCTCCTTTGTTCTTGCAACATTGAGGGAGAGATTGTTTTCTTGACACCACTGTCAGGGTGATGACTTCTCTATAGGCTGCCTCATTAGTATTTGAAATTAGGCCAATCAATGTAGTATTGTCAGCAAATTTAATTAGCAGGTTGACGCTGTGGGTGGTGACACAATCATAGGTATACAGGGAGTAAAGGAAGGTGCTTAGTACACAGCCCTGAGGCCACCTGTGTTGAGGGTCAGGGGGGCTGAGGTGAGGGAGCTCACTCTTACCACCTGCCAGTAATACCTCAGTGCCTAAGAAGAAGGTAGTAATCAGTCTCAATGACTATCATCCAGTAGCAAATATATCCACAGTGATGAAGTGTTTTGAGAGGTTCATGATGAAACATATCAACTCCTGCCTGAGAAATGACTTGAATCTGCTCAGATTTGCCTACCGGAACAACAGGTCCACAGCTAACGCCATCTTATTGGCTCTTCACTCAACCCTGGAATATTTGGACAGCAAAGGTGCATACATCAGGATGTTCTTTATTGACTACAGCTCCATATTCAATACAATCGTCCCCTCAAAACTAATCAATAAGCTTCAAGACCTTGGCCTCAATACCTCCTTGTGCAATTGGATTCTTGATTACCTCTCATGGACCCCAGCCAATTTGAATTGTCAACAACATCTCATCTGCAACCTTCATCAGCACAGGTGCACCACAAGGCTGTGTGTATAGCCCCCTGCTCTACTTGCTTTACAATTATGACTGTGTGACTAAGCACAGATCCAATGGCACATTCCAGTTTGCTGATGACACCACTGTTGTAGGCTGAATCAAAGGTGGTGACAAATCAGAATATTGGAGAGAGACAGAAAATCTGGCTGAGTGGTGCCATAACATCAAACTCTTACTCAATGTCAGCAAGACCAAGGAGCCGATTGATTTCAGGAGGAGGAAGCCAGAGGGCCTTGACCCAATTCTCATCATGGATCAGAGATGGAGAGGGTCATCAACTTTAAGTTCCTCGGTGTTATCATTTCAGAGGACCTGTCCTGGGCCCCGCACATAGGGACATTTATGAAGAAAGCATAGCAACACCTCTACTTCCTTAGGAGTTTGCAAAGATTCAGCATGACTTCTAAACCTTTGACAAACTTTATGGATGTGCAGTGGAGAGTATATTGATTGGTTGCATTACAGCCTGGTATGGAAACACCAACACCTTTGAATGGAAAAGCCCACAAAAAGTAGTGGATGCAGCCCAGTCCATCACGGGCGAAGCCCTCCCCACCACTGAGCACATCTACACAAAGCATTATCACAGGATAGCAGCGTCCGTCATCAGGGACCCCCACCACCCAAGTCATGCTGTCTTCTCACTGCTGTCATTGGGAAGTAGTTACAAGAACCTTAAGACTTACACCAGGCTCAGGAGCAGTTATCAAATCTCCCCTCATTCTTCTACGCTCCAGGGAATAAAGTCCTAACCTATTCAACCTTTCTCTGTAACTGAGTTTCTCAAGTCCCAGCAACATCCTTGTAAACCTTCTCTGCACTCTTTCAAACTTATGTATATCCCTCCTGTAATTTGGTGACCAAAACTGAACACAATACTCCAGATTCGGCCTCACCAATGCCTTATACAACCTCATCATAACATTCCAGCTCTTATACTCAATACTTTGATTAATAAAGGCCAATGTACCAAAAGCTCTCCTTATGACCCTATCTACCTGTGACGCCACTTTTAGGGAATTTTGTATCTGTATTCCCAGATCCCTCTGTTCCACTGCACTCCTCAGTGCCTTACCATTAACCCTGTATGTTCTACCTTGGTTTGTCCTTCCAACGTGCAATACCTCACACTTGTCTGTATTAAACTCCATCTGCCATTTTTCAGCCCATTTTTCCAGCTGGTCCAAGTCCCTCTGCAGGCTCTGAAAACCTTCCTCACTGTCTACTACACCTCCAATCTTTGTATCATCAGCAAATTTGCTGATCCAATTTACCACATTATCATCCAGATCATTGATATAGATGACGAGTAACAATGGACCCAGCACTGATCCCTGTGGCACACCACTGGTCACAGGCCTCCACTTGGAGAAGCAATTCTCCACTGCCACTCTTTGGCTTCTTCCACTGAGCCAATGTCTAATCCAATTTACCACCTCTCCATGTATACCTAGCGACTGAATTTTCCTAACTAACCTCCCATGCAGGACCTTGCCAAAGGCCTTACTGAAGTCCATGTAGACAATATCCACTGCCTTCCCTTCATCCACTTTCCTGGTAACCTCCTTGAAAAACTCCAATAGATTGGTCAAACATGACCTACCACGCACAAAGCCATGTTGACTCTCCCTAATAAGTCCCTGTCTATCCAAATGCTTGTAGATTCTGTCTCTTAGTACTCCCTCCAATAACTTACCTACTACCGACATTAAACTTAACTGGCCTATAATTTCCCAGATTACTTTTTGATCCTTTTTCAAACAACGGAACAACATGAGCCACTCTCCAATCCTCCAGCACCTCACCTGTAGACAGCGACATTTTAGATATTTCTGCCAGGGCCCCTGCAATTTCAACACTAGTCTCCTTCAAGGTCCGAGGGAACACCCTGTCAGGTCTCGGGGATTTATCCACTTTAATTTTCCTCAAGACAGCAAGGACCTCCTCCTTTTCGATCTGTACAGTTTCCATGATCTCACTACTTGTTTCCCTTAATTCCATAGACTTCATGCCAGTTTCCTTAGTAAATACAGACGCAAAAAACCTATTTAAGATCTCCCCCATTTCCTTTGGTTCCGCACATGGCTGAACACTCTGATCTTCAAGAGGACCAATTTTATCCCTTACAATCCTTTTGCTCTTAATATACCTGTAAAAGCTCTTTGGATTATCCTTCGCTTTGACTGCCAAGGCAACCTCATGTCTTCTTTTAGCCCTCCTGATTTCTTTCTTAAGTATTTTCTTGCACCTCTTATACTCCTCAAGCACCTTATTTACTCCCTGCTTCCTATACATGTCATACAACTCCCTCTTCTTCTTTATCAGAGTTGCAATATCCCTTGAGAACCAAGGTTCCTTATTCTTATTCACTTTGCCTTTAATCCTGACAGGAACATACAAATTCTGCACTCTCAAAATTTCTCCTTTGAAGGCTTCCCACCTACCGATCACATCCTTGCCAGAGAACAACCTGTCCCAATCCATGCTTTTTAGATCCTTTCTCATTTCTTCAAATTTGGCCTTCTTCCAGTTAAGAACCTCAACCCTAGGACCAGATCTATCCTTGTCCATGATCAAGTTGAAACTAATGGTGTTATGATCACTGGAACCAAAGTGCTCCCCAACACAGACTTCTGTTACTTGTCCTAACTCGTTTCCTAACAGGAGATCCAATATTGCATCCCCTCTAGTTGGTCCCTCTATATATTGTTTTAGAAAACCTTCCTGAACACATTTTACAAACTCTTGATTTAGAAATTATTTATTATTATTATTATTTCTTTCTTTTTGTATTTGCACAGTTGTCTTTTGCAGACTGGTTGAATGCCCAAGTGGTTGCAGTATTTCATTGATTCTATTATAATTATTATTCTATTATGGATTTATTGAGTATGCCTGCAAGAAAATGAATCTCATGGTTGAATCTGGTGACAAGTAGGTACTTTGATGATAAATTTACTTTGAACTTTGAAATTTGACTGGGTATTAGCAGGATGAGATGTACTAGTAGATTAATTAAAATCAGGTTAGTGTACAATCCCATTTTCATTGGAAGAATGATCTCATCTGCTTCCATAAGACTTCATTATTGCCATTACTATCCTCTGTTACTTACGTAATATTGTTGACAAAAAAGAATGGTTCTATGCATTCCAAGTAGTTATCAAGCACATCCACTGTCTTCACTGAGACACTAGCCCGAGTTTGGTGGCGCTTTTTACTGGAGTTCTCTTTTTCAGTTATAATCCTCACTTGTTTTGAATCAAATTCCACTCCCTGGACATGGCATCCTGCCTTATGTTTCCATGGGATTCCTATCTAATAGAGGCATATATTGAATGGACAGCCAGAGACTTTATCCCAGGGCAGAAGTAACGTAATTTTAAGGTAATTGCAGGAAAGTATAAAGGGGTTGTCAGAGACAGGTAGAGTGGTAGGACAGCAGAGCACACTGCCAGGGGTGGTGGTAGGGATAGGTAGTTCGGGGATATTCAGAAAACTCTTAGATAGGCACTTGGATAATATAAAAATGGAGGGCTATGTTGGAGGGAAGAGCTAGATTGATCTTAAAGTAGGTTGAAAGTTCACTACAACATAAGACCATTAAGACTTAGGAGCAGGATTAGGCCATTTGGCTCATTGAGTCTGCTCCACCATTTCACCATGGCTGGTTGATTATCCTTCTCAACCCCATTCTCCTGCCTTCTCCTCATAACCTTTGATCGCCTGACTAATCAAGAATCTATCAATCATGCCATCTCAGCCATCAAACACTCCTAATATGTTAACTCTTTCATTCCTGGGATCATTCTCATGAACCTCCTCCAGAGCTTCTCCTACACCAGCACAAGACTACTCACAATACTCCAAGTGCTGTCTGAGCAATGGCTTACAAAGTCTAAGCATTATATTCATGTCTTTTGTATTCTAGTCCTTTGTCTATTCTGCCTATTTTAGGGCTATTTTATCATGTGCCTCCAAGTATTCCAAAACCTCGTCCTTAGTAATAGACAACAACATCTTTTCAACCATTGAAGTCAGACTAACAGGCCTATAATTTCATCTTTAATTTGATCTGCCAAGTCATCCTAATCTTACCTTCATTGACATGCAGCATAGGCAGCAATCCAGAACTGGAGGTCCTGCTTTTCAGTTTTCTGCCTAATTCTCTATATTCTCTCTGAAGTACTTCCTTTCTTTTCCTACTTATGTCATTGGTACCAATATGTACCATTACTTCTGGCTGTTTTCCTTCCTGCTTTAGAATGCTGTGGACCTGCTCAGAGGCATCCCTGACCCAGGCATCTTGGAGGAAACATACCATCCGGTTGTTGCTTTCACATCCACGGAATCTGCTTTCTGCTCCCTAATTATGGAAACCCCTCTCACTACTTAACTCCTCTTCTCCCCCTTCCTTTCCCTTTCAATGTTTCTATTAATATTATATAAATTGCATGAATACAAATACAAAATTCATAAGGATACAAGTAAGTAATATGAATTACATTACATTTAAATCACAATAATCTGATCACAGTATCCCATATTCCAAATCAATCATGTAGAAAAAGAGATTGAATTATGAAATGAAATAAAATAAAATAATTATGTTTTATTTAAAAAAAATCTAACCCCACTACTAAACTGAGCTATAAAGTATAAAAAAAATACCTTACTCTATAATATTATAATAATAATGGCTCAGATCCATACTTTAATAACAGTTCAAAGATTATGAAAATAACTCAAAGGGTCCCCATAACATTAGAAAATCATGTTTAGAATCAGAAAACAAACAACGAATTTTTTCTAGATCAAGGCATAACATAACGTCAGATAGCCCTTGAACATGTGTGGGCGGGGCGTCCTCCTTCCACTTGAACAAGATCGCCCTCCTGGGCATAAGAGACATAAAGGCCAATACCTGCAAATTAGATGGCTTCAGTTTTGTAGCACTATCCTCAACAATACCAAACATGGCAGTCAAGGGATTAGGCTTAAAACTAACATTGAAAAGTACAGAAAAAGTTTGAAATAGATCTTTCCAAAATTTTTCAAAGCTCAGACATGTCCAAAACATATGAATTAGTGTGGCCACTCCATTAGTACATCTATCACAGTAAGGGGAAATATCTGCGTAGAAATGAGAGAACTTGTTTTTAGACATGAACTCTACGTACCACTTTGAATTGTAGTAAAGAATGACAAGCACATAATGATGAAGAATTAATCAATTTTAAAATAATCTTCCAGCTCTCTTCAGATATGAAAATCTGTAAATCCTTTTTCCCAGTCTCCTTTAATTTTATCTAAAGAGGCCTTTTTTAGTCCCAACAGCAGACCATAAATGTAAGATATTGAACCATTGTCAAAGGGTTTCAAATTAAAAATTGTATCTATTATATTCTTATCTGGACTTGTAAGAAATGTATGTAATTGAGATCTTAAAAAATCTCTATTCTGTAAGTATCAAAAAAAGTGGGTATTGGAAAGGTTAAATTTCATTGGAAGTTGACAAAAGAAGAGAGATTCCTTCCATCAAACAAATCCTAAAATCATTTAATACCTAATCTATCCCATTCTTTAAAAGATAAGTCAATTAAAGATGGTTTAAAAAAACAATTAGAAAAGATTGGACTCAAGAGGAAGAATCTCAATAAACCAAAATGTTTTCTAACCTGTAACCAAATCGTCAAAGTATGTTTGACCACCACATTGTCAGTTAGTTTATTTAAAGATAAAAGAAGCGAGGATTCAAGTAAAGAAATAGTGGAAAATTTCATAACAGAATTGACTTCCAAAGAAATCCATATAGGGCAATTCTCATGATTAATGTAATATATCCAGAATGTGATATTTCACATATTAACTGCCCAATAATATAACCTAAAACTGGGTAACGCAAAACCTCCATTCTGTTTGATTTTTTGAAGGTGAGCTTTATTTATTCGAGGTTTTTTATTCTTCCATATATAGGAAGAAAGAATTGAATCCAAAGAGTCAAGAAAAGATTTAGGAATAAAAACAGGCACAGCTTGAAAAAGGTATATAAACTTAGGTAAGATATTAATTTTAATAGAATTAATTCAGCCAATCAGTGATAAAGAGAGAGGCGACCAATTAGAAAGTGGTTTTTAACGTAATTCAATAAAGTTAAAAAATTTTCCTTAAATAAATCTTTATAATTCTTAGTAATTGTTACTCCTAAATACGTAAGTTGTTTTCTTAAAATTTTAAAAGGAAGGTTAATATCAGTTGGTATTAAATTGTTTAAAGGAAACAGTTCACTCTAATGTAAATTTAGTTTATATCCTGAGAACTGACTAAAATTAGTCAGTAACCGGAACGCAAATGGTAAAGAGGTTGTAACATTAGATATAAAAAGCAATAAGTTATCAGCATAGAGCGACACTTTATGAATAGTACCTCTCCTTAAAATGCCGGTACTGTATTCTCATTGCTAAGGGTTCTAATACCAAATCAAAAAGCAGAGGGCTCAAAGGACAACCTTGGCTAGTCCCATGTTGGAATTTAAAGGGTTTAGAATTCTGAAAATTAGTAAGAACCCAAGCGGAGGGAAATAAATAATTTAATCCAATGAATAAAATTAGGTCCAAAATTAAATTTTCTAAGGATGTAAAAAGATAATTCCATTCAGCTCTGTCAAAGGCCTTCTCCACATCCAAAGATATCACACATTCCGATATTTCCTTAGATGGAGAATGCATAATATTTAACAAATGCCGTATATTAAAATGGGAATATCGATTTTTAATAAATCCTGTTTGATCATCCAAAACTATAGAAGATATAATATTTTCAAGTCTGCTAGCCAACACTTTAGATAAAATTTTAGTATCAAAATTGAGTAAAGAGATAGGTCTATACAAAGAACACTCAGCAGGATTCTTATTCTTTTTGAGAATGAGCGAAATGGAAGCTTTGTAAAAAGACTGCGGTAATCTTCCTACCTTGAAGGAATCTGTAAGGGTAGAACATAAGTGTGGTATAAGCAAGGAGGAAAATGCCTTATAAAACTCTCCAGAGAATCCATTGGGTGTTGGGGATTTCCCAGAATGCAATTCTCGTATAGCCTGAGCAATTTCCTCCAGGGAAATAAGTTGATTCAATTGCCTACGATCATCTATCGAAAGATTAGGAATATTTAATTGATCTAAAAATTATTCATTGCAATATTACCATTAACAGAGTCAGAACTATACAATTTGGAATAAAATTCCCTAAAAGTGTCATTAATTTCAAAGTGGTCAGTTGTCATGTCCCCATTAATTTTATGTATTTCTTTAATTTGCCGCTTGGCTATAAATGGCTTCAATTGATTAGCCAGTAGCTTACAGTTTTATCTCCATGAATATAAAATTGACTTCTATCTTTTAAAAGCTGGCTTTCAATTGGTTAAAAGAAGATCATATTTACTCTTGGTTTCAATACATCTCTTACATGTTTCAGGATTGGGTACCAAAGCATATTTATGGTCCAGTTGTTTTAACTGATTAGCTAGTTTGTTTCTCTCTTTGTTAACTTTTTTAATGATGTTTTCAGTATAAGAAATAATTTGACCCCGGATATATGCTTTAAAAGTATCCCATATAGTAAGACTAGACGTCTCTTCCAACTTATTTTCTTCAAAAAAAAAAGAGTAATTTGATTCTCCATAAATTTTAAAAAGTCCTCATTCGATAACAGAATTAAATTAAATCACCAAAATTCACTCATAGGGATAGGACCAGGAAGATTTAAAGATAGAAGTACAGGAGAGTGGTCTGAAATAGCAATCTCTTTATATTCGATCGATTGAACCAATGGAATGATTTGTCTGTCAATAAAAAAAATCAATCCTGGCTTAAGAATGATGGACATGAGAAAAAAAAGAATACTCTCTGTCCCTGTCAGATGAAGAAAACGCCAAGCATCAACTATACCACATTTAGTTAAAAAGGATTGGATAACAAAGCTGATTTATTAAGTGTGGCTGGTTTGACAGATGAGCGATCTAATACTGGATCTAACCAGCAGTTAAAAGCTCCTCGCATCACAAGAGAGTAAGTACACAAATCTGGCAAAAACGAAAATAGACGTTCAAAAAATACTGGATCGTCTATGTTGGGGGGCATATACACTAGCAAAAACAATCAATTTACTGTCTAAACTCCCTGATACAATAACAAATTGACCATTAGGATCCAAAACAACTTTATGTTGAACAAGGGAAACTGTATAATCTACAAAAATCGAAACTCCACGTGATTTTGCATTAAACAAAGAATGGAATTGTATACTCTTCCACCGAGTAAAAAAACGTAAGCTATCACAGCTACATATGTGCATTTCTTGTAAGAAAATAATGGGTGCTTATAATTTTTTAATATAAGCAAACACTTTGTTCCATTTAATGGGGTGATTCAGCCTTTTCACATTCAAACTAAATAAGTTAATATTTCGAACCATTTTAAATACAAATCATCATGTAATTAAAAGATCTGGCCATAAGTTATTAAAACTAGAAAGCAAACCGTAAGGTAAGGTAATCAAACAGGCAATCATATAATCAGCCCAACACAGCCCCCAGAGAAAAATAGGCCCTAGTCTCTCCCCCACCCAAAGCCAGAAGGCTGACCAATAGACAGTCGGTGAGCTAACAACTAAAAAGTTCCCTCCCCAGAAAATCCTGTTGACAGAAAACTCCAGTCCTTCAAGGTCACTTATGTCCCTACCAAGACACAATGTGAGAAGAAAAATAACTCAGTATTTGAAAATATAAAAGGATCAATTTAAACAAATTCAAAGAAAGCTATATTAAAATAAAGCCTCAAAACGGCATATAATAAAAAAGTATCAAAAAAAAGCGAAAAACAATATATGAACAGCCAAAACGTAAGCTTATTGAAACCTTAATTCAAATTCATATTAACAGAAGAAAAATTTGATCAAATAAGAAATGTAACGTTTTAGACTTCAGCCTTCAGAAACTCTTTTACGTCTTCAATCGACTTTATTCTTTTTTGCAATCCGTTCTTCAAAACAATACTCAGATGGGTGGGAAACTGAAGGGATGGTTTAAATCCTTTATTGTAAAGTTCTGACATAACTTCTTTATATTTTATACGCTCAGCCATAACTTCAGGTGAATAGTCTTCCACAAATCTGACCCTGTAACCATGGAAATCGATCATTCCTTGTTGCCGGGTATAGCGAATTAGAAGGTCCTTAACACGAAATTCATGAAAACTTAGAATGACAGACCTGGGTCTCGCTGCCAATGACAATAGCTTCAAAGTCGGCGAGCAATGTGCTCGATCGAGCTTTGGCTCAGAAGTGAATAAAACAGGAAATAGCTGTTTCAGAAAGTTTGCAAAGAATTTTGTAGGATCAGCACCTTCAATTGATTCTTCAAGACCCAGAATTTGCAAATTATTTCTCCTGTTTCTATTTTCTAGATTGATAATCCTTTTCATCATTTTTTCATTGGAAAAGGATAACACTTTGCAGAGTTTAATTGTATCTTCAACATCTTCTTCAAGTGTCACCAGCTTTGCAGTATTTTCCTGAATTCAGTTCTCATGCTCAGTTAAAGTTTATTGGATTGTATCCAATTTGCCATTAAGTCGTTGAAACTCCTCAGAAAATTCTGATTTTTGCCGTCTAAGGAAATCACTGATTGAATCCAAAGTGACTGGGATTCATCTTCTGTTTCCCTTTCTTTTGCAGAAGCTTTTGTTCTTTTCCCAGCCATAGTAGAACAATATTAAAGTATTATAATAAGGTTTCAAAAAAGACAATAAAGTAAATAGGTTAGGAGCAATCTAAAATGATGTTACTCCATCAGCTGCCAACAGGGCTCCCACCTTCCCTTCTGAGCCATAGAGCTAGACTGAGCGATAGAGACACTGTTCCCCCCCCCACCCACCCCACCGCCCCCAAGGTATCCAAAACGGGATACTTATTTTATAACGGAATGACCATAGGAGTACTCTGTACTGGCTGCCTATTCATTTACCCTTTCCTGACAATCACCCAGGTACCTATTTCCTACAACTTAGGGGTGACTACCTCCATGAAGTTCCTATCATCTCCACATTTTCTGTCAAAACAAAACATTGTGAGTCAAAGGGCCTATACAATGTTGTGATGTTCTAGGTTCTAAAACCTGTGAGATTGGATTGCGCCTGTAGGAATGAACATTTTATCATATCAGATGTGTAATGTAGCAATGGATTTTCTTCCAACAGCAAATTAGTGGATGTTGCTCCAGTTTAATATGTTAGTGGTTTTCTTTTTCAGCTGGTTAAAGGTTTAGTGGAAATGGAACACCTGGAGGCAGAGGGAATTTGATTCAATTGCACAAGGTTTGAGGGGGGTGTATGGTGTACCCCTGTCCTCTATTCTTTCTGCTGGGGACAACTGTGGAGGCCAAGTCATGGGATATATTTAAAGCAAAGGTTTACAGGTTTTTGATTAGTAAGGGCGTCAAAGGTTACAGGTATAAGGGAGGAGAATGGGGTAAAGAGGGATAAGAAATCAGCTATGATCAATTGGCCAAATGGCCTAACTCTGCTCCTATGTCTTATTTTGTTTCATTCTCCATTGGTAATCCTTTAGCACAGAATTATAATTTATTCCAGGGACTGGTTGAATAAACCTCTATAGACAATTGCTTCAATACAGAGGGCAGTCAATCATCTCGCACGCATGTAATAAAGTAGCAGCTTTAAAGCAGTCATTTTTTCATTACTGATAATCTGTAATAAAGGCATCAGATTAGTCACTGTAAAAATCATTAAAGTGTGCATAAAAATTAAGGGCTTATTATTGAGTACATCTCATTCTTGTGTCTTCCTAGCTATATGAAGTAATCTGAATGGAAGTTAAACAGTATTCTGCCTTACACACTGTTACAATTAAAAGATTGCACAAGTGCATGTCTTATCTATTCCAGTTAAATGTTATATACAAATGCAATTGTGTATTTTTAATTGTTTTCTTTCTCTAGCTTTGGTGTTGATGCAGTGACCTGAAGACAAGTATGAAAAGGCAGAACTGAAAAAATGCCTCCAACCTGATGGCATGAACATTGATTTCTCAAACTTCCGGTAATGCCCCCCCCCCCCCCCGCCTTCACCATTTCCCATCCTCTTTTCCCTCTCTCACCTTATTTCCTTGCCCACGCATCACCTCCCTCTGGTGCTCCTTCCCCCTTTTCTTTCTTCCATGGCCTTCTGTATCGTTCACCAATCAACTTCCCAGCTCTTTACTTCATCCCCTCTCCCTCCAGGTTTCACCTATCACCTGGTGTTTCTTTCTCCCCTCCCCCCACCTTTTAAATCTACTCCTCAGCTTTCTTCTCCAGTCCTGCCAAACGGTTTCAGCCTAAAACGTCGACTGACCTCTTTTCCTAGATGCTGCCTGGCCTGCTGAGTTCCTCCAGCATTTTGTGTGCGTTGCTCAAATGCAATTAGGTAATGCCACTAAGATTAATGGTATTAAGGGATATGGGACTGATAGTTTTGATTATAAAAATGGGCCCTGTGCCAATAAATTTCTAAGTCATTCACTTATTTAAATTCACAACAAATAAACATGTATTCCAGAAACTTTGGCCCTGGTTTAACCACAGCTGTATTTGTTCAGCTGTTTACATTTATTCCTACAAAGTCACCAGGTCAGACTTGTGAAAAAAAAAATTTGGCAATAGTCAGGGCTGAGCTGGCAAACCCAACCTAAGCTGATGGAACAGATAGCCTCAGTGTCACCTGCCTTTTAGCCAAAGTCCTTGCCCTGGGTAACAATCCTGAACTACCTACCAGAGATGAATTTGTTGAATTTGGATGAGTATATGAAAAGTCAGATATCCTACCAGATGATATTGCCCAAATTCATGGAAGAATAACTTGATTTATGATAAGGTTGTCTTCTTTCCTGGCCGCTTATCCTGGGTGAATTTGAACTTATCATCTTTAGTTGTTAGACTCTTACCTTAATCGTCAAATTAATTTTTAAAAATAAGTCACTGCTTTTAGAAGGGAAAAGATAATTAGAGGAAAAACCCTGCTTGCAGATATTTTTGTTCATAATGGCCAGGAAGCTGAGAACTTAGGTGCAAGTACACAAGATCACACAAGTCTTGAGCTTCCTGAGAGGTGACTGCAGAGATTTCCTGACTGTGCTTTAGCTTTGAACTCCTCACAGATTACTAACTGGCTGAGATGGGAAATCTGTCCACTGAAACTATGGCAAATTAAAGCTAATGCAGCTTCAGTGTCTAATTTTTCAAAGGAAGTAAATGCTTAAGAGGGATGGAGGCAAGTTTCAAGTATTTTACTCTTTTTTTATACAATTGAGTTAATTTGCATTTTAGTATTTTTGAAAATATTTATTTTAAATTTAATAACTATTTATTTATCATCATTTTGCATGCTTTTTAACACTGAGGAAAAACAAAGGCAGTCACAAACATTTAAGTTGTTTAACAGTTTTTTAGCCAATCATACAGGCTATGTGGTTTTATCCAGTTAACAAAATATTTCAGAAGATGGGACTTGAAAGAAAATAAGTATTTTCAAAAATACTAAAATGTAGAAGTTTTGAAGGATTGTAAGACTGAAAGGAGTTACACAGGCGTGGAAAAATAAAGTCATAAAGGGCTTCAAGATGTTGTAAATACAGATTGATCACATAAATAAAAATGATTTCAGTCTTGAAAAATACACTAATCTGAGGCGTAAAACCAAACTTGGAAATCCCATTGCATGCAAACTCCTTTTATATAGGAGTCCTCTTAAGCAAAGATATTAAGTAGAGGTCCCCAGTGGTCGGAGCTGAGGATTATCAATAGCCTTGGTTTGTATCATCCAGCAGGGGTTACCAACCTTGGGTCCATGGACCATTTGCTTAATAGCATTGGTCCATGACATGATGAAGGTTGGGAACCCCTGATGTCAGGATGCACTACAGCAACTCACTAATACTCCTTAGACCACGCGGTGTTGAAGTGCTTTGAGAGGTTGGTTAAGGCTATAATTAACTGCTGCTTGAGTAAGGACTTAGACCCTCTGCAATTTGCCTACTGCCACAGTCTGCTGTAGGTCTGCAGCAGTCTACAATAAATGCAATCTCACTGAATCACTGATTCTTTTGAGCACCTAGGCAACAGAGAACATACTTTAGCGTTCAATACCATCACCCCTTCAGTACAAATCAACAAGCCTCAAAACCTGGGCCTCAGTACCTCCCTCTGCAATTTGACTTCTTTATCAGGAGACTAGAGTTCAAACAGTATATACAGATTTGCAGCTGACACTACTATTGTTGGTAGAATCTGAAACACCATGTAGGACTGAGATAGATCAGCTGGTTGCGTGGTGTCATAGCGACAATCTTGCACTCAATGTCAGGAAGACCAAGAAATTGTTGGTGAAAATCAGGAAGGGAAAGTTGGGAGAACACACACCAGTCCTCAATGAGGAGTCAGCAGTGAATTTAACCTGGCTTTAAATTGTCAATGGCTTTAACTTCCTGGGTATCAACATCTCAGAGGATCTAGCACGGGCCTAACACATTGATCTAATCATGACGAAGGCACGCCAGTAGCTCTACTTTATTAGAAATTTGAGGATATTTAGTATGTCACCAAAAACTCTTGCAAGTTTCTATAGGAGCATGGTGGCGAGCATTCTGACTAGTTACCACCTGGTTTGGAGCTTCCAATGCACAGGGTATGTAGAGGCTGGCGAAGAGTGTAGTCTCAACAGGATCCAATCAGGCACAATCCTCCCTGCCTTTAAGGACATCTTCAAGAGGTGGTGTCTCAAGAAGGTGGCATCAATCATTAAAGACTCTCACCATCCAGGCATGCCCTCTTCACATTCCTATTGAGACACAGGAAAAGGAACCTGAAGACCAACATTCAATGTTTTATTTAAATTTGTAACTTATAGTAATTTTTATGTTAGTTTTAAAAATTAGTTTTTGTCCCAGCCAAGGTACTTGAACATTCAGAGGTTTTGCCCACTGTAGGTATACAGTGCAAAGGAAGCATTGTCAACCCGTGGGCTCATTTATGAAGAGAGGACAACTCACAGAGTATATACTCCATAAACTTGAGAAGATTGAACAAGGAATGGACAAAGCTAGGTGGGTTAAGACTTGGAGCCCGGAGGAACATTAGCAGTGGCAGAAAATCCTATCAAAGAGGAAGGGAGATAAAGCAGCAGTCATTTCATGTCATGTATTTTTGCAAGAGAGAGCAAAGTGTCAGGAATCACATAATGTGCAAACAGTAGAGCTACAGAAGGAAAGGGATGAATACCGGGAACAGCGAGACAGGGTACTGCACAAGTAGAGCTGGACAAATTGAAGGAGCATTTACAACGCTTACAGAGAGAGAGAAACGTGGGTGAAAAACAGATGGAACAATTAGAACAGTACAAGAATGAATTAATCAGAGATATGGGCAGATGGAGAGGTAAATGGGATAAGGCCGAGCAGATGGGCACTTGCTGGGCAGCAGCCATGGGAATGACTGCTGAGGAAGGTGATGAGGTAAGTTGGGAAGCGCTGGACCAGGAAGATGACAAGTGGGAAAGTACCCACAAAACAGAAACTGCCTGTTGGAATGGTACCTATAGAGACCAGGCAATGGCAGGCCCTGAATCCTGATGATTTCAGTCACCAAGACAGGCAGAAACCACAGAACTTTCTGTACCCAAATTGACTACTGTCTCGATTATAGAACTACTAAAGATAGCATCCAAGTCAGACAAACCGCTATTGGCAGCCCCCATTGCTAGTACTGGTCATCCACAAATGGACATAAGAGCTTTAACAGAAGACCAGCAATGTGATATGTTAGTGGACACACGAGCTTCAGTATCTATAACTGACCTACCTTCACTCACGACTGGAGACTGGAGAGGCTATTTATCTTACAGGTGTAGGGGGAAAACAATGAGGGCAGAAAAAAGTGAGCCTCAGGTGCTTGAGATAGAGAGTTCTCTGGCGGTGCCCTAACAATGAGGGTACTGTTCTGGGGATAGGTGCACTTAGTAAGGTTGGTGCTACGATATACAGTATTCAAGTACGGGACCGATTACACAGACAAGTCAGGGTCATCAAATACATAAGATTCACAGAGCAGTCAACATGATCTGTAGGGAATGGAGCCAGGATAGTGTATCTGGATTATATAAAGCAATCCAACGAGCACCGGCTGAACACAAGCAAGACAGTGAACCAGTCAGAATAGACCTAATTAGAATAGAAGAAGCATGTAAACCCGCACACACATATCCCGGACATAAGTGGAAGTAAGGGTCTGGACTAAAGGATGGTCCTAGAAGGATGAATTGCTTTAAAGAAGGACAGATTGCCCTAGATTGTAAGATAAACAGGTCATATAATCAGAATTCAATAGATCCGAGAGTTGAATTTGAGAAAGCTCAGAAGTTGTTAGAGCTTTTTGTTGATGTGAGGATGATTGAATGTTTGCTTGTCCATGATCAACAAATTCCAGCATACTTTTTTTCAAAGTTTTAAGGTCTAAGATTCGGGAAGCTGGTTGTGAATTTGTGTTTTAAGATGTTTGGCTGAATGTTTAACCTTTGAGAGAAAGTAACTGAAATATGAATGGGTTGAGTTTGAAAAATGTTGCGTGAGGTGTGGCCACATGGGAGTTCACTTGAGAGAGAGGGAGAATGCATGAGTGAGTGAAAAGCCTATCAATGTCCTTGTTAAATCTGTATTGGAAGGGTGTACCATAGTGGCCATGGAATCCAGATTAAGTGACGGAAATATGAGGGTCTCTATTCTGGATATGAGATTCCCACATTCTAGAAAGAAATTGGATTTTGGGAAATTGGTAATTTGTGTATACACAAATTGAGAATATGAAATTTATGTTTTTGGAGGGAAATTGGAACGTGGGGAGTGAACTGAAACATTGCTCTTCTTAACAAGAGTGTTCCATAAGGTTAAAATATATTTTGGGTATTATAGTCATAGTCATAGTCATACTTTATTGATCCCGAGGGAAACTGATTTTCGTTACAGTTGCCCCAACCAAGAATAGAGTATAGAGTACAAACTAACAACAAACTAATCAACAAACTAATTACGTTTTAGTTCTTTTGGAAAGACCTTTGCAAAGCTGAGACATAGTCAAAGTGTGTGTCATAAAATGCACAAGAGTAGGCAGGACTCAGGTCATTCCTGGCCCCTAGAATGCAAATATAGAATGTGCTTGAAGTCCAGCATGTGTCTGCTAAAATGTAAAGGAGGGTTCATCCTTGCTGACCATAGAGAACCAAAGAGAGAAGGCAGACTAAGTGAGTCAGCCCACTAACAATCTCATTACCGGAAGCTTAAACAATGACATCAACCTTCTGATTGAAGTAGACCTGTGAATGAAGAGGAACAGGGATGCATATTTAGAAGACAGAGAGAGCATGGCAGCAAGCTGTGAATAATGTGTTAAAATATAATGGTAATGGTACTTTGTAATGAAGATTGGTTCTGGAACGTAGATGATAAGTACATATGTAGGTCATAATAGAAAGCTATCAGGGAAGTAGATGGAAAAGGATCCAAGTCATTGCAGAGACATCAAGTTTTCAACCTCCACAACCTTGTCATAGTTTGGAGGCTTGTGTGCCTCAGTGACTGGGAGAGCTATGCTGGCTGGAGTCAGGGCTTTATGCTTCTGTTCTTAATAAGATCAATGGTGCCAAACAGGTCAAAGGGTAGAGGAAAGACGAAGAGTGGTCACCAGTCCTCCAGGTTCTGGACTTTAGCTCAGGGCTAACACCCCGACTGGTGAAACAGAATTGTTACAGAAACAACAATGAAGAATCCTTCTACATTTGAGTGTGACGGTATTCCTGAGTCTCCACCCAGAACTTTCATGACTGACGGTAGTGAAAACCGAGAGGAAACTACTGGTATGATGAAGGAAGCCCTGAAAACCATCAGAGATGGAGGTGCTTCATTACTGCCCTAAATGCCAGTGATGCAATGGGCAATATGTTTTTAAAAATCCAATTTTCAAACCTTGATGGAAAGGCAGATTGAGAAAGAGAAGAAATTGCACACAGCTGTAATCCCAAACTGAATGGGAGTGAACACAAATGAACTGGGCCCTTTCAATGGTTGGGCTAGTGATCAAAAGGACAGTGCAGATGGAGGTGCCACAGGCAGGTCTTTGCAGCTATTTGAATAGAGATCACCCCAACCCTCCTGTAGATTGGTCAAAGGGACTGAGAGACTGGTTGTCAGATTATTCAGATAATCAGAATGAATGGAATGGAAAGCAACTTGCTGCCCCCCCCCCCACCTATGAAATAACTACTACAGCTATTTCTAACAGTTTCAGTTATCAATGATTGAAGGGGCAAAGATAAGGATGTGAGTAAAGTGCAATGGGGCAGCAAGGAAAAGGCAACAAGCACATGAATGAAAAAGCTGCAATTTAAAGATAGGTTGAATTCATTGAGATGATAAATATCTCCAAGAAGAGGAAATAGCTTTTTTATACTTTATACTTTATACTTTACACTTTATTGTCGCCAAACAATTGATACTAGAACGTACAATCATCACAGCGATATTTGATTCTGCACCTCCCGCTCCCTGGATTACAATTGCCATCTCTGCTTAGATTCTTGTAGACAGCTAGTTAAGGATAATAGTGTAGATGTATAGTAGGTCCAGGAGAGACATGATTGGTTAGTAATTGGGGAGGAGATTCAAAGTGAGGGGCATTTTCTCTGTCCTACTAAATTAGTTCCTCTTTAAAGTTTGGCCTTCAGGGACAGATTTTTGTCTAGAGGCCAAGAGGAGGGTATGTTAGAGAGTATTCTGGAATGACTTTATGTGAATATAGCAGATATTAATTCAAACAAGAACCAGTCTTCAGTTCTTAATGTAAATTGTACGTTGCAAACAGTAAATTGAAGATAAAAGCACAGGTTGGTCCACAAACGAAGAGATAGGGTTTGCAAAATGGTGACCGTGAATCACATTACCATATGCATCAGCCAAACATTAAGACAACGGGGTTGTTTTAATTTCCCTGTATCAACTAAGGGTTTCAGCAATTAGCACCATTGTAACATTGTGAACATTGTGCAAATTCAGGGAAGTTTGTAATTAATTTTTGTCCCAGCCAAGATATTCAGAGGTGTCGCCCACTATAGATATGCAATTCAAAGGAAACACTGTCACCCAAATTATTGAAGTAAACAAGGTCATTGTAAATATTGAAACTTGATTGAATCTCCTATTGATATTAAGGGTATAAGAATGTGATGTATTTGAGTTTGTGGGACTCTACCATGAGGATCTCCGGAAGAATATCTGTTTATCTTGATGAATGAAGACTTTCATATCCCCAACTTCAGTGTCTCTCCACTGAGACTGAGATTTTGATGTCAGTCACAACAACTTCACCATTGCTGGGTCACAACCTGGAACTTCTCTAACAACATGATGGATATACCTACACCTCAAAGATTGTAGTTCACAAGTAGGCAGCTCACAACCACCTTCAAATGGACAATGATAGATGAGAAGTAAAATGCTGGCTCAGACTGCAAAGACCCATATCCCTTTAATCAATTTATTTATTTATATATATATATATATATATATATATATATATACACACACACATTAATTTATTGAAGGGATAGGTTTCTAAAGACCTTGTATGATGATCTTGTATGATGATGCAGATAATGGAGCAAACTGACAAAATTAGTTTAACTTCACACAATGAAATATAAAAACAAATAGTAAAATTATATTTGGCTATAACATTTTTGTTGTAAACATTATCAGAATGAGCAAGACAATGGCAATCCGGGGGAAAAGAAGCCGCAACGATGCAATGAAAATTAAGTTATAAGATAAGTGGTATTGTCTTCCCAATGTTCAAATATTTGTGAAATATTTGCTTTTACTATGTAAATTTTACTAAGTAGATTTGCTAAGCAAAATAAATTTGTTTAGATCTTCTTAGTTATATAGTACAGATAGAGTACATAGGTTTTAAAATCAATATTTTAGAACTTATAGTACATAAGTCTTAAAATCAATATTTTATTCTGCAACTGAATAAATTGAATTTGGCTGTTATTTGTGTCTGTACAATTGTTAAAACTGAATTTAGCCATAGGTACTACAGTAAAGCAGAACAGTTGCCTGTTTCTGAACAGTACCCAGTGATCTTGTTGGTGTGTATCAGATGAATATTTGGGCCTCGAGTCTCTCTACTGATTATACTTCGTCCTGCCCTCCTTATGTAAGTGTGGGGTCCCTGGAGGATGAAAGCTGGGCGCTTCGATGAGAAACAAGAAAATGGCATTTAATTTGAACTTTATAACATAGGGGAGGGCTCTATGAATATCCAAAGATAATGGAAGGGTTAGCTTCAGATAGTATGGGAAGAACTCATCTGTCTCATTGGAGATAAGGTGATGGAAAAACTAATGAGCCTAAAGGTAGACAAATCACCAGGACCTAATGACCTGCATTTAAGGGTTCTAAATGAAATTGCTACTGAGACAGTACAGCCACTGGCTGAAGTTTTTCAAAACTCACCAAGTTCCAGAAAGTTGCCACAAAAACCACAAATGTATCTCTCTTATTCAAGAACGGTGGAGACAAAAAAATGGGAAACCCTTGTCCCCAGATGGAAAAAATGGGATCACCTGATGACCCAGAGATCTCTGTTTCAGAGGCCGATGTTAGGCTGTCTTTAAAGAGAGTGAACCCCTGCAAGGCGGAAGGTCCCGATGGAGTACCTGGTAAGGCTCAGAAAACCTGTGCCAACCAACTAGTGGGAGTACTCAAGGACATTTTCAACCTCTCACTGCTACAGGAGGAAGTTCCCACTTGTTTCAAAAAGGCAACAATTATACCCGTGCCAAAGAAGAATAATGTGGGCTGTCTTAACGACTCTCACCGGTAGCACTCACATCAACAGTGATGAAATGCTTTGTGAGGTTGGTCATGACTAGACTGAATTCCTGCCTCAGCAAGGACCTAGACCCATTGCAATTTGCCTATCACCAACGGTAGACACAAACTCAATGGCTCTCCACACGTCTGTAGACCACCTGGACAACACAAACACCTATGTCAGGATGCTGTTCATTGACTATAGCTCAGTATTTAATACCATCATTCCCACAATCCTGATTGAGAAGTTACAGAACCTGGGCCTATGTACCTCCCTCTGCAACTGGATCCTCGACTTCCTAACCGGAAGACCACAATCTGTGCAGATTGGTGATAACATATCCTCCTCGCTGACGATCCACACTGGGGCACCTCAGGGGTGTGTGCTTAGCCCATTGCTCTACTCATGACTGTGTGGATAGGCATAGCTCAAATACTACCTATAAATTTGCTGACAATACAACTATTGTTGGTAGAATCTCAGGTGGTGACGAGAGGGCGTACAGGAGTGAGATATGCAAACTAGTGGAGTGGTGCTGCAGCAACAATCTGGCACTCAATGTCAGTAAGATGAAAGAGCTGATTGTGAGCTTCAGGAAGGTAAGATGAAGGAACACATACCAATCCTCATAGAGGGATCAGAAGTGGAGAGAGTGAGAAGTTTCAAGTTCCTGGGTGTCAAGATCTCTGAGGATCTAACTTGGTCCCAGCGTATCGATGTAGTTATAAAGAAGGCAAGACAGCAGCTATACTTCATTAGGAGTTTGAAGAGTATTGGCATGTCAACAAGTACACTCAAAAACTTCTATAGATGTACTGTGGAGAGCATTCTGACAGGCTGCAGCACTGTCTGGTATGGGGGGGAGGGGGGGCTACTGCACAGGACCAAAAGAAACTGCAGAGGGTTGAAATTTAGTTGGCTCCATCTTGGCTACTAGCCTACAAAGTACCCAGGACACCTTCAGGGGGTGGTGTCTCAGAAAAACGTCCATTATTAAGGACCTCCAGCACCCAGGGCATGGCCTTTTCTCACCGTTACCATCAGGTAGGAGGTACACACTCAGTGATTCAGGAACAGCTTCTTCCCCTCTGCCATCCGATTCCTAAATGGACATTGAACCTTTGGACACGACCTCACTTTTTTAATATACAGTATTTCTGTTTTTTGCACATTGTTAAAAAACCTATTCAATATACGTGTACTGTAACTGATTTACTTATTTAATTTATTTTTTTCCTGTTCTATATGATGTATTGCATTGGACTGCTGCTGCTAAGTTAACAAATTTCACATCAGATGCCGGTTATAATAAACCTGATTCTGATTCAGATTTCCTAACATCTGTTGTTAGCACAGTTCTGGATTCTCTAATTAAGAAAGAAATAACTAGCCATTTAGAGAAACCTAGTGCAATCAAACCAAGTCAACATGACTTAATGAAGGGGAAGTCATGTTTGACAATTTTGATAGAACTCTTTGAGGATTTGAGAAACAGAATCAATGAAGAGGAATCTTTAGATATTATGTATTTGAATCTCCAGAAATCATTTTTGACATGCTACATGAAAGGCTGGTGGTGCACAAGATAAGAGCTCATATTATTGGTAGAAGTGTGTTAGCATGCGTTGAAGACTTGCTATCACACAGAAGAGACCAAGAGTCTTGATAAATGTTTTTTTTCCCCCAATCTGCTAGGAAGTAATTAGTTGAGTGTCATATGGGTCAGTTCTTGTCACTCAACTATTTACTATCTATGCCAATAATCTGGAGGAGGGTTCAGAGGGTAAGGAAAGCAAGCTTCCCGTTGACACAAAAATTAATGGCAGGAAAGCTTCAGTGAAGATATTTGGATTGCTATAGGAATCCAAGTCAAAATCTTGACAAATGGAATTTCACAAAGTGAAGTGTGAAGTTATGCGCTTCAGTGGGAGAAATAAAAATAACTTGGATAAATGGAAAGGAATTCCTAATGAATGGAGTAAAGAGAACTCTAGATATTCTTGTGCATGAAACACAAAAGTGACAGTATCTGTGCCTGCAGATTTCAGCTGCAGTAGTTGTAAACCCTTCAGAGCTGCTCACAAAATGCCACAATGCTCCAGTGCCATGTTTGTTTTGATTCTGGATTTGAATCTCAGAAGTTAGCAAACAGTTGGGAAAGAGATATTTACCTTTATTGCAAGGGGGGTTAGAGTTTCGAACTAGAAATTGTACATGATGTTGGTGGGACTTCCCATGGAATACTGTACACAGTGTTTGTTCCCTTATGTAAGGAAGGATATACTAAAATAGAAAGAAATCCAGAAGAGATTCATTAGGCTTAATTCCTAGGATGAGGGTTGTCCAATCACAAATGCTAAATATGTTGTATTCCTTGTGCTTTAGTAGGTGAGATAAACTAATTGGAACATATAAAATCTTATGCGACATGATAGGTAGACCACAAAGCAACACACACAAAATGGTGGAGGAACTCAGCAGGCTAGGCAGCATATATGGAGAAAAGTACAATCGACATTTTGGGTCAAGACGTCAAAAGTAATTTTTTCCATCGATGCCACCAGGTCTGCTGAGTTCCTCCAGCATCTTGTGTGTGATGATAGGTCGTTGTTGAGATGTTTCAACTTTTGGAAGAGTCTTGAACAAGAGGACATAATCACAAAATAGGAGAGAGAAAATTTTAAATTGAGATGATTTAATTCAGAAGATGATCAGTCTCTGGAATTCTCTATCTTGAACAGCTGAGAAAAGTAGATATTTGTTTGAAAGTCCAGAGAATTCAGGAGTATAGAGAACAAAATTGAGGATCCATGTGTTTTGTAGGGGAAAGAATAGCAATAAGTCGGGTTGTGGATTGTGCTAATCTGGCAACAGTCACAATCATGTTATTAAAATGTAGTTTTACTGGTAATTTCATCAGCTGGGCTGCACGGTAGTGTAATGGTTAACACAACGCTTTACTAGCAACTGTGGTTCACTTCCCGCTCCAGTCTGCAAGAAGTACGTACTCCCCACGATCAAGTGGGTTTCCTACACATGCCCTGGTTTCCTCCCACAGTCCAAAGATGTACTGGTTGGTAGGTTAATTGGCCATTGTAATTTGTCTGTGATTAGACTAGGTTTAAAACAGGAGATTGCAGGGCAGTATGGCTCAAAGGGCCGGAAGGGTCCATTCCATGCTGTATCTCAATAATTAAATAAATGAATAGAATGCTCAGGTAGTTCAGTTTTAACTGGTCTCTTGGTGCACACTAGTTAAAAAAAAATCACTCACGGCCAACTCCGTGTGGCCTTTCAGTTTGCTTCTACAAGATGGCTCCTTCCTTCTATTTACTTGTGCTCTGTTTTCTCTTCAGATTCCATTTTATTCTTCCAGGTTATCCATTTCTATTCTGTCTGCCCTGACAACACCTTATTCCATGCCAGTAGTTCTCCCTCCCCCATAGAATTTTCTACTGCGTTGGTTCCATACTTCTGTTCTTACCTGGAACAGGACGAGGGCTTTCCTTTGTCCATGTCCCCACCCTTTATTCACCATTCTCCACATTCCATGGCCAACCTCAACAATGACTGTCTCCTCCAAGGAAATGCCATTACTAAACAGTTCTTCATTTCCCTCTCCTTTCAGCACCCACAATTATCATCATGGCATTTTGTCAAGTAGCCACTGAAGTACATATTGCCTATTTTTT
Source organism: Mobula birostris (assembly GCF_030028105.1). Lineage (NCBI taxonomy): Eukaryota > Metazoa > Chordata > Chondrichthyes > Myliobatiformes > Myliobatidae > Mobula > Mobula birostris. The sequence continues at coordinate 47,713,980 of NC_092372.1, read as the reverse complement.
ACCTCATCCTTTTCTGTTGCCCTGGAATTTCAACCCTTTTTCCAAACAAAACAGTGAATTATTTCTACTCTTTTGGATTTGTTGTATTACATGTAATAATGTTCATGTTTTTGCAAAGCAGCTCCATTCACTCCACAAGAGTGACCCTAAGCTTCCAGTTTCCCCTCATTTTAATTCTCAATCCAACTACCCAACTATGGCTCAAACCAAAGCTCAAGATAAGCTTGAGGAACAACAGCTCATTGAACAAGCTGGTACATAACAGCCATCAATCAGGTCTTTGGTCTCAACAATTTAAAAATTTCTTTTAATGAACCCTCCCAGTGCTCTTTGCCACATTTCTAGGGTTCAAACTTTTCTCTTTATTCAGGAATTTAAGATGTCTTTCTTTTCCTCCTATTCACATGTCTAGAAGTAAATCTTGTTATTAAATTACATTTACCATTCACTTTCAGCCAATGCCACCAATAATTTTATCTCTCAGTCTCTCTTGGTCTCTGCTCTCTCTCCTCTCCTTCAAAGTAACAAATTATCTTTTCACTGAAACTTCTCAGTTTTAATAAAAGGATATTGACCTTAAATATACATTCTGTTCCTCTCCGCACAGATATTGCCTGACTTGCTGACCAGTTTTTTCTCTTTTTATTTCTGATTACCTTGGTTCATACATGAAACATTAACTGGGGATGTTCCTAATAGGTTCTGAATTATATTCTAATATGACTAACTGTCTTCAGTAGAAAATGACAGGATATTGAAAAAAGGATGAAGTACTCCAAGACACACAAAATGCTGGAGGAACTCAGCAGGTCAGGCAGCGTCTATGGAGAAAGAAAAAGTCAATGTTTCGAGGGTGAGACCCTTCATCAAGACTCAACTCTTGTAGCTCTGGAGTGATCCAAGGTAAGTCACATTTTACTTTTAAAAATAAAAGAGCATTGTCACTGAAACAAGATATATTTTGTTGCTCTAATAAGGTGACTGATACACCATTAGCAAAAGCTGTGAAGATTGCAAAAGAATGCAGCTGCTAATGTTTTTCATTGCAGTTACTTTCAAGTCAATGACTTGCTTTACAATTATAACTCCATTACCTGGAATGCTGAATATTTGGCCTTTGTTGTTGTCAATTCATACATCTTCACTGTGGAAGAATATCATCAGAATGGTCTAATTAATTCGAAAAACTATTAACCAAGGTTATTAAAGTCATTACATCTTGTAAATAAAAACATCACAAATAAAATTGACAATTATGAAAATATAGTGGTATGCTACAGAAAACTGTAAGTACATGCCGAAGCCACAAATTATGTCAAAATGTAGGTCTAAGTTCTGAAAAACAGGCTGTCAACTTGTGAGTACATACACATACCTCTCAGACCCAAAAATTAACACTCAAAGATAATAGCAACAAAGAATCAATGGGACAAATGCATTAATTCTGCTCCTATGCCTTATGTTCTTATGGATATGGCCATGGAGTAATAATTTGAGGAGAAAGTCAGCTCTTTTGTTTTAAAAGCAGGTTGCAAAAATCTGTAAATTAAAGTGCAATGCTCATTAGAATGTGTTTGAAGACAACTTGCCAGATTACATTTTCTTTTTAGCTCATTGGTTTGGAGCCTTGTGTTTTCATTGACACTTGTTAATTGTCTTTTACTAATATGCTGTCACCACTGCCAACAACAGTGGGACTGAAGTAAACCAGTACAACAAAATTAAAAAGACGTGTTGTGAGCCATGTCTTACTTCAGCTATGTTGAAGAGAGCCCAAACAGAAAGAATAGCTGCATGTTTGGTCATGTTCTATTTTAGACTTCCAGAAAAAAAAGTGAAGAAGAGGAGACATTTTCCCAGAATACTAGATCCTGAAAAACACTGTAGCTTGCAATTAAAAAACATCCTGTTATCATGTTGTTACATTAGACAGTTTAATTGCTAATTTCAGATTAGAAGGTGGTACTATTCAGCAAAAGCATCTTATATATTCTTATGAACCACGAACTATCAATTAAAAAGAACATAACAAACAAGAACACTATTACTTATTTGTTTCAACTTATTGACCTACTTTTTATTCTTGATGAAGACTGAATCTGAACAAAATGCCTTCTTTTTATCTATTAAACAGAAGCCCTTGGATTGACCAAGATAAAGCTGCAGTTCACTGCAGACAAAATGTGTCACTGCAAATCAGCTAGTCAAGCTACAATGAGCTTCAGCTTTCTAGTGTAATCTGTGACAATAAATAGGAGACATAAAATGATTTTTTTTTACAGTTAAGCAATAGTTTTGCTAAATTTTGCCAAAATAAATTAGGAGACAATTTTTATCAGTTTCTGCCTGCAGCAATCACAAGAGTTTAGTTGGAGAACAATAAGGTATGAACTGATGTGCTTTCCACACTGGCTTTTCACAACTGCAATTTTAAATGGTTCTGCAGTTGGTTGTCTAAATGTTATCCATGAGAAGTAGGACAATTTTAATTTAGAAATTGTGAAGTGTATTGTTTCCTGCAAGGCCAACAAATTATGGTTAAAGATCTTTTAAATCCCTCTTGTAAGCTGAGAAGTCCCTCTCCCTCCACTATCCACCATTGACTGACTACACACATGATTTCCTTTGCCATTCATTTATTGTACTGAGACTGATACCACGGATCGCTGTCAGTCATTCATGACTGAAAGCCAGCACTATTTTAGAGTGCTAGCTATCAGCAGGAATAATTACTGGGTAAGACAAACAGGAGGGAGACAAACACAAGACAGGCTGTGACCCAAAACTTTAAAGTGGAACCAGCAAACATACACTTTATTTACAAAAATGATTGCTGTTTAATGGGGAGAATCCCAAATCAGAAATATGCATCAGAATTAAGTTGTAACAGCTTTTGGAAAGGGTATTAACATTCTATAATTAATGGAGTGTTATTGATGCTGAATGAGATGAACTTTAGCCTGTGCTCACCTGCACCAAATAAATTATTGCCATCTTCATTATCAAAGCCACTTGCCTCAGCCTCTCCAGTCTCTCCTCCTAACCAGAGCCATTCACATCTTTCATCATCACATAATCTTCACATGCTTCTCCCTTCGTACCAATGATGCAACACGTAAGTACACGTTTGTAGATATTGTGACATCCAAATATCAAGAACACGCATCTTTGGTACCATTTGCTCCTCCACAGAGGAAATATTTCAGTAAAAATTTGCTATTTCCAATCTTCCAAAGCAAAACTTTATGGAAAATAGTTACCACCTACTTTTATAACTTTTGTCATTTTTGAATGTCACAGCTCCATCAATTTTAAATATTATTATTTGTTTTTGTTGCTCTAGTCTGATTGAAAATTGGCATAGGAACAAGTATTAAGAGAAAAAAAACAATGTCATTTCTCCTTTAATATCCAATATCCTGCAATAACAATTATTTCATTTTTCTTGACACGTGTGCTGGAGATGACATAAAACATTTTTGATTTAATCAAAATCCACATGAAAATATTATGCTTAAGATATCAAATAGTCAACTTGCATTTTATAGGGACCCCTTTGCTGACACAGAATCAAGATATCCAATTTTATTTCAATTACAATGGATCGGAATTCACAGCTTATAATAAAAATGGAGTGTTGCTGAATAAAAGTCAATGTTAAGAAGAGCAATTTGGAACATTGCCATAAATACTACGAATGTGATGACAGCAACGTTTACTTCCCAACCTTCTGCTGAAGCTATTATCTGCCAAATATTTTAATTAAAAGCAGCACAAAACTACAAGGGCCTCTTAAATCACTAAATTCTATTTGAAGGACTTGACTGGAAGTGATAGAACTTTTACTAATGTATACCAACCAGGAGTGATTTTATTTCTGTTTGAAAAGATTGAGGAAAGTAAAAAATATTTTCTTTAGGATAGAGAACATTGAGGGTGATTTGAGGAAGATCATTAGATTTATGGAAAGCTAAGGAAAGGGTAGACAAAAGTTTAAAGATAAAGATTAGCTTTATTTGTCATATACAGTATTCATTGAAACATACAGTGTGAGGATGTTCTGAGGCAACCCCGCAAGACTGCATGCCCACAGTTTATTAATCCTAACCCATACAACTTTGGAATGTGAGAGGAATTCGGAGGACCTGAAGGAAGCGCATGGGCAGAAAGTTCAAATTCCTTACAGAGACTGGCAGGAATTTAACTCGGGTTGCTGGCACTGTAATTGTTACACTAATCACTACACTACTGTATTGCAAATGTTTTTGAATCCAACAGGGAATTTAAGAGAAAGCTTTGTGTTGAAGAGCAGAATTCAGAAGTTGATGCCACAGTCACAGAGAAGTACAGCACAGAAACAGGCCCTTTGGCTCAACTAGTCCATGCTCTAATCATTTAAACTGTCTACTCCCATTGACCTGTACTGGGACCATAGCCCTCCATATCCTACTATCAATATACCCATCCAGACTTCTCATGAACATTGAAATCGAGCTCACATGCACCACTTGAACTGGCAGCTCATTCCACACTCTCACAGCCTTCTGTATGAAGACATTTCCTCTCACGTTCCTCTTAAATTTCTCACCTTTCACCCTGAACCATGACCTCTGGTTGTAGTCCCACACAACTTCAGTGGAAAAAGCCTGCAAGAATTTACCCTATCTATACCTATCAAAATTTTGTATACCTCTTTATATATGCTCTCAGCCTTCTATGTTCCAAAAAATATGGTCCTAACCTATTCACTCTTTCCTTATTACTCAGGTCCTCCAGACCTATTGAGGTCTGCACTCTTTCAACCTTGTTTACATTGTTCCTATAGGTAGGTGACTAAAACTGCACACAATACTCCAAATTAGGCCTCACCAATGTCTTATACAGCATCAGCTATCTCCTGTACTCAATACATTGGTTTATGAAGGTCAATGTACGAAAAGCTTTCTTTACCATCACATCTACCTGTGATACCTCTTTCAATGAATTATGGACCTGTATTCCCAGATCCCTTTGTTCTGCTACATTCCTCAGTGCCCTTCTGTTCACTGTGTAAGACATATCCTGATTGGTCCTACCAAAATGTAAAAATTCGCACTTGTCTGCTTTAAATTCCACCTACCATTTTTCAGCCCATTTTTCCAGCTGAAGCAGATCCCTCTGCAAGCCACAATAGCCATCCTCACTGTCCATTACACCCACAATCTTGATGTCATTTGCAAATTTGTTGATCCAGTTAACCATATTATCAGCCAGAACATTGATATAGAGGTCAAACAACAACAGATCCAGCACCGATCCCTGCGGCACTCTACTAGTCCAGTCAGAGAGGCAACCATCTACTACCACAAAGCCAATGTTTAATCCAATTTACTACCTCATCTTGAATGCTGAGCAACTGAACCTTCTTGATCAACCTCCCAAGCAGGACCTTGTCAAATGCCTTACTAAAGTCCATGTAGACAACATCCACAGCCTTGCCTTCATCCACTTTCCAGATAGTTTCCTTGAAAAATTCACTAAGATTGGTTAGACATGACCTATCATGCACGAAGCCATGCTGACTATTCTTAATCAGTCCATGTCTGTCCAAAAAGTTATCAATACGTTCTCTTAGAATCCCTTAGAATAAATTTCCCATAACTGATGTCAGCCTCACTGGCCTATAATTTTCAGGTTTCTGTTTAGAGCCTTTTTTAACAACAGAACACCGTTGGCTATCCTGTAATCCTCTGGTACCTCACCTGTTGCTAAGGATGTTTTAAATATCTCTGCTAGGACCCCAGAAATTTCTGCACTTGCTTCCTGTAGGATCTGAGGGTGCACCTTGTCAGGCCCTGGGGATTTATCCACCCTGATTTGCCTCAGGGTGGACAATACCTCCTTTTCTGTAATCTGCACTGGGTCCATGAAGTTGATGCTGCTTTGCCTAACTTCTGTAGACTCTGTATCCATCTCCTGAGAAAATACAGAATAAATTTAAGACCTCCCACATCTGTTTTGGCTCCACAAATAGATTACCATTCCGGTCTTCCAGAGGACCAATTTTGTTTCTTGCAATCCCTCTGCTCTTAGGATGCTCCTTCATCTTGTCTGCTAGAGCAACTTCATGCCTTCTTTTAGCCTTCCTGACTTGTGCCCTAACAGATGAGGAATGAAGAATAAAGAAGAAAAAACAAAACTTACCAAATACTTACCTTGCCCAAGTCTGATGAGCCAGGCCACTCCAACACTGGACCACTCCAACAATGGCCACTCCACTTGCATCTGGTTTATTTTTATTTGCCAAATCCTGCTCAGTGATTTGTCACAGACCAACTCCAAGAAACTACTGCGAAGCGCTTCCTTTTTAATCTTGAGTGCGAAACCCAAGTGAAAAGATTGCTCTCTTCTCATGCTTCCATTCAGTGACTGGTCACGTTCCAACTCTCGATCTCTTTGTCTTTAGCCTCCACATTATTTCACCATAGCTCAGGAATGCACCACAAGGGATATTACAAACTTACAGGCTCACCAATTTCAGATAGTAAACATCACAGCATTTCCTTCCAGACTTCCAGTAGTCTTTCCACATTCCTTGTATAATTTCAGGGAATAACATTGTATTTACACTTCCTTAAGGATTTTGTAAATTAAACAATATTCTCTTATTTAATTTCTCCCTGCCTTTTACCTTTCTGTTTTACCCTCCTTCCATCTTACTCAGCATCTTAAAAAAAAGAAAATGATGGAAACATTAGACAGGTTAAGCAGCATCTGGAAAGAAAAAAAGAGTGAACATTTCAGGTTCTCTGGGCCTCTGTACCTCCCTCTGCAATTGGATCCTCGACTTCCTAACCGGAAGACCACAGTCTGTGTGGATTGGTGATAACATAACCTCCTCGCTGACGATCAACACTGGCGCACCTCAGGGGTGTGTGCTTAGCCCACTGCTCTACTCTATATATACACATGACTGTGTGGCTAGACATAATTCAAATACCATCTACAAATTTGCTGACGATACAACCATTGCTGGTAGAATCACAGGTGGTGACGAGAGAGTGTACAGGAGTGAGATATGCCAACTAGTGGAATGGTGCCACAGCAACAACCTGGCACTCAACGTCAGTAAGACAAAAGAGCTGATTGTGAACTTCAGGAAGGGTAAGACGAAGAAACACATACCAATCCTCATAGAGGGATCAGAAGTGGAGAGAGTGAGCAGCTTCAAGTTCTGGGTGTCAAGATCTCTGAGGATCTAACCTGGTTCCGACATATCGATGTAGTCATAAAGAAGGCAAGACAGCGGCTATACTTTATTAGGAGTTTGAAGAGATTTGGCATGTCAACAAATACACTCAAAAACTTCTATAGTTGTACTGTGGAGAGCATTCTGTCAGGCTGCATCACTGTCTGGTATGGAGGGGCTACTGCACAGGACCGAAAGAAGCTGCAGAAGGTTGTAAATCTGGTTAGCTCAAACTTGGGCACTAGCCTACAAAGTACCCAAGACATCTTTAGAGAGTGTTGTCTCAGAAAGGCAGCGTCCATTATTAAGGACCTCCAGCACCCAGGGCATGCCCTTTTCTCACTGTTACCATCAGGTAGGAGATACAGAAGCCTGAAGGCACACACTCAGCGATTCAGGAACAGCTTCTTCCCCTCTGCGATCCGATTCCTAAGTGGACATTGAAGCTTTGGACACTACCTCACTTTTTTTAATATACAGTATTTCTATTGTTTGCACGTTATTTTAAATCTATTCAATATGCATAATTTATTTATTTATTAAATTTCATTTTATTTTTTATTTTTTCTCTCTCTCTCTGCGAGGTTATGCATTGCACTGAACTGCTGCTGCTAAGTTAACAAATTTCATGTCACATGCCGGTGATACTAAACCTGATTCTGATTCTGAAAGGCCTTTCATCAGAACTGGACAAGTGAGGAAACAAATTAGTTCTAACTTGCAGTGAGGTGGTGGGGGCAGGTGAATGGATAGAACAAAGGTCTCTGATAGAGGGAGACCAGAGTTTCCCAGGTAACTTCAGTGATTACAAAGGTGTCTGGTTAATATATTAATGAGGACAGATAAAAAGGGAAGAAACAAACAATCAGAATCAGGTTTAATATCACTGGCATATGTCGTGAAATTTGTTAACTTTGTGGTATCAATACAATGCAATGCATGATAATATAGAAAAAAAAAGAAAAAGAATGAATAAATACTCTTCATGCAATAAACACCTGATCCAGTTTGCATAGCCCTGACTAATGCTCCCATGATGGACTACAGGGAGCTCACGAAAGTAGTTGATAGTCTACACTCTGCCAGACAGAGATGCATCATTCCTCCTCCTTTCCATGCCTCAATACGCCCGGTTACATAGAATAGTACAGCACACTACAGGCCCTTCGGCCCACAATGTTGTGCCGACCCTCAAACCCTACCTCCCATATAAGCCCCCACCTTAAATTCCTCCATATACCTGTCTAGTAGTCTCTTAAGCTTCACGAATGTATCTGCCTCCACCACTGACTCAGGCAGTGCATTCCACACACCAGCCACTCTCTGAGTAAAGAACCTTCCTCTAATATCCCCCTTGAACTTCCCACCCCTTACTTTAAAGCCATGTCCTCTTGTATTGAGCAGTGGTGCCCTGGGGAAGAGGCGCTGGCTATCCACTCTATCTATTCCTCTTATTACCTTGTACACCTCTATCATGTCTCCTCCCATCCTCCTTCTCTCCAAAGAGTAAAGCCCTAGCTCCCTTAATCTCTGATCATAATGCATACTCTCTAAACCAGGCAGCATCCTGGTAAATCTCCTCTGTACCCTTTCCAATGCTTCCACATCCTTCCTATAGTGAGGTGACCAGAACTGGACACAGTACTCCAAGTGTGGCCTAACCAGAGTTTTATAGAATTGACCCTCAAAATAAAGATGCTCAAGGCTGCAAAACAGACAACACTTGGCCTGTGTTTTTATCACACTTGCTTTGGTATAAAAGCCTGGAAGTGCCGACCACCTTGCAGCTTCGACTGTGCCAGCATGTCGGGACATCAGAGGTCTATGAACACCGTGTGTTCCAGCTACCAGGGTCGTCTAATGTTTATTCCGGGCACCCTTTCAGGGTGAGGCTTCCCGTGTAACACAGGTGCTCGAGAGTGTGCTGCCAGCATTGCCAATTGATGAGAAGGCAAAGAGCAATGAAACCTCATTGGAAACCACCAATAGCAGCAAGATTTGGACTTACAGGACACAATGGGTGATGCTGTGCTTCAGAGGGCGACGTTACACATGGGAATTCATCCTGGCTAAAGTGCTCAGTGCGGATTTCCTGTGTGACCAAGGACTGGTGGTCAGTCTCAGGAACTGCCAACTCGTGAATGTCAAGGACTTTGGGTTGTTACACTGCTCCCCCAGGAAGCTCCCCACAATGACTCTGTCAAATGTATGTGCCACTGCATGTGAGTTTACTCAACAGCTGGGCAAAGTCCTAAACCTCACCAAGCCCACATTCTTCACTACAGTCACAAGACATAGGGTCGAGCGCCACATTCCCACCACTGGCCCCCTAGTCCATGCCCATACGCGGAGACTGGACCCAGGAAAGCTGGCAACTGCAAAGGCCGAGTTCGCCAACATGGAAAGACTTGGCATTGTAGAATAGTCCCTGGGTTTCACCCTTCCACATAGTCCCTAAGTCGGATGGCAGTTACCACACGTGTGGTGATTACCAATGCCTTAATGAGGCCAACATCCCCCATCATTACCTGGTCCCACACACCCAAGACTTTTTGGCACATTTAGCCAGAAAGTTAATTTTTTCCAAAATCAGTCTTGGGGTATCATCAGGTGTCTGTGTGCTCAGAGGACGTTTCCAAAACAGCTGTGGTAACCCCAGTTGGCCTTTTTGAGTTTCTGCGCATGCCACTTGGACTGAAAAATACAGCACAGACTTTCCAACGGCTGATGGACTCTGTATTAAAAGATATACGGTAGATTTTCTTTTTGCTTACCTGGATGACAAACTTGTCACCAGGGCGTCCACAACCGAACATGTATCTCATCTCCGCATATTTTCGAGCACTAAAGCCGACACAGGTTGATCATTAACCCTGCTAACTGCCAGCTTGGGTTGTCAACCATTGACTTTCCCAGCCATCACATCTCTGCAGAAGGTGCAAAATCCCTCCCCTCAAAGATAGGCGCTATTATGGATTTCCCATCACCCACACTGCAAAAAAACCTACAGGAGTTTTTAGGTATGGTAAATTTCCATCACCACTTCATTCCCTGAGCTGCTGAACTTATGCTCCCCCTGTATAGTGTGCTTAAAGACAATACCCCTAGTCAAGTGCTTGACCAGGGCATTTGAGGAATCCTAATGAGTTCTTTCTTAACAACCCTACTGGCACGCCCACTTCCCAAAGCACCCGTAGCCATTACTACTGACACCTCTGACCATACTGTGGGCGCTGTGTAAGAACAGCTGTTCGGAGGCGTGTGGCAGCCCCTTGCCTTCTTCAGCCAGCAGCTCCGTCCCTCCAATAGGAAGTACAGAATGGTTGACCATGAGCTTCTCCATCTCTATCTGGCTGTTCACCATTTTTGTTTTCTTCTAGAGGGTCACCATTTTCACAGCGTTTGTTGACCACAAACGCCTTGTGCATGCGATGGCTAAAATATCAGACACTTGGTCTGCACGCCAGCAATGCCACCTGGGCTACATTATCCGAGTTCACAATGGATATACAACATATCAAAGGAAAAATAATACCGTGGCCGATGGCCTCTCACAGCCAGCCGTCGAGGCTGTACAAATGAGGTTTGGCTCTGCTGGCATGGTAGCCAACCAAATGACTGACCCAAAGGTCCAGGCATACCAAACAGCAGTCACTGGGCTGCGGCTGGCTGACATTAAGTTCAGGGAAGCTGGGGTTTCTCCCCTGTGAAATGTCTCAACCGATCACCCTCACTCCATCGTGCCTGCAAAATGGAGACGGACTGTTTTCAACTCCACACATGGCCTCTTGCAACCAGTCTGGAAAGCCTCATGGAAACTGATTGCACTAAAGTTCGTTTGGCACTGCCTCAGAAGGAACATGAGTGATTGGACTGCGGCTTGCGTGGAGTGTCAGCAGGCAAAAATTAACCATCACGTTCAGGTGCCATTGGCAACTTTTGAGGTCTCTGAGCGCCGGTTTGACCATGTCAATGTGGAACTTAGTGGTCCTCTTCCCACCCCCACCCCCCTGCAGTTTCACACACCTCCTTACCATGGTGGACCAAGCTACCAGGTAGCAGAGGTCATCCTTCTAGCATCAACGACAGCCACGAATGTGACTCAGTCGTTCATCAGCACCTGGGTTGTTTGGTTTGGCACCCCATCTGATACGTCCTCTGACCGTGGTCCCCAATTCATTTCAGACTTCTGGGCTGCTATGGTCCAGAACCTCAGCATTAGGCTACATCACACCATGGAGTATCATCCTCAGTCCAATGGCCAATGTTAGCGGTTTCACCACTCCTTAAAGGCTGCTCTGAGGGCTTCCCTGACCTATGAGTGTTGGCATAGTCATTTCCCATGGATCCTGCTGGGGCTCAGAACAGCTCCAAAAGAGGATCATCCGTGGCTGAGTTGGCATATGGGCAGCTGTTGCAAATGCCAGGTGATTTCATTCCTGATGCCACAACTGCCTAGACAGTGTTCCATCCTCCTCAGTAAATTCAATTCCTTTTCACCTAATCCTACTTCCCATCATGGCATGCAACACTCTTGGGTTCCTGTTGACCTACATGACACCTCATTTGTTTTCATCCACCATGCCGCACACCAACATCCCCTTTGGCCCCTTTACAATGGCCTGTTCTGCATTTTTGGAATGGGGAGAAAAGACCTTTATCATAGATAAGAGGGGTTAACCATGAAGTATTTTGGTAGATCACCTTAAACCAGCCCACCAAAATTTGGACTATTCCACTGCCTTGCCCTTGGCACGACAACATGACCATGAGCGTGGTAATGCATCTCTGGGCGAGCCAGAGGCACCTGTGGTTCCTCCACCCATGGAACTCAGGACCCGAGCCCCAGAGAGGTTCACAGTGCAGGTTTTAGTGTGTTCTGTGAGGGCCTATGTTGGGTAACGTTGTTGGGAGAAATATACATAATTCACAACCACTGACATTGAGTTGGTTTCACTTTAAGAGGGTGGTCTGACGTGATGACATTGTTTCATAAAGATCTTTAGCGCACTTTTGTGTTTAGGGTTTAGAGTTCAATAAAATGTGTTACGGGTTTCATTAAACATAAAACACCTCACTTCATTTTATTTGAGAAAACTTACACACTAGCCATAGTCGACATTATCAACGAGAGAAAATCTACAGCTGCTCGAAATCCAGGCAACACACACAAAATACTGAAGGAACTCAGTAGGCCAGGTAGCATCTATGGAAAAGAGTAAACAGTTGATATTTCTAGCTGAGACCCTTCGCCAGGACTGGAGAAAAAAACTGAGAAGTCAGAGTAAGAAGGTGGGAGGAGGAGAGGAGGAAATACAAGGTAGTAGGTGATAGGTGAAACCGGGAAAGCAGGAGGGGTGAAAGAGCTGAGAAGTCAATTGGTGAAGCACTTGTTCTACTTGCAAGGGTAAGTGCCAGGAGGGAGCTCAATAGGAGGGGACGAATTGACACGGGAGTTGCGTAGGGAGCGATCCCAGCAGAAAGCAGAAAGTGGGGGGGGGGAGGGAAAGATGTTTTTGGTGGTGGGATCCTGCTGGAGATGGCGAAGGTTATGGAGTATTATCTGCTGGACATGAAGGCTGGTGGGACGGCAGGTGAGGACAAGAGGAACTCTATCTCTCGTAGGGTAGTAGGAGGATGGGATGAGGGCATACGTTTGTGAAATGGAAAAGGGATGGGTGAGGGCAATGTTGATAGTAGAGGAAGGGAAGCCTCTTTCTTTGAAGAAGGAGGACATTTCCTTGGCTCTGAAAAGCCTTATCCTGAGTGCAGATGAGTCAGAGGTGGAGGAATTGAGAGAAGCGGATGGCAGTTGACATAATTTAGTAACTCTACAGACCTTTGATGCAGTTGTGATTCTCAGCTGTAACAGGCTGAAACAGGAATTTTTTATTGTATCCATCAAGCTGCACCACTTCAAGTTTGCCCTTGAAGGCGCTTCGGAAGCAAAGAAGCATGCTTAAGTAGTGAAATGTAATTAAGAGCTTTTGCTAAAACATGAAACCAAAGATGAATGCTGTGGAAAGCAAAAAATCTAAGTTAATATAACAAATGGATAACCTACAGCAGAACAAACTAGTTCCGATACAAGCAAGACGAGCAAGTTACTGAAATGTTGAATTAGATGCCAGACTCACAAAATACCGAAGGAACTCAGCAGGCTTGGCAGCATCTATGGAAAAGGGTAAACAGTTGACATTTTGGGCTGAGACCCTTCACCAGTACTGGAAAGAAAGATGAGAAGTCAGTGTAAGAAGGTGGGGGGAGGGGAAGAGGAAGTACAAGGTGGAAGGTGATAGGTGAAACCCGATTAGGGGGAGGAGTGAAGTAAAGGGGCGGGAAGCTGATAGATGGAAAGGAGGTGATGGGCAGGAAAGGAAATAATGTGAGAGAAGGAAACAGGAATTGGGAATGGTGAGGGGGGTGCAATTACCAAAAGTTCGAGAAGTCGACATTCATCAGGTTGGAGGCTACCCAGACAGAATATAAGCTGTTGCTCCTCCAACCCAAGTGCTGCCTCATGGCAGCAGTAGAGGAGCCCATGGACTGACATGTAGGAATGTGAATGGGAAGTAGAATGGAAATGGGTGGTCACTGGAGATCCTGCTTTTTCTAGCAGATGGTGCATAGGTGCTCGGCAAAGTGGTCTCCCAATCTACATTGGGTCTCACTGATATACAGGAGGCCACACCAGGAGCACCGGATACAGTAGACGGCCACAACAGACTCATAAGTGAAGTGTCGTCTCACCTGGAAAGACTCTTTTGGGGCCCTGAATGGTAGTGAGGGAGGGCAGAAAGCGAAAAGTGGTGGGAAGGGTAAGATGTGCTTGGTGGTAGGATTCCGTTGGAGATGGCATTCACAGTAGAACAAAGAAATACAATAGAGTTAATGAAAAACTACACACGGAGACTGACAAACAACCAATATGCAAAAGAAGGCAAGCTGTGCAAATTCTAAAATATATACTGTAAAATAAGTCTCTTCTGCATACTCTTCAAAGCCTCCACATCCTTCCTGTAATGAGGCAAACAGAACTGAATGCAATACTATAGATGCAGCCTAACTAGAGTTTTATATATCTGCAGTATAATTCTGAACACCTGAACTCAATGCCTCGAACGATAAAGACAAAAATGTCTTCTTTAAAACCTATCAACCTGTGCAGCTTTTTTCTTGCAGGTAATGTGACTAAGGCTCATTCTCTTACGTGCTTCAGTAAACAATTTCCCAGTGGCTTGGACTTTAATCTTGAAGTATGAATAACTGTGTGCATTCTCTGTCTGTTTCAGCTGAGGTTTGGATCACGTTGCTTCTGGGAGGTAGTTGCTGTAAGTTAAATAGTTTTCCATTAGTTCTGAAAATTAGCTCCATTCCCAGAGAAATGCAACATGGAGATAAGACAGCTTAAAAAATTGTTTCGGCATTGATGAAGGTCTTCACTAAGATTGTCAATGTTGTCAACTCATTGGTTAGTGTCATACCTTGCATGCCATGATGTAGCAAATATATAAAAAGGGCACATTTCTGTGGGCTGCCAAATTTGCAGAGTGTTTCACAATGTGATGTACCAATTCTTGAATTCAATGAATAAAATAATGCTATGATTACTATATCCAAGTATGTTAATTCTTTTAAATTACTATATAGTGCATCTACTCAGACCACAGAAACTGTCCATTTGACTCAAAAAACAAGTTCAACTGAGGCATTTCCTATCGTTCTTCTAACCCTCTTCTTCATACTTTTGCACTGTGTTTATCTTCAAAAACCTATGCTATTTATCTCTATACACTGCTAAAAGGTCCACATGTTGAAATTCTAAATTAGAGAAAGGCCAATTTTTATGGTATCAGAAATGATCTGGTAAGTGTAGATTGGCCTGGGTGTTTCTGGCAAAAGGTGTACTTGGTAAGTGGGAGGCCATCGAAAACGAAATTTTGAGAGTACAAGCTTGTATATGCCTGTCAGAATAAAAGGTAAAGATAACAAGACTAGGGAACTTTGGTTTTCAAGAGAAAAGTTGCCTCACAGGTAGATAGGATAGTTAAGAAAGCTTATGGGGTGTTAGCTTTCATAAGTCGAGGGATAGAGTTTAAGAGTCGCGATGTAATGATGCAGCCCTATAAAACTCTGGTTAGGCTGCACTTGGAGGACCGTGTCCACTTCTGGTCGCCTCACTATAGGAAGGATGTGGAAGCATTGGAAAGGGTACAGAGGAGATTTATCAGGATGCTGCCTGGTTTAGAGAGCACGGATTATGATCAGAGATTAAGGGAGCTAGGGCTTTACTCTTTGGAGAGAAGGAGGATGAGAGGAGACATGATAGAGGGATACAAGATATTAAGAGGAATAGATAGAGTGGATAGCCAACGCCTCTTCCCAAGGGCACCACTGCTCAATATAAGGGGACATGGCTTTCAGGTAAGGGGTGGGAAGTTCAAGGGGGATATTAGAGGAAGGTTTTTTACTCAGAGAGTGGTTGGTGCGTGGAATGCACTGCCTGAGTCAGTGGTGGAGGCAGATACACTAGTGAAATTTAAGAGATTACTAGACAGATATATGGAGGAATTTAAGGTGGGGGGTTGTATGGGCGGCAGTGTTTGAGGGTTGGCACAACAATGTGGGCCAAAGGGCCTGTACTGTGCTGTGCTATTCTATATTCTATGTTCTATTGAGGCCCTGGTTCAGAGAACAAAGGAAGTGCAAGTAAGCACAGATGAGGTTCTTATGGTGTACAAGAAATGAAAGAGAACACTTTCATGCAAGGTATGACACTAACCAATGAGTTGACAACATTGCCAATCTTAGTGAAGACCTTCATCAATGCTGAAATGTGTGGCAGTCCTTCTAGGTGAGGCGACACTCCACCTGTGAGTTGACTGGGGTGATATACTGCGTCCAGTGCTCCCGATGTGGCCTTCTATATATTGGCAAGACCCGACGCAGACTGGGAGATTGTTTTGCTGAACACGTACGCTCTGTCCATCAGAGAAAGCAGGATCTCCCAGTGGCCACACATTTTAATTCCACATCTCATTCCCATTCTGATATGCCTATCCACGGCCTCCTCTACTGTAAAGATGAAGCCACACTCAGGTTGGAGGAACAACACGTTATATTCCGTCTGGGTAGCCTCCAACCTGATGGCATGAACATTGACTTCTCAAACTTCTGCTAATGCCCCACCTCCCCCTTGTACCCCATCCATTATTTATTTATATACACACATTCTTTCTCTCTTTCTCCTTTTTCTCCCTCTGTCCCTCTGACTATACCCCTTGCCCATCCTCTGGGTACCCCCCCCCTTCTTTCTCCCTGGATCTCCTGTCCCATGATCCTCTCATATCCCTTTTGCCAATCAACTGTCCAGCTCTTGGCTCCATCCCTCCCCCTCCTGTCTTCTCCTATCATTTTGGATCTCCCCCTCCCCCTCCCACTTTCAAATCTCTTACTAGCTCTTCCTTCAGTTAGTCCTGACGAAGAGTCTTGGCCTGAAACGTCGACTGTACCTCTTCCTAGAGATGCTGCCTGGCCTGCTGCGTTCACCAGCAACTTTGATGTGTGTTGCTTGAATTTCCAGCGTCTGCAGAATTCCTCATGTTACTGTTCTGAATTTACTGACTTGGTACTACTTTTTACATTCAGTGTTATTATTAGGGACAGATAAATTGCCACTAAACTTGACATCTTCAGAATCCTTATGCTGAAAGTGGAAATCCATAGCTTGATACTAGTGATCTGTATTCTAAGAGCAAAAAAGGATGTAAAGATATTAGCATCTGCACAATAGAGGGCGCAATAAACAAGGCTTTCTCTCTGGAAGATTTCTTTCATAACTACTTAAAGTGAAGAAAGTGCAATACTACAACTTACAAGTGATCTGTATATTGAAAGGAGTTTATGTGCTGACGTTTTAGTTAACATTTTGATTTTTTTCGATTTTTCTAAATTCGGTGCTTTTTGATTACCCCATATGGGTTATATAAATATGAAAATATTTTTATGAAATTAAAGTACTATACTAAGACCTATAACAACATAACTATAGTTAACAAGTTTATGCTAAGGTTGTTGGGACAAGATATACGTTATTTTATATTAAGATTAATAGAAAGCTGTAGTATGTAATATTATATAACTTATAAAAGCGGTAATATGTAATAACTTGGTTTTACATATAACATTGGCTAAGCACTAGAGGAGTCTGCAAATGTAAGATGCTAAGAGAGAGTTAGAGTGATTTATCCATCTATCTTAAGTGACAAATTGTACACAACCATTATGTTTTATCAATGTAGTGCTTGTCTGTTGTGAGAGATTGCGGGAAGTAATTTTTCCAGAGTAACCATCGGCAACAGACTTGCCTCAGAGCAATTTCTCTTTTACTAAAATCCAGCAGCTTTTCTGTGAATAGCCCACAAAATGTCGCTGTCTACTGCTAGTGCCATTGGGGAAGCCTACAGACTCTCTGTCACTGACTCTTCACAGCTGATGATTTCTGTATTGCTTTTATTAGCATCGTTTGTTTTTTGCACACTGGTTGTTTGTCAGTCTTTGTTTATGTGAAGATTTTTGTAAATGCCTACAAGAAAATGAATCTCAAGGTGGTACGGTAACATATGGTACTTTGACAATGCCCAATCGTACCCATGTGAGCAACTAACCCACTAAACCACACATCTCTGGAATGTGGGAGGAAACCCACGTGGTCTCTGGCAGAATGTAAAAGTTCCTTACAGGTATAGTAATCCAATGGTATGTTCCTACAATGGAAACCTAAGTTACGCTAAATTGAAGAGCATGGCCTCAAGGCATAATGTTTTGATTACTCCCATTGGCATGGACCAGGTCAGATACTGAGAGTTTGAAACCAGTTGAAGGTTTGAAAGCTTATGTAGATTCAAAACATTTTGAACAATTCTGGAGTTAGTGATGGTGGAACTTAACAGTTGCTCATTGGATCATTTCTTTAAACTTTCAACAGATTTGCGAAGACAGGGACAACGTTATTAACAAACTATTATTCTTAAACACCCATTATAGCAGAACTCTTTTCCCTTTTTATATACAGAATTCCATGAACCATAAAGATGGCTTCTGCAGATCTATTCAAGTCACCGCTCCAAGCAGGTAGCAAAAAACAAATCCAAAGTAAAAACATTTCCTCGAATGCTATCTCCTTTATCATCTGATTTCTCTTGGAAGTAGCACTAGAATTTTGATTTTGGTGGTAAATGCTGATGGCTTTCAGTGGAAACAAATTATATGGAATGTAACAAGGGAGCTCAGTCTTGATGAAATCTCCCAGTATTGATGCTGTTGGATCCTATGACAGGTAAGAACCTATTGAGTTAGATTGGGCATACAGGGCTACCAACATGGAACAAAGGGGAAGGTAACTTTTTAAAAATGTACTTCAGTTTAATCCGTTAAAATACTTATGTACTTTAAGTAACTTAATTATTTTACAAATGTAATTACTTAAGATTTACTTCAATTTTAATATATTTTAAATATTTCTGTGTTTCAGATATTTTGAAGAATATTAAATGGCCCAGAACATTTCCAGTTGTGGAAACTGGGAAAGGACTCTCCTAGCTGATCAAAAGGTTTCGATTTGTAGAGATTTATAATTACAAGCTATTCAAAAAAATTACAAACAGAGATGAAACCACTATGTTTCTTTCCACTATTGCTGTTAGTTCCTGTCATTGCTTTCCTTGGGCAATAGATTTTCTGCAAGTGATTTTTTTCTGTATATTCCAAATTTTTCTTTGTATTCTACTTCTGCTATGATGGAGAACCTAGCATCAAAATTCACCCATAATTGGTTGGATGTAATGCATAAAGCAGTACCTGTTGATTAACTTCTGAAATGTTGTACTATTGATTTTAGGGTGGCACAGTTGTGTAGTGATTAGTGCAACAGCTGTAAGAACGGGGTTTGATTCCTGCTACTATTTGTAGGGAGTTTGTGCATTCTTCCCATGACCCCATGGGTTCCCCCAGGTGCTCCGGTTTCTTCCCACATTCCAAAGATGTACAGAATAGGATTAGTGAGTTGTGGGCATGCTATGTCGCCGCTGGAAAAGTGGAAACACTTGTAGTCTGCCCAATATCACCTCGCTGATTTGATTTGACAGGAATAACGCACTTTGCTGTATGCTTCAATGTACATGTGACAAATAAAGCTCACTTTTAATCTTCTTGTTGACAGAAATTGGGTTACAGAGGGTGCACTTAATTTCTCCAGTTTATTGGCCTGTGTGAGCTATGCCACACATTGTGAGAGAATGCAATAATTTTTACATTTTTGGCATTCTGTGATGGTTATCATCATCTTTATGGATTATGCCAAGTTAAATCAAATACATAGCTCTCATCTAAATAAGATGGAACTCCTAGACCATCTACAATGGATCAGACCACTCTGATACAAAAAACTTAAAATTAGTAAAAGATTGGCCATCATTACGGATGATTTTTTAAAAAAATATTGTCAATGAGCAAACTGGAAGCAAATTAGCAAAGTGCCCATTTTGGGGAAATAGTAATCATTAAGTATAGGAAGCCAATAATCCATTAGATTTACTTCAATAGCAAGTTGATGAAACGGTTAGGTTACTGGATTAATCACTAAAATTATGGATCTCTGATCCAGGGCCATTATTTTGAGTCTAACCATGGCAGCTGCGGTATTGAAGTTCAAGAAAATCATAAATTCAGGAATAAAAAAAACAGCCTTGGTAACCATAACCATAAAACTGTGAATTTAAAAAAAATCTTAAAGTCAAAGTAAACTTATTATCAAAGTGCAAATATGTCATCATATACAACCTTGAGTTTCATATTCTTGTGGGCATTTACTAGAAAATAAAATTAAAAATACAACAAAATTTATGAAAAACTATGCATACATAGAACATTATAGTACAGCCCAGGCCCTTTGGATCATAATGTTGTGCGTGCCGACCTTTTAACCTACTCTAAGATCAATCAAATCTTCCCTCCTACATAACCCTCCATATTTCTATCATCCAGGTGCCTATCCAAGAGTTTCTTAAATATCCCTCATGTATCTGCCTCTACCACCATCCCTGGCAGTAGAGTCCTTGAATGTGAGTCTGTAGGTTATGGAATCAATTGGGATTGAGGTGAGTGAAGTTAACAACATCAGTTCAGGAGCCTGATGGTTGAAGGGTAGTAACTGTTTCTGATCCCAGTGGTGGGGGACCTGAAACTCCTGTACCTACTACCCATTGGCAGTAGCAAGATGAGAACATGGCCTGGATAGTGGGGCTCATTAATGATGGATGCTACTTTATTGTGGCAGGTCTCCTTGTAAGTATGCTTATTGGTGGGAGGCTTCTGCCCGTGATGTTCTGGGCTGTATCCACCACTTTCTGTAGACTTTTCCACTCTTGGGTATTGGTGTTTCTATACCACTCTGTGTTGCAACCAGTTGGAATACTCTCCATTGTGCACCTATAGAGTTTGTCAAAGTTTTAGGTGACATGCCAAATCTACACTAACTTCTAAGAAAGTTAAGGTGCTGCTGTACCTTCTTTTTGATATGCATTTATGTGCTGGCCCCTGGACAGATGCGTTGATATAATAATGCCACGAAATTTAAAGTTGCTGGCCCTCTCCACCTCCTGTCGCCTAACGAGGAGTGGCTCATGGACCTTCGTCTTCTTCCACCTGTAGTTGATAATCAGCTCTTTGGTTATTGCTGCTGTTGAGGGAGAGATTGTTGTTGTTGTGGCTCCATTCAGCCAGGTTTTCAATCTCCCTTCTGTATGCCAATCCTTTACCGTCTTTGACCTGACCAACAATAGTGGCGGTGTCAGCAAACTTACTTGTGACATTGGAGCTGTACTTAGTGTGGTAACTTCTACTTTGAAAAAGGCACACTCAACAACTTCATGCCCAAAGAAACAACTTTATCTCGAACGTCAAAACTGTGATGTATATACAGAGGATTTCACAACCCGTACGGCATGGCAGGAACACGATATACAGAGCCCACCGGAAGTAAAAAGATGGAAGTAAACCCCGCCCCCCCATTATCCTAATTAGTATTAACTTACTTTTAATAATGCTCACATTACAACACTTCTCCACCTTTAAAATCCAACATCCCCAAATGTAAAAAACTAGGAAATAAAAGCAGTGGTGTTATTAACTTGTGTACCCCTGAAAACTTATACTAGTATCTCAGCAACAGTTTACCAATACAAAACATCTGGAAAACATGACAGATTCAATGTTCAATCTAACAACGGCAAAAAAAAACTGTCCCATCAAAGATTCAGTCTGTCAGGAGGTTTACGAGTGCGCTGTGATCCGTGCACTATCCCCGGTGACCCAGCAGGCACCGCTGGTGATGGTGTTTTGGGTGGGTCTGGTTTTGGGGGCATGAGAGGGGTCTATGTGTCTGTGTGAGAATGTCCATCCTCTTCAGGGGACCCCGACCCCTCTGCTAGTGTCTTGACCTCTGGCAAAGTCACTGGTACACATGCTTCCACCGTGGTCTGTCTCACAAATGGAAATTCTATGGAACTGTCTGCCTCTGAGCCGGTATCATGATGCAGGCGCACATGGTCCTGATGTCTGCGGAAAACACGCCCATCAGTCAATTTAACAACATAGGAGACTGTACCACTCTGCTTAAGAATAACCACAGGCAGCCATTGTTGATTTTTTTCACATAGACATTGTCATCGGGTTTTAACTGTCTCTCTCGTGCATGTTGATCATGTCCCTCCTTCTGCTTTTCCTGCTTTCCCTGCTTTCTCTTCACTTTTGCTTTCATGTCCGGGTGCAGCAGGTCCAATCTTGACTTGGGCCTACGCCCCATCAGCATCTCTGCTGGAGTGTGGGCAGTCGTAGTCTGTGGCGTGAGGCTGTATTTAAACAGGAAACATAAAAGCTGAATGCTAAGAGAGTCCCCTGTCATCCACTTTAGGCCTTCCTTCACTGTCTGAACAACCCGCTCAGCCAAACTATTTGAGGCTGGGTGGAAAGGGGCCGTCCGAATGTGATGAATGTCATTCTGCTGCATGAACTCACTGAACAGTTCACTGGTGAACGTCGGGCCATTATCAGTGACCAGAGTGTCAGGCAACCCGTGGACTGCAAACACTTGCCTGAGCTTGTCTATGGTTGAGGGGGCTGTGACGTTGCTCATGATGTGAGCTTCAATCCATTCAGAATGCGCATCTACCATTACAAGAAACATCTGCCCCATAAAAGGGTCAGTAAAGTCCAAATGTAGCCTAGACCAGGAAGAGTCTGGCCACTCCCATGGGTGCAAAGGAGCTGGTGGTGGCATATTCTGATTAGTCTGACATTGCGTGCATGATTTTACCTTGTTCTCTAGATCCTGATCCATTCTTGGCCACCAGATGTAGGATCTTGCAAGGCTTTTCATCTGAGACACCCCTGGATGAGTCTCATGAAATTCCTCCACAATCTGTGAATGGCCAGGGGGAGGCACAATGACCCTCGCCCCCCAGAAAATGCAGCCATCCTGCAGACTCAGTTCTGTCTTGCTTTTGGCATAAGGTCTCAGTTCCTCTCCTTCTATGACTCTGGACCAACCTTGTAAAAGGAAAGTCTTGAATTGGGACAGCACTAGGTCCCTCTCTGTCCACTGCTTGATCTGGGTCGCCTTTATAGGTGTCTCTGACAGCCTCTCCTGTGAAAACACAGTCTCTGGAGACACACATGTAGTAACAGGTGTCTCAGGTAAAGGTAGCCGACTCAGTGCATCGGTGTTTGCATTATCCCCACCCATCCTGTACACTATAGTGTACTGGTAGGCTGACAATGTGAGAGCCCAACGCTGTATCCTGGCTGAGGCTAGCGGTGGGATGCATCTACTCTCACTGAACAGGCTCATCAGTGGTTTATGGTCCATATAAATTGTAAATACGCATCCATAAAGGTACTGATGAAAGCGTTTGACCGCAAAAACAATAGCCAGGCCTTCTTTATCTAGCTGTGAATATCCCTTCTCAGCAGCTGTCAGGGTACGTGAAGCAAAACCAATAGGCTTCGCTGATCGGTCCTCCATTACATGTGAGAGAACTGCCCTGACTCCATAGGGCGAGGCATCACATGCAAGGATGATCTCCTTGTCTGGGTCATAGTGAACAAGCAGCTTCGCTGAGTGGAGGAGTTCTTTCACTTCCTTGAAAACTTTCTTCTGCTCTTCACCCCACTGCCACTTAGTGTCATTGTGAAGCAGCTTATACAGTGGGGTCAAAACCCTTGAGTGATCAGGAAGAAACTTGCCCTAATTCACCATGCCCAAAAATGATCTGAGTTCTGTGACGGTCTTAGGGCTTGGGGCCTCCTTAATATCTCTCACTTTGTCCTCCACAGGGCAAAGCCCCTCAGCTGTGATCTTGTGTCCCAGGTAAGTCACACTTGATGCCAGGAACACACATTTTCTGCATTTCAACCGCAGCCCTGCGTCTGAGAGCCTCTTCAGCACCTGTTCTAAATTAGCCGGATGCTCCACCTCTGTAGCCCCCATGACCAAAATATCATCAAGGTACACTGCTACGTGTGGAATCCCCTGCAGCAAAGAGTCCATTGTCCTTTGGAGAATGGCAGGGCTGGACGCCACTCCAAATACCAGGCGATTGTACTTGAATAAACCCTTGTGCGTATTAATTGTGACGTACTCCTTTGAATCCTCATCGAGCAGCAGCCGTTGGTAGACGTGGCTCATGTCCAGCTTTGTGAACAGCTTACCGTCTGACAGGGTCGCAAACAGGTCATCCACCCATGGCAATGGGTACCCCTCCGGCCTAGAGACCTGATTCACCGTAAGTTTATAATCCCCACGTATCCTCACCGTTTTGTCTGCCTTCAAAACTGGAACAATGGGAACCGCCCACCTTGAAAACTGGACGGGCTCAATAATGCCCAGCCTCTGTAAACGTCCCAGCTCCTCCTCGACTTTGCCTTTCATGGCATAGGGCACCGACCTGGGCTTTAAAAAACGTGGTGTGGTCTCAGGGTCGACATGGAGTTTCACTGTCACACCCTTCAGTGTTCCTAGCTCGTCCCTGAAAATGTCACTGTACCGCTGCAGAATGTCCTCCGTCGTGTGTGCATACTTAATTTCATGCGAGTTTAGCCGGATTTTGCAAAGCCAATCGCGACCCAAAAGACTGGGTCCCCTGCCTTTAGCTATCACTAGCCTGGCTTCAGCCTTCTGACCCCCAGCTGAAATGTCCACATATAATACCCCTAAATGAGGTATGGGCTGCCCCGTATAGGTCCTAAGTTTGAGCTTTGACGGTCTAATGGGAGGCAAGTTGGACCCCCATGTCCTCCTGTAGGTCTCCTCACTAATGACCGATACAGTAGCCCCTGAATCAATCTCAAACTTAATGTCCTTTCCCCTGATAGTGACTGTGGCATAATATGGTTCAGGTGGTTCCTCATCCATTTCCACTCTGAACATGTCGTAGGCACATGCTGCCTCTTCATTTGCTTCTTCTAGATGGTGTGTGGCTGCCTGAGCCTGTTGAGCTTTCCCCTGCCCTTTGAACTTCTGCACTTTTTAGCTAAATGTCCCTTTTTGCTACAATCATGGCAGACAGTGTCTTTGAATTTGCAATCATTTGCATAGTATGTCCCTCCACACCGGAAACATTCCACCCGCTTTGCCTGTTTACCAGTCTCCCTCCTGACTTGATGCACTGCCGCTGACTGTGACCCCCCATGTCCTTTCTGAATATCCTTGACATTATTAGCAGCCATCTCCATGCCTTGGGCAATCTCTAAGACTTTCTTGAAAGTCAACTGTGGAGTTTCCCCTAACAGGCAGCATTGTATGCCGTCATTATTAATGCCGCATACCAATCGATCACGGAGCATGTCTTCCAACACCGCTCCGAAATCACAATGCTCTGACAGCTGCCGAAGCTCGGCCACAGACTGACCTGGCTTCCTGAAACGGCTGTGAAACTTCCACCGTTGGACTATCACCGAAGGATTCAGATTGTAGTGGTTTTCCACGAACTTGACCAGTTCGTCATATGGAATGTCCCCCCCCGGTTTTTGTGGTATGGCTAAATTCCTTATTAGCTTGTAGGTCTTTGCCCCACATACATTCAGGAGAATAGAGCGCTTCTTAGCCTCCTCAGTAATTCCATTAGCACAGAAAAAGTGTCCCAACCTTTCCTCATACTCCAGCCAGTCCTCCGTAACCTCCACAAAATCACTGATAGTCCCAAACTTAGCCATCTGAATGTACGGCTCCTTATTGGCGCTGCTGCTCTCATTCGAAATGTGCAGACACGTCCACAAAACCAGTTCACCTCATTGCCAAAAATATGTGGTAACTTCTACTTTGAAAAAGGCACACTCGACAACTTCATGCCCAAAGAAACAACTCTAACTCGAAAGTCAAAACCGTTATGTGTATACAGAGGCTTTTACAACCCGTACGGCATGGCAGGAACACTATGTACAAAAGCACACTAGAAGTAAAAAGAACAGAAATAATGCCCCCCCCCCCATTATCCTAATTAGTATTAACTTACTTTTAATAATGCTCACATTACAACAGGACTGACATAGATCAGCTGGTTGCGTGGTGTCATAGCGACAATCTTGCACTCAATGTCAGGAAGACCAAGAAATTGTCGGTGAAAATCAGGAAGGGAAAGTTGGAAGAACACACACCAGTCCTCAATGAGGAGTCAGCAGTGACCTTAACCTGACTTTAAATTGCCAATGTCTTTAACTTCCTGGGTATCAACATCTCAGAAGTGACATGCCAAATCTACACTAACTTCTAAGAAAGTTAAGGTGCTGCTGTACCTTCTTTTTGATGGCACTTATGTGCTGGCCCCTGGACAGATGCGTTGATATAATAACGCCACGGAATTTAAAGTTGCTGGCCCTCTCCACCTCCTGTCGCCTAACAAGGAGTGGCTCATGGACCTTCGTCTTCTTCCACCTGTAGTTGATAATCAGCTCTTTGGTTATTGCTGCTGTTGAGGGTGAGATTGTTGTTGTTGTGGCTCCATTCAGCCAGGTTTTCAATCTCCCTTCTGTATGCCAATTCTTTACCACCTTTGACTTGACCAACAATAGTGGTGTTGTCAGCAAACTTACATGTGACATTGGAGCTGTACTTAACCTCACAGTCATAAGTGTAAAGCGAGTAGAGCAGGGGACTACGTACACAGCCTTGCGGTGCACCTGTGCTGATGGTGATCGTGGAGGAGATGCTTTTGCCAGTCTGTACTGACTGAGGTTCTGCAAGTGCAGAAATCGAGGGTCCAGTTGCATAGGGATGTAACAAGGCCCTGGTTTTGGAGGTTAGTGATTAGTTTTGAGGGGATGATAGTGGTCATTAATGTCCTTCACGGGATGAAATCTACCATTCTTACCCTGCAGGCCACTGTTAGACATTCAGGAGTTATGGAATTATGTGAGTAGAGCAGGCATGAATTCAAACAAGAACCAGTCTTCAGGAAACTGGTTTTAATGTCAGCTTTAAGCATTAATCATTTTGAAATTAAAAGGACAACCTTGTAAACAAACAGTACAGTTTACAGAGCAGTGGCCCACAGCAGGAGGCTCGTCTTTCAAGAGATTTGGTTTGTAAACAAACAAGACCACAATATGTTCTTATAGACATCAGCCAAACATAAAACGATGGGATATGTTAATTGCCTTATAACAAACCAGGGATCAGACATGCTTAGCAAAGTTATTTTGCATCATTGCGATAGAGATCAAAGAAGCTTCCAAGCTAGCACATCAAACAGGGTCATAGGCATATTTACTCGATCAATAGTTGATATATTTGTGTATCCAGAGTGTTAGCCTTCACAACACTAATCTTGGCTGTCGGGAAGCTTTAAGACCATCCATGTGAACTACTTTGACCCAGTAAAGATGCTTGAACATTCAGAGATGTCTTACCAGTTACAGTATGCTCACATTGTAAAAATGTAATTGAGAGGAACCATTTAATAGACACAAAACATTGAGGTGAATAGTCATTGTAGATATTAAACTCGTATTGAACCACCTGCTCTTTTCTTTGTTCTGAAGTGTATAGCAACTGGATGTAGTTTGCATTCAGGAAGAATCTTCTGAGGTTGTTTCCAAGAGAATGCCTGCTTGTTGAGGTAAATAAAGACCTTAAATATCAACCACCTTCAGTCTTTGGGTGACTCAGTTCAGCAGTGACAACTGCCTTCATGGGACTCCTGATCCTTCCCCAACTCGTGCACAGTTAGGGATGGACAATAAATGAAGATAGAACCAGTGACGTCTGGCTGCAAAGAAAATAAATGAAGAAATATCGTAATGGGCTTTTTGAAGCTTGCAATGCTGTATATCTAAATTCAAAATAGAGCTATATGAAATGTTGAAAATCACTCAATTCTATGGGAGAACAGTTGTGATGCCACAGAAGGGAGTGAGCAGGTGTCACATATGATTAATATCAGATTGCCATAATTTATAATTTTACATAAACAACTTAGTTCTGAAACTCAGTGCAAATTTGTTAAACTTGCAGGTGATAGCAGATCAGGAGGGGTAAGTGAGTATTCAGTACAGGAAATATGCCAAACAATTATACTTTTTCAGGCATCATGAGATAAATTCTCAAATAATATGTCAATACTTCAGGTAAAAATCCCCAAAGGCAAGAATGCATTTTTAGCCTTCTATATATGTACATGAAATACTCTCAGAATAGCTATTCTGTGACATTAGTGACAAAGTCATTTAATTGCATCAAAAGCCCTTCTAACGGCTACATTTATTAGCTTAAAATCACAATTTGCAAAGTGTATTAAGTAGAAAAAAAGAGCCACTTTTAACATCGGTTATTGTGGAGATTATTATGCTGTTCGCCTGCGGGTGCTTTTAAGCTAAGTTCTCTGTTCCTCTAAGATTATGAATAAACAAAAGGCGGTAGCAAACAGGGTCAACTTTGGACTCTATATAAACCCACGCAACCTTGCTCTGTTAACTGTAGAGAAAAGCAGCCAGAGTGAACACTAATCTCATCGTTTGCTGTGGCAGCATTTTCCAGACAGTGATCCCATGGAACTGCACAGATATTATTCCATATATCTTTATATTTATTTGGCATTGATGTGCAACACGAGTGGTGAGCTGAAGCCTCAATCCAGTCTCCGGCAGAAACGTGAGACACAAATTCAGATTGAAGCGATTAAGAAAGCAGTCATGGAACAACTAGGATTGGAAAAACCTCTTAAGCCCAGAATTAATATTTCTAGAACAGAGGAGGAGAAAATGTATAAACTTTATCTGCAGCGTGTGCAGAAATCCAACCAATATATTAGTTTGTTGAACAAGAAGTCCACCAGAATGGATTCTGTCAGCTCAGTTATTGTAAAGGGTAAGTGTCTGGTCACTCATGTACGTTTATATAATTAATGTGTAGTTGGACTGCTGTGTACTGTAATCAGAAGGCTTCTAAAAGTGAGGTGCAGCAGGGCTCAGCGTGGCTTTCCGTCAGTGGCCACATTTAAATTTCTGCACAAGCGCTAACATAATAGTATGTGTGGAGCAATATCAATATAGTTACAAATTAAAAATAGTGACGGTGTTGCCTCGTACATTGAAAAATAAACAGGGCAAACCTCTGTTTCCTGTTCAGTGTGATAATTTTGGGTACATGCTCGGGCACACTTCTTTTTAATACAACCCATTTTTAGAGAATGAAAATTGAGAAAATTAATATTAAATTCGAAAACTAAAATGAATGAACAGCCTTCCAGCACCCTGTTGCTGATGATCAATACTGATAGAGTGGATTGTATAAAAATGTAGGCACGGTTTTGTTGTTTGGTAAATAGGTATTAATTTGCATAATCACTTTTGCAATTGATATCACTCTTTTGGTGGATATCTGCAACTTCAGGATTTTCAGAATGATTAGGTCATTTAAGGGTTGGCAGACCACTACCTGGAGTGGCTTACTATAAGGATAAGTACCGGACCCTCAGATATCTTTCAGCTTCTCTAAGTGTCTAAGACGGGGTGAAACATATCCAAGTGTAGTATTGATACAAACCTAGATTGAGAAAGTTCACTGTGAGCATGGCATAGAATGATCTACACCAGTTAAGCCAGCAGGTAGCAGGGAGGCAAATGGTATATACTGTGGGGAAAATAACAGGCACTTGGTTAGAAAAAGAAAAAAAAAATGTTTTAAATGGTGAAACACTATTATTGGTGTACAGAAACATTTGTACACACTGATTCATAGGAAGAAACAATAAACATGCAAATACACCTAACAATTAGGAAGACAAATAATATGTAGACTTTTACTGCAAAGAGATTAGAGTATAAATCTACAAAGTCTTCTAGAGATTACATCAGGGTTTGGTGAGTTCTCAATTGGAGGGTTGTTTCCATTTTTGGTCTTTGTACCTAAAAGAAGAGATGTTTACCTTAGAGATAGTGATCACAGACTTACTAGATTTATTCTGGAGAAGAATGAGTTATCCTTAAAAAGAGTGAATTATTTTAGCTTTTACTAACTGGAATTTAGAAGAATGAGAAGTGATTTCATTAAGATGTACAATATTCCAAAAGGGACTGATAAGGTAGATCATGTGAGGTTGTTTCCTCTGTCTGGAGTCTAGAGCTATTGATGCTGTCTCAAAATGTGGAGCTGATCATTTAGGAATAGGGAGAAATGTCTTTAAGCAGAGGGTTGTAAATCTGTGCAGTTGTCAGGCAAGCAGGTCTGAATATTCAGACATCAGGATCTAACATTGATCTTGGACGTTAGGGATAATAGGGAGATTGGATTGGATAACTGAGATAGCATTTTGTCAGCAGTAGTGTGGCACATAATGTTGCAAGTTCCAGTAACTCAGGTTCAATCCTGATTTTGAGTCCTGTCTGTGTGGAGTTTGGATGTTTTCCTTATGAGCAGAAGACTTACTCTTAGAGCACAAGTTTCCCTCAAAGGAATACTTACAGGTTTATTTGGCCACTGTACTGTTTTTAACCTTCCAATTCTATTGTAGAAGTCACTAATTTATGTATTTTTGAAAGAAATTTATTGAGATGCAGTACAGAATAGGCCCTCGGACCCTTGGAGCTGTGCTGCCCAGATTTGACTCTAGCCTAACCACGAGACAAGTTACAAGGACCAATTAACCTACAAACTGGTGTGTCTTTGGACTGTGGGAGGAAACCGGAACACCTGAAGAAAACCCACACAGTCAGGGGGAGAATGTACAAGAAACATACAAAATTTATATGGCAGGCGAATCAAGTTGTACCATAAAACAAAAACGGAAGGGAACAATCTAGCATTAATCCAAGTGTCCGATTTTCAAACCACCATCTGTAAGTCAAACACTATCATGACTTAGAAATGTTTTCCCACCCCTTATTGGTACTAAATCCTGGAACCTCCCTACCCAAAGGATAGGGAGTGTTAAGCAGTTCTGGTCATGGCCAATGCAGAGAAAAATGCTGAGCCACTGTTCACTTCTGATATAGAGAGAGCCGGTTATCCGAAGCTATTGAACTTAAACTTGATTCTGGTAAACTGCAAAGTGGTAAGCAACAGTAACAATGAATGCAGTTGCTTTTGTTTTTATAATCTTCATAAAATCAAGTGAATGAGTGTAATAGTACCACATCCAGTCTCAGTCTTGGACTATTTGCCATGAATCATCTATTTTACTCTCTCAGCATATAACCATCTAATGTGTGGGCAGATACAAATCAGTGCATATCCACTCCATAACAAATTGGAAAGAAACAGTATATATTGCCACTTTGCAGCAAAATTTGTGACCAATATTTTCAGAAGAGAACCGTAGAGGGAGAAAAGTAACAGAAAACTAAATGTGATTACAATAATTGTTGAAATCTTGATGGTACCAAATTATGTGATATTTCCCAACTTCAGAAGCTGAATGTCATAAAAATCTTTGTTTTTTTTTAATATGGTGCAAATTACTTTCATATGGCCTTCTGACTCATTACCAAGCTAACACTATAATTTGAGTGATTTCAGCAATTAAATCTGGCGTGTGACTTCAGTCCAACTATTTGAGTCAGAGATGAGTGAGACCAATGCCTAAAATATTGAGTACAATTACACCATCTAAAGCCACAAGAGAAAAATATAAATAGCAAATATATTAGTGACTTCTACAACAGAATTGGACAGTTAAAAGCAGATGCCCAATTAATTCTCTCTCAAAAAAGGGTGAATAGAATTGAGACAATAGGATTGAAACTGAAGAATACAAGCACACACATAAATGACTGATTAATGCATATTCCTCTTGTTTTTGTAATAGGAACAACAAGTGATATGAGCAACAACAAACAACAACTGTACTTTAATGTTTCCAATGTCAAGAGCATACTTGTCTTTCCTAAAGTAAAGGTCTTGAGAAGTGAACTTAGATTCTACAAGCGCAAATGTCAGAATGCAAATTTACATCAGAAAATGACGGATGAAAACCCACAGCTTGTAAAAGTCTACAACTTATTCAAGCCAGCAACTAATAGGGCAGAGATACAGCCTCATTTTCTTGGTTCTAAAGTCCTTACATCCAATTTTGAAAAAGTTGAAACATTTGACATTCAAAAAACTGTTGAACATTGGATAAATTATCCGCAGGAAAATTATGGTATTGAATTAGAGCTGCTTCCGTGGTTGTCCAGTCAAAAGCATGATTCTGAAGACAAAGTGTCTCTTGAAGTAGAACTGAAAATAGAAGTGCAAAAAAATGTTAAAGAAATCCGGACACGTCGTGAAAGCTACACTGAGGACTGCCAGAGAAGCCAGATACGTTGTTGTAGGCGATCGCTACATGTGTCTTTTGAGGAGATTGGATGGTCAGACTGGATCAGAGCCCCACTAAGTTACAATGCCTTTTATTGTGATGGGACATGTCCAGTAAAGTACAAACTGGCCACAATGCATACACTTATCAAATCAAAGATGCATCAACTTTCTAATGGAGCTATTCCAGCCCCCTGCTGTGTTCCTGCATCCTATGAGCCACTAACTTTGCTCCATTTTAACAGTAATGACAAATTAGTACTGACAGCATTTGATAACATGATTGTCTCCAAATGCCACTGTTCTTAATTTTATGAAATTTCAAATTTAGGTATTTATTGGAAGAATATTTATTGATATTTATGTGTTATACCTACTTAGGTTAAATATTATTATCCTGGTAATTATTATATTAATCCCTTCTAATAACAGCTCATTTTAATCAACATCAGATTAAAATAAGTATTACATAGATATGTCTTTCTGTATTTTTTTGTTCTCTATTAAAAATGTAATGTCTGAAGATCCACATTCACATTGCTGGTTGATAGTGAATTGAAGCTTACACAAATTTCAATGAAAACCTTAGAGTCATGGAAAAGTACGGCACATATAGTCTATGTCAAGCTATTTAAACTGCCTACCCTTGTCGACCTGCACCAGGACCATAGACCTCCATACGCCTACCATCCATGTACCTATCCAAACTTCTCTTAAATGGTGAAATCGAGCTTGCATGCATCACTTGCGCTGGCAGTTCATTTCACACTCTTATGACTCTCTGGATGAAGCAGATTTCCCTCATGTTCCCCCTAAACTTTTCACCTTTCACCCTTAACCCACAACCTCTAGTTGTAGTCCCAGCTAACCCCAGTGGAAAAAGCCGTCTTGCATTTACCCTATTTTATACCCCTCATAATTTTATATACTTCCATCAAATCTCCTCTCAATTTTCTACATTCCAAGGAATAAAATTTATTCAATCTTTCTATATACCCCAAGTTCTCTGGACTGGGCAACATCCTAGTAAATTTTCTCTGTACTCCTTCAACCTTATTTACATCTTTTCTGTAGGTAGGTGATGAAAAACTGCAGAAAATACTCAAAATTAGGCATCACCAATGTCCTATACAGCTTCAACATAACATCCCATCTTCTGTAATCAATACTTGTGTACAAAAGATATCTTTACGACCATATCTACCTGTGACACGACTTTCAATAAATTATGGACCTGTATTCCCAGATCCCTTTGTTCTACTGCACTCCTCAGTGCCCTACCGTTCACTGTGTAAGACCTACCCTGGTTGGTCCTACCAAAGTGCAACATCTTGTACTTGTCTACATTAAATAACATCTGCCATTTTTTCAGCCCATTGTTCCAGCTGGTACAGGTTCTGAAGTGGATAGTCTTCATCACTGACCATAATCTTGGTGTCATCCACAAATTTTGCTGATCCATTTAACCACTTTATCATCCAGACTGTTGATATGGATGACAAACAACAATGGACCCAGCACCGATCCCTGTGGCACTCCACAAGTCACAGGCCTCCAGTCAGAGAGGCAACCATCTACTACCACTCTCTGGCTTCTCCCACAAAACTAATGTCTAAACCAATTTACTACCTCATTTCAATGCTGAGCAACTGAACCTTTTTGACCAAATTGGCGGGAGGAGAGAGAGCAGCGTGCTGCGCATGCGCAGTCCTCCGGTGAAAAATGATATTGTATCCATTAAGTAGGGGCTGTGGACAATTCTGATTTGATGGAGACAGATGTGAAAGCACAGAGGAACATCTGGAAAAATTTTTGAAACGCCGGTTCGCTGCTGTTGTTACTGCGTGATCTGGAATCTTTTGGAGGGAAGGACTCAGAATCCCCGGCTTTGCCTGCTGTTTGCGATCGAGATGGAGGTCGAATCGTTCAGATAGAGATGGCGCTCAGTACTCGGTGTCGGAGAGCTGATCACAGCTCGAAATTTTCGGATGACTCAGAGTCGGACCGTGGTCGGGTATGGCAGGCAGAGTTTTTCTTCCTTCTCCCGTCTGCGTGAGATTTGGGACATTTGAGAGACTTTGAACTTTTACTGTGCTCGTGGACTTCTTCATCAAGTTATGGTATTGTTACACTGTTGTAACTACATGTTATAATTATGTGGTTTTGTTAGTTTTTTTCAGTCTTGGTCTGTCCTGTGTTTTGTGATATCACACCAGAGGAAATAGTGTATCATTTCTTAATGCATGCATTACTAAATGACAATAAAAAGGGACCGCGTGTCTTCATAATCTAAATTCCCATGCGGGACCTTGTCAGATGCCATACAATAGTCCATGCAGACAACATCCACTGCCTTGTCTTCATCATCTTTCCTGGTATATTCTTCGAAGAACTCTATAAGATTGGTTAGACATGACCTACCATGCAGAAAGCCATGCTGACTATCCCTAATCCATTCATGTTTATCCAAATACTCATATATTCGGTTCCTTAGGATACCTTCCAATATCTTTCCCACTGCTGATGTCAGGCTCACTGGCCTATAATTTCCTTGATTATTTTTAGAGCCTTTCTTAAGCGACGGAATAACATTGGCTAACCTCCAATCCTCCAATGCCACCTGTCACTAAGGATGATTTAAATACCTCTGCTAGAACTCCAGCAATTTCTGAACTTGCCTTCTTTAGGGTCTGAGGGAACACTTTGACAAGCCCTGGTAATTTTTCCACCCTAATTTGCCTCAAGACAGCAAACACCTCCTCCTCTGTATTCTGTATAGGGTCCATGACTTTGCTGCTGTTTTGCCTCACTTCTATAGACTCTGTTCATTTCGTGAGTAAATGTAGATGGAAAAATGCATTTAAGATTTCCCCTATCTCTTTTGGCTACACACATGGATTATCATTCTGTTCTTCCAGAGGACCAGTTTTGTCCCTTGCAGTCCTTTTGCTCTTAGCATTTCTGTAGAATCCATTAGGCAACCTCATGCTTTCTTTTAGCCCTCCTGATTTCTTTCGTTAGTGTCCTCTTGTATTTTCATGTGCACTTCATTTATTCCTGCCTACTTATAACTGCAATGCACCTCCTTCTTTTTCTAAACCAGGGCCACAATATCTCTGGAAAACCAAGGCTTCCCACACCTGTAATCTTTACCTTTTACTCTGACAGCACATACCATCTTCTGCTCCCTCTCAAAATCTCACTTTTGAAGGCCTTCCACTTACCAAGTACACCATTGCCAGAAAACAGCCTGTCCCAATCCACACTTGCCAGATCCTTTCTCATTCCATCAAAATTGGCCTTTCTCCAATTTACAATCGCAACCCATTGACCAGACCTATTTTTTCCCGTAATAACTTTGAAACTAATGGGATTATTACTACTAGATGTAAAGTGTTCACCTACACAAACTCTGGTCACTTGCCCTGTCTCATTCCCTAGCAGCAGTTTAGAATGAAGACTAATTGAATAAAACCATAGCATCAATGTATTTGGAACTTGCTACCTTGGCAGAACCCTAATTCTGTGGATAAATCAAGGTTCTGCTGAAGTTATGATAGTGGAATGAGAGGAGATGTGAGGAAAATAACCAATTAACTCCTCAGATTTCTGACTTTTCATTACCTGAATGATGCCTGACACTTTCCACAACTTCTTGTGCTCTAACAGAAAGATATTCTGAAAAAGAGATAGGGACAGAATCATTATATGAGACATTAAAGCTAAATTTTGAGTCAGTAGTAAATCAGTGATATCTCCTGCTAACCCTCGAGAAAGCTCCTAACAATGATTTGGTGATCTCTCTGGTTTCAGCATCTGCCTGAAGAGCGAATCCTATCTACAAATTCTCACAGGGAACAGTCCAAGAATCAATCTTTGATTATGCCTTTCAACATTGCATAGTATATTAAATAAATGCATTTGTAATTCAGATAGTGGTTAAGATTTCATAATGAAATCCTTTAATAAATATTTTGACTTAGAATCTTATATGTTGAAATATACATGACAGAAAGTTACAATCTGTGTGCTTAAAATTATCTTTTGAGGTCATATCGTTTACTTGAGTAATTATGACAAAAGCATTACTTTGGCCTCAGGTAAGAAAATGATTATATTTTCAGAGGATTTTATGGTGTTACTGCCTTATAAGTAGCTTAAATGTGGAGAAAAAATACAAATATTCTTTAGAGATATTAGTGAATCATAAAATCCTAAATCAAACAGCAACAGAGACAGGCCATTCTACCCATAGTCTGCAGCAACCACCAAACATCAATTAACACTAATCCTGTTCTATTTTATTCTCCCCTCTACCACCAGATTCCATCACTCACCCACACAACCTGGAACGATTTACAGTGGCTAGTTAACCTGTTGAATGTGGAATGTGGGACCAAACCAGAGCACCTAGAGGAAACTCGTATGTTCATATGGAGTAGGTACGAACTCCACCCAGATAACACTGCTGGTCAGGATTGCACCCAGGCTGTTGGACCTGTGAGGCAGTTGTTCTATTGAAGGTATTATTGTGCTGCCCCATCATGTGTCGAAAATTTAACAACAACCTTGTTAAAATACCTAAATGAAAGTCCTTACGTTACTTTCTGTGTGCACTTTATCTGTATCTGGATGTTTCTTGGATTTGATTCTAATCTGGATGATGCAGTTTAGAATCAGAATCAGAATCAGGTTTATTATCAACGGCATGTGGCATGAAATTTGTTAACTTAGCAGCAGCAGTGCAATGAAATACATAATCTAGCAGAGAGAGAAAAAAAAACTTCGTAAATAAATAAGTAAATCAATTACATATATTGAATAGATTTAAAATAGCGTGCAAACAATAGAAATACTGTATATTAAAAAAAGTGAGGTAGTGTCCAAAGCTTTAAAATCCATTTAGGAATCGAATGGCAGAGGGGAAGAATCTGTTCCTGAATCTGTGTGCCTTTTGGCTTCTGTACCTCCTACCTGATGGTAAAAGTGAGAAAAGGGCATGCCCTGGGTGCTGGAGGTACTTAATAATGGACACTGCCTTTCTGAGACACCGCTCCCTAAAGATGTCCTGGGTACTTTTTAGGCTAGTGCCCAAGATGGAGCTGACTAGATTTACAACCCTCTGCAGCTTCTTTAGGTCCTGTGCAGTAGCCCCTCCATACCAGACAGTGATGCAGCCTGTCAGACTGCTCTCCATGGTACAACTTTTGACTGTATTTGTTGACATGCCAAATCTCTTCAAACTCCTAATAAAGTATAGCCGCTGTCTTGCCTTCTTTATGACTACATCAATATGTTGGGACCAGGTTAGATGCTCAGAGATCTTGACACTGAGGAACTTGAAACTGCTCACTCTCTCCACTTCTGATCCCTATGAGGATTGGTATGTGTTCCTTCCTTACTCTTCCTGAAGTCCACAATCAGCTCTTTCATCTTACCGACGTTGATTGCCAGGTTGTTGCTGTGGCACCATTCCACTAATTGGCATATCTCACTCCTGTACGTCCAAACACCACCTGATTAAATCCAAGAACACCACTTGATTAAACCTAGAAGGGCGAACAAACAGATGAGCCTAGGAATAATTAATTTGTCTTTCGCAGTTTAAAGGTTGTCACATGCACATTGAAACATGGAACCATACCGAGAAATGCATCATTTGCGTCAATGGTGTGCTGGGAGCAGCCCACAAAGTGGCACGGTAGTTCAAACATTATACAGTGCCAGTGATCACTGATCAGGGTAATTCCTGCCGCTGTCTGTAAGGAGTTTGTATGTCCTCCTCATGACAACATAGGTTTCCTCCGGGTGCTCCAGTTTCTTCCCACATTCCAAAGACATACCGATTCAGGTTAGTAGGTTGTAGGCTTGCTATGTTGGCGCCAGAATCATGGCAACACTTGCGGGCTGCCCCCAGCACAATCTTCGTTGATGAGATTGGCACAAATGAGGCACTTCACTGTGTGTTTTGACTGCTTGATGTACACGTAACAAATAATGCTTATTTTTAATCTTTCAAGTGTTGCCATGCTTCTGGCGCCAACATAGAGTGTTCACAGCTTACTAACCTTTACTAACATACTTTTTTAGAATGTAAGAGGAAACAGGAGCATCTGGAGGAAACCCACACAGTCGCGGGGAAAATGTACGGACATCAGTGAAAACTGAACATCGAACCTGATGACTGGCATTGGAAAGGATGACACTAACTGCTTGGCTACAGTGCCTCCCACAGTTTATAGATCCATAGGCCACTTGAAGTTGCAATTTAATTTATTTTGCAGGAAGATTAACAATGGAATCTTTCTGCAGCTGAACAGAAAGAGTATTTCTCTTCAGCCAATTTTCAGGATAGTTGAAACATTTAACCTGTTAAATTACACATCCTCATAATATGGAACATGTATAAATCATTTTATTCTTGCACTTTACATAGCATGTGTTTTGTACTGATTTTCAAATGGATGAATTGACAGCTGATGTCACATCTCTGATGCCTAAATTATGTAAGTACACATAAGAGCAACAAACAAATTTTATTTGCACAAATTATAAACAAATATCACCATTGTGAATTTGACCCACTTTTTAAAATAAGTTTATTGATACTTTGTAAGGTTGCATTCCATCCTTCCAAAACAAAAAAAAACAGAGAATAAAGAGGGATTTCGAGTTATCATTTTGGAGAAAAGACTGATAAGAAGTGCTTAAAATGAAAAGGATTGATTTGCGCGAGCAGCAATTTAGGTGCTCTGTAGTTTTACAGTTTCATGTGTTTGATGTGTTGCCCCATGTGCAAGGACATATCCTGACTCACTGTCATTAATCATATAGATAGGTTAACTGAATGGGCCAAGGTCTGGCAGATGGAACACAACGTTGGTAAATGCGAGGTCATCCACTTTGGAAGGAAAAATAGAAGAGCTGATTATTAGTTAAATGGTGAAAGATTGCAGCATGCTGTTGTGAAGAGGGACTTGGAAGTGCTTGTTCATGAGTCGCAAAAAGTTGACTTGCAGATACAACAGGTTATTAAGAAGGCAAACGGAATGTTGGCCTTCATTGCTAGAGGGATCGAATTCAAAAGCAGGGAAGTTATGCTGCAACTATACAGGGTACTGGTGAGGCCACACCTGGAGTACTGTGTGTAGTTCTGGTCTCCATACTTGAGGAAGGGTATACTGGCTTTGGAGGCAGTGCAGAGGAGGTTCACCGGGTTGATTCCAGGGATGAAGGGGTTAACCTATGAGGAGAGATTGAGTCGCCTGGGACTATACTCTCTGGAGTTCAGAAGAATGAGAGGGGATCTTATAGAAATACACAAAATTTCAAAAGGGGTAGATAAGATAGAAGTAGGAAAGTTGTTTCCATTGGTAGGTGAGACTAGAACTAGGGGACATTGCCTCAAGATTCAGGGGAGAAGATTTAGGATGGAGATGAGGAGAAACTGTTTTTCCCAGAGAGTGGTGAATCTGTCGAATTCTCTGCCCAGGGAAGCAGTTGAGGCTTCCTCACTAAATATATTTAAGAAACAGTTAGGTAGGTTTTTACATAGTAGGGGAATTAAGGGTTATGGGGAAAAGGCAGGTAGATGGAGCTGAGTTTACAGACAGATCAGCCATGATCTTATTGAACGGCGGGGCAGGCTCAATGGGCCGGATGGCCTATTCCTGCTCCTATTTCTTATGTTCTTATGTTCAATAACCCAATTAGCCATCTTTTAAATGGGATGCATGAGCATTTAAAATGTAGGGTTTATAGACGTAAGTATTTTAAGGTAGCAGCATTGAGGATCTTAAGTTGAATGGAAGTAATAGCATTATTCATCTCATAATGTAGAGAGCCAGATGAATTTGATGGGAGTTCAGCACAGTAAAGCTTTCAAAACCGAACACTCTCAGGACCTTGGTGGTGTTGGATTGGCAGGTTTTACAGACAATTGCGTATTACTCCTATTAACACCTCCACACGCTTTTAAATCGCTTTTTTAAAGTTGTTACAATGTAGTGTAATAGACTTTCCAGAGAATCCAGTGAATTTCAAGTCAATGCCTGAAGTGGGGCCCAGTCGGTTTAAAGCATGAATGGGAAACAGGACCTTGTTGTTTGAAGGAAAGTGTGTGTTTCGATTGTGCTAAACAGAGCCCTGGTGTGTTTACAGGGAGTGTGTGGAACAGCGCACTGGTGTGTTTAGATGGAAAGTGTGAAACGGGGCTTGAATGAGCTCAAAGGGAATGAGGCCTGGGTGAGTATAAAGGGAGAGGTGGAAGGAGTGTGCAAGATGTCGAACAGACACTTAGTGCGTCAAGACAATTTTACTATTTTGCAAAGGTTTTTGATTTAGATAGCGAGTAGTACAACAAGATTGCTAACCTGAGAAAACAGATCTGAAATTATTAGCGAGTAGCCAATTTGCTTTTCTCTGCCAGTGGAATACATTATCTAAATGGGGGAACAGAAGCAAACTCAACAGTACTTTCAGAAACAAAATTGCTTAAAAAGGAAAGAAAATGCAGTTATGTGGAAAGGACAGTGTGAACTTGATAATTAGTAGCTGTAGAGATCTTGTATAGGCACAATAGTATGAATAGCCTCCTTCTGTGCCATATCGTCTCATGGAACATTCTGAATTCCTAGCTATATCGAATGATTGATTATCTAACCCTACATCACACATTATACATCCTAGGCAAATGTCATTCACAATCAATACTTCTGCTTCTATCTATAATGGAGATCTGCTTCTATCTATTTTCAATAAGGCATTTATTAATTCTTTTATCCAACCTTCAAACCATTTGAACAGGGTCATATTAACTTCAACTCCAACAAAATAGAAAAGCTGCCAGTCACTAAACAGGAGAATGTGACCTCTCTTTAGCTCTTTGCTTTCACTCTGCAGGACTCCTTTGAAGTTCATCCCTGGGATTCATATCTGCATTAAAGGCAGTGAACAAATCGTTCTGAAGGTAATACGCAGAGGCCCTAAAAATGTGCCAATTAAATAAAGCACAGAGAGATATTGAGACACAAACAAGTAAAGTAACCTGGATTGCAGAGTGGGTGGGTTCATGCCACACATCCTATTTAAATCTCAGTTTTTTTTTTGACTTTGAACATAAACGTTAATTGGGTGCCTGACTCAAACCGCCCTGCAATTACAGCTCTAAATGGAATCTCCAATATCTTCTCATAATATTCCAGTAAAATACCTACGAATTCTTGTATATTTCCAAGAGGACCACAACCTTGTTGTAGGGTTTGGAGTGCCTCAATGATACAGAGGGCCATTTTGTTTGGAATCAGGGCTTTGTGCTTTGGCTCTTGGTGGGGTCACACATGTCAAACAGGTCAAAGTGTAGAGGCCAGACTAAGAGTAGTTCACTGGTCCTCCAGGTTCAGGGATTCAGCTCAAGGCTAACAACTCTGACTGGTAAAACAACAATGTTACAGAAACAGAATGAAGAATCCTTCTACATCTGAGGTTGACTGTATTCCTGAGTCTCCAGCTGGAGCTTGCATGACTGACAGCATTGAAAACCGAGCTACTGACAAAATGAAGGAAGCCCTGAACACCACAATAGATGGAGGAACTTCATTACTGCCCTAAATGTCAGCAGCATAACAGGCAGTAGAGATTCTCATAAAATTTTGTTTTGTTTTTACAGTCAATGTCCTTATACAATCAAGAAAGCCTATAACGTAGATTCTCAGCGACTCAGAATCAGAATCAGGTTTATTATCACCATTATAACTTAGCAACGTCAGTACAATGCAATACATGATAATATAGAAAGAAAAAATAAGTATATTAATTGCAGTAAGTAGATATATTTGTATATTGAATAGATCAAATCTAGTGCAAAAACAGAAAAAATATATATTAAAAAAGTGAGGAAGCATTCATGGGTTCAACATCCATTTAGGAATTGTATGGCAAAGGGAAAGAAGATGTTCCTGAATCACTGAGTGTGTGCCTTCAGGATTCTGTACCTCATTCCTGACAGTAACAATGAGAAGAGGGCATGTCCTGGGTGATGAGAGTCCTTAATAATGGATGTCGCCTTTCAGAAGCACCACTCCTTGAAGATGTCTTGGACACTACGGAGGCCAGTACCCAAGATGGAGCTGCCTAATTTTATAACTTTCTGCAGCTTCTTTCAGTCCTGTGCAGTAGCGCCGCGCGCCCCCCCCCCCCCCACGTACCAGACAGTGATGCAGCCTGTCAGAATGCTTTCCACGGAACATTTATAGAAATTTTCAAGTGTCTTAGTTGACCAATCAAATCTCTTCAAGCTACTAATGATATATGGCGCCGTCTTGCCTTCTTTATACCTGTAGTGATATGTTGGGAGCAGGTTAGATCCTCAGAGATCTTGACACCCAGGAACTTGAAATTGCTCGCTCTCTCCACTTCTGATCCCTATGAAGATCGGTTCTTGTTCCCTCGTCTTACCCTTCCTGGTCCACAATCTGTTCTTTCATCTTACTGACATTGAGTGCAAGCTTGTTGATACAACACCACTCAACTAGCTGATATATTTTGCTCCTGTATGCCTTCTCATCTCCAGCAGATTCTACCAAAAATAGTTGCATTATCAGCAAACTGATAGATGGTATTTGATACCTAGCCACACAGTCATGGGTATAGAGGGAGTAGAGCAGAAGGCTTGAGGTGTGCCAGTGCTCACTGTCAGCGAGGAGGAGTTATTATCACCAATCCGCACAGATTGTGGTCTTCCAGTTACGAAGTCGAGGACCCAATTGCAGAGGCCCAGGTTCTGTAGCTTATCGATCAGGACTGTGGGAATGATGTTGTTAAACACTGAGCTATTTTAAATGAACAGCATCCTGACATACGTTTTTGTATTGTCCAGGTGCTCTAAAGCCGCGTAAAAGCCATTGAGATTGTGTCTGCCGTAAACCTATTGTAAGGATAGGCAAATTGCAATGGGTCCAGGTCCTTACAGAAAGGGAGTTGATTCTAGCCATGACCAACCTCCCAAAGCATTTCATCACTGTAAATGTGAGTGCTGCTGACTCATACGGCAAAGAAGGAAATCATTTAGATCTTGTTTTATAAAGGCATTCGACAGACCTAGTTCTAGATCATGAAAATCTGCAATAAAAACTGAAAATCTGCAGGTCCGGCAGCATCTGTGAAAATGGACCAGAGTAGTGATTCAGAATAAAGGCACACTTTTGGACTTGGGTCCTGTTGGGAATTGAAGCCATATACTGGGGAGGCAGATTAGAACATAAGACCATAAGGCCATGAGAAAAAACCTCACTTATAGACATTGGAGAAAAAAGTGATGGTGGAAGTAGGGAGCACTTTGCGTCAGAAGAGGTGTCAAGGCTCATGTATTTGAGGAGACAGATGATTACAACAGATTTGAAGAGGAAACATGCGGTGAGAACACATGTGGAAGCTGTTAACAATATTAGCAATTGTGCACACTAAATGGCACATGACAGATTCAGCCAAGTGTTATGCACAGTTCTCCAGTCACGTTCCACCTCTGTGGAGAAGGGGAAACATGCTTCCAGGTGAAAATTGTCTTCCATGCTGACAGGAGCAATAATGGTAAAATGCATCTGGAAATCCCAGATTCTTCACGGAGTCCATCGAGCAGTGAGTTCTTCTACAGACCTCTCAGCTCTCAGGCTGGGGAACTTACCTGGTGAGCCTACACAGGGTTGAACCTCAGTAGCATAAAGCAGACCCTATTCAAATGATTGGAAGGAGGTGGCTGCTGGATGAAAGGTTTATTTATTTAAATTATTTTAATTGTTTTTCATTGATTTTATTGCCTAAATGTGTGTATTGGCGTTTTAAGTGTGAAACATTAATTTATCAAACAAATTTCAGATTTTTAACAAACTTTCGATGTCAAGGATATTCACGAGTAAGACCAACAGCTGTAACACAGGATCGGCCTAGAGACAGGACCTTGAGGCTGTCAGATAGTTTGTGTGAGAACAGCCATTATCTGTGCTGAGGCTGTCCCTATGCTGCACGCTCCCATGTAGGCTGCCAGTGTAGACGGCCAGTGTAAGGCTGCCAGTGTAGGCTGCCAGTGTAGACGGTCAGTGTAAGGCTGCCAGTGTAGGCTGCCAGTGTAGATGGCCAGTGTAAGGCTGCCAGTGTAGACGGCCAGTGTAAGGCTGCT
Source organism: Mobula birostris (assembly GCF_030028105.1). Taxonomy (NCBI): domain Eukaryota; kingdom Metazoa; phylum Chordata; class Chondrichthyes; order Myliobatiformes; family Myliobatidae; genus Mobula; species Mobula birostris. The sequence continues at coordinate 47,669,733 of NC_092372.1, read as the reverse complement.
CTGGCTGCCACACTGAAACAACAGCAAATCTCATGGGCAGGCAACCTTCAATTTGGACACAATAGAATGTTTGGCCCAATATCTCATTTAGCAATATGCTGAACTGAGTCCTAATTATTATTATACTTGATAGTTATTTGCTTTCAAAAGCAAAAGATGGAGCTGTGGTTAGACCATAATACAAAAAGTTACAGTTTATACTGGAAGTTAACAAGCAGACTTGGTTTTAGGTCATTAATCAAATTTTGGAATGTAGGAGGTTTCTGTTTTATTTTGTTTGGGTATTTTGTTTTGACCTATGACTTAACAGGCATTTGGAGTAACTTGGTATAATGTAATAATGAACTCCCTTTAGCTCTGTGGTAATCCTACTGTTTTGAGGCTCTTGTTTGCCTCATTTCTTGTGCTTACATCCATGATTTACGGGAACAAAAACCATTTATTATAAATGGTTGAAGGATAATTGATTTGTTTTTGGCAGAAATTAAATTCAAACATTGCTTAGATATTAGGTTTCATAAACAGAATGAAAAGGAAGGGGAGTTCATTTCAGCATATGTAGCTGATTTGAAGAAACTGTCTGAGAAATTCTGCAAGTTTACTAAGCTCCCCATCTACATTTTCATCAGTTCAGAATTCAAACAGCTAATTTGCCATGGATCCCATATCTAAATCTTTCGGATTATCCTCCCATGAGGGACTTTGACAAACACCTTCCTAAAATCCATGTAGACATCATCCACTGCCCTACCCCTCACCAATCTCTCTCATCACCTTGTCTAAGACTCAATCAACACGACCTGCCACGCACAAAGCCATGCCAGCTCTCCCTGATTACACCATGAGCTTCCAAATACTCACGTAAGGTGTTTCTTCTTTGTTATGTGAAAATTAAAATGGCTTCTTTGTTACATTACTCTTTTATGTTACTGCGCATGTGAATTAAAATGGCTTCTTTGTTAAATGCTGAGAAAGTCTCCAGCTAGCACTTTGCTTGGGTTACAACAGATAGCAGAGTACTGTGAACCAATGGGTGTCCATGTTATTCTTTCTTGGGATGATATGCTGTCTCATATGGCTGGGAACCAGGGGCTTTTGGCGGGGAGTCGGAGGAGAGACCGTGAGGACAACGGATGTGCGGGGAAAGCTCCGGTTGATCACTCTGGGTGGTCTGAGCTGCTAGTTGACGGGGTCAGGGTGGTCCCGAAGAGGTCCCCGAGTTCCAACGTGTGCATGAAGAAACTGAACTTTGATAAGTCTGGTGCCTTTTCCATTCCTATAAAGTGTAATTGGTAAAACGTACAGTGTGTGCTGGCTGATGATTGATGTTTGAAGCTGAATCAGGTGGCACTTGTACAGCAACCGACATAACTGGTAGACAAGGTGGGCAGCGGACGGGGTTTTCCCTAGATAATATAGCTGAGCGTTACACTCATATATACTATTCCTAAGAATTTTCTCCATCAACTTCCCTACATCTGACACGAAACTCACCGCTCTATAGTTTCCAGGATTTCCCCTTCTTAAATAGAGGGACAACATTAGCCACTCGCCAGTCCTCTGGGACTTTGCCTGTGCCTAGAGAGGACACAAAGATACTGGTCAAGGCCCCAGCAATCTTATCTCTTACCTCCTTCATTGGTGTGGAAGACTGGCAAAGAATACCATGTGCAGTTGTGGACAGAGAAATGGCAGATGGAGTTTAACCCAGATAAGTAAGAGCTGTTGCACCTTGGTAGGGCAAATGCAAGGAGACAGTACATTGTAAAGGGAAAGATTCTTAACAGTGTTGCTGAGCAGAGAGATCTTGGGATCCAAGTTCATTGCTCCTTGAAGGTGGCTACATAGGTCGATAGGGTGGTTAAGAAGGCTATGCAATGTTTGCTTTTACAAGTTAAGGCATTGTGTTCAAAAGCCAAGTGGTTTTGTTGCAACTTTATAAAACTCTGGTTAGATCATATCTGGAGTATTGTGTACAGTTCTGGCTGCCCCACTGTAGGAAGGATGTTGAGGCTTTGGAGAGGGTGCAGAAGGGGTTTACCACAACGTTGCCTGGTTTAGAGGTATGTGCTGTCATGCGAGGCTGGATAAACTTGGGTTATTTTCTATGGAGCGGCAGAGACTGAGGTGAGATCTGATAGATGTTTATACGATTATGAGAGGTGTAGATAAATAGATAGAGAGTATTTGTTTCTTAGCGTAGAAATGTCTAATACCAGAGGGCATGTATTGAAGGTGAGAGGGGGTAGGTTCAAGGGGGATGTGAGGAATAAGTTTTCTACTTAGAGTGTTGAGGATGCTTGGAATGTGCTGCCTGGTATGATGGTAGAGACAAATACATTAAAGGCTTTTAAGAGACATTTAGATAGGCACATGGATGTAAGGAAAATAGTGGATATGGACATTGTGTAGCTAGGAGGGATCAGTGTTTGTAATAAGAGTGACATAGGACTGTGTAGCCTTGAGATTTATAATGTGAAAACTAACAATAGACAAGCAATATGACTTATGCCAGAAGTGAAAGGTAAATTCATTAGAATGGAATTGGACACTGGCTTGACTGTTTCAATCATTCTACAAATAAGTTTGAATGGCATTTCAAGATACTGAACTGAAGCCTGCAGATAACCAAATAAGAACTTCTACTGGAGAAAAGATAATTCCTGTGGGAATGAAATTCGTAACAGTAAGATACAACCACCAACAAGCCACATTGGGCTTCTAAGTGGTAAAAACCGGAGGACCAGCATTGTGAGGTTGTGTTTGGCTGAGACAACTACAAACTGATCAGAGATCCATCTGTCACCTGCATCCCACACCCCCTGCAATGAAGTCAACCAAAAACGAATTAAGAAAGGTACTGGATGATGCCACAGTGGTGTTTAAGGAGGACATTGGAAAACTCAAACATATCAAACTCAAACATTTAACTCTAAAATAGTGACAAATGAAAATGCCACACCCAAGTTTTACAAAGTCTGTCCAGTTACTTATACCACCTATAATAAAGCAACAGTGAGCTAGATCACTTGGACGCTGAAAGAATTCTTTCCAAGGTTGAGTGGAGCCCATGGGTAATGCCAGTGGTCTCAGTAGCCGAGAAGGATGAGTCTGTCAGGATCAGGGGTGATTTTAAGGTTACCTTCAACCCTGTACTGGAAGTAGATCAATACCTTTTGCCTAGGATAGAGGATATCTTTGCAAACCTTTCTGGAAGAAAACACTAGAGATGCTGCCTGGCCTGCTGCATTCACCAGCAACTTTGATGTGTGTTGTCTGTATGTATATGAATTGAGTTGCATTCTATATTGAGTTGGAGTTTATAGCTAAGCAGGAAGCAGTGTTTTGTATTTAATATTTCAGTAATATTTGAGTAATATTGTAAATACATTGTTTGTTTAAATAGTTCATTATGGGTTATATATAAAAGTATGGGAATGGCATACATCATCATGCCACCATATCATACACGTTTGTCTTGCTAAAGTAAAAACGAAATTAAGATGTTCATTCCCAATTCTGTGCTTTTGCTTTCAATTAGTTTTATGTTTCAGAGTTACAAAACATAACAGCACAAATAGAGAAAAAATAGTAAACAAAGGATATGGAACTTGAACTTCAGAGTCCCTGAAAGTGAGTCATAGCCATGCAGCTGGTCCATTGAGGCAAGCGAAGCCTGCCTAGGAGTCTGATGGCTGCAGAGCAGCAACTGCTCCCGAACCTGGCAGCACGGGACCCAAGGCTCCTGCACCTTCCGCCCGACAGTAGTAGTGAGAAGAAAGGGAGACTGGTCAAAGGCAGGCAGACGGGGTCGAACACCTGTTCATTTTCCATCCTTGTCTTTGATGATTTTAATCTTACTGGACTCTTCCATCAGTGCAGATTAATGGAGCTGACCATCGGTTCATCTTGTGCCTTCAGGGCTCGATGCAGTGTTCACCCCCCAGCGATGACCACTCCAGCTATACCTGCACTTTCAAGAATGTAGTACACTGAATCCCCCAGGAAATCTCAAAAGTGCCAGATCATTTACTCAGTTCAAAAGTACATCGTTAAAAGGGAAATTATAGGCTGCAGACTGCCGCTTGCAGCTATTGCAGTTCAGAAAAAAAATGTATATCTACTAGATTATCAAGCAGTTTTGTAAGCTGTCTGAAAAACGTCGTTGTTAGTCACTGGCGCCATATTGATTATGTTGTATATCTTGCATATGGTGACATATACGTATTTTGATAATAAGTTTACTTTGAACTTTGAACTTTTGTTACAAATTCCTGACAATTTTGTACATTATATCACAGATAAACTTAAACACGTGAATGTAAAAGTTAAAGAGGTGTTGTACTATTGCATATTTTGACCACAATATATTGGTAAGGTAATAAGGTACTGACAATAATTTTCAATATACCAACAAAAGGTCTTAATTTATGATAAATATTTTGCTTTATTTACTTTAAATTTTGTACTGCTTCACTTAACAAGTATTGATTCATTCAGATAAGAAGGTACCATTAGCCTTGTTTAAAGTTGAGTATTTTAAAGCTAAGTACTTATAAAGTTACAAGGCCTTTTATTTTTCTGTGAGATATAGGCATCATTGATGACCCATTCTATATAACACATTTAGATTTAGATTATGAAGACACGCAGTCCTCTTTTATTGTCATTTAGTAATGCATGTGTTAAGAAATGATACAATATTTCCTCCGGTGTGATATCACAAAACACAGGACAGACCAAGACTGAAAAAAACTAACAAAACCACGTAATTATAACATATAGTTACAACAGTGCAACAATACCATAACTTGGTGAAGAAGTCCGTGAGCACAGTAAAAAGTTCAAAGTCTCTCAAATGTCCCACATCTCATGCAGATGGGAAAAGGAAGAAAATCTCTCCCTGCCATACCCGACCACAGTCTGACTCTGAGTCATCTGAAAACTTCGAGCCTCCGATCAGCTCTCTGACACCGAGTACTGAGTGCCATCTCTGTCCAAACGATTCAACCTCAATCTCGGTCGCCAACAGCAGGCAAAGCCGGGGATTTTGAGGCCTTCCCTAACCCTAACCCTAACCCTAACCCTAACCCTCTGGAAGATTCCCAAATGCACAGCAACAACAGCAGCGAACTGGCGTTTCAGAAATTTCTCCAGATGTTCCTCTGTGCTTTCACGTCTGTCTCCATCAAATCAGAATTGTCTACGGCCCCTATTTAACAGATACGGTATCATTTTTCACCAGAGGGCTGCGCACGCGCAGCGCACTGCTCTCTCTCCTCCCGCATGAAAAAGTTATGGTGAACTAGTTTCATGCACTGCTCAAGTCTGTGTGCTGATGGTGCTCCTATAGTGCTTAGGGACTTCCATGACTTTGACTCAGAGCCAATGACGGATTGATGACATAGTTCCCAATCAAAGTGTCGAAGACTTAGAGGTGAATACATACGTGAGAGCTTTCCATGCACCTGGCACCATTGTTAGAGATGCTGTGAAAGAAGCCTTGATGTTATGTACAACAATCACATTATTTATAGAGAAGAACGAATATTTAAGGTGATACATGGGGTGCCAATGCAATGGATGTGTTTTTCTGAATAGCTTTGAACAAGTATTGTTGATGCTGCACTCCTACAGACAGTTGGAAAGCATTCAGTCACAATTGATGAGTTGTACCAGCAGATGGGGAGAGGGCTTTGACAGGTAGGACCTGGCCACTCTTAGAGATCCTTACCTGCATTTTATAACCACAGTCTGGTCTAGTTAAGTTCTGGATTAGTGGTTAACCACAGCACATTTGATGGACATCTATGGATGTGTGGATGAGAACCAGCAAGGATGAGGGTAGGTGGCCCTCTACCCCCCCCCCAACTACCCTCCCCAGGTCAGTGAGTCCCCCAACATTGGCAAACACCCAGGATTGGTTGTCCATGCAAGCAGGAGACACAAGGGCCGCCGACCCCCAAGGGTACATGAGTTGGGGAGTCCAGCTGTCGAAGCCTAGAGTTCAGCATCCTTTCCTCAGCGAGTCTGGGAGTCGATACTGAAGATGAAAGACTGAAGGTTGATTGGTCATCGAAGCCTGATGGGAAAATCCCTAGGTCTATGAGTTTGAGAGTCCACTGGGGAAGATGGAGGTGCATTGTCTGCAAGCCAATGGATGCTGGAGTCCCGCAGGGCTGTCCTCGGTTTGGAGGACTTTCTGTGTGTGTGAGTGGGTGGGAGGGAAGGTGGTGTGTTTTGCTATTGTTGCTTGTGTTCTGTAATGTTCTGCTGAACCTTGCGTGCATACTATGTTAGCACTAGAATGTGTGTCAACGCTTACAGGCTGTCCTCAGCACATCCCCAGGTTGTGTCGGTTCGAAATGCTTCGATATGCTTTGATATACTTGTGATAAACAAATGAATCTGAGCCTGATGGACTTGATGAAACTACTGTGATTTAAAGAGGTAGTCTATTCGATGTATTTTTGCCCACCATCACGCAACAAATATGATTTGACAAATCTATGTGGAATTACTTAGCTTTAACTCCTGTGTTTCTGGTGTTTAATTTTCACTTAGTTCAGTATTCTGTCTTCAGCAATCTGGGCCTCCATTTTATGGTTCTGCACCTGCCAAGCCAAACTCGGAATCAGAATCAGGTTCATTAGCATTGACATATGGTGTGAAATTTATTGTTTCGTGGCAGCGGTACAGTGCAAAATATTTTTTTAAAATTTACTGCAAACTCCAATATTAAAAAAAAAGTTCAAAGTACATTTATTATCAAAGTATGTATCTGTATACAACCTAGAGATTCATTTTCTGGCAGGCAGCCATAAAATAAAGAAACACAATAGAACCCATAAAAAACCCTGCACAACAAAGTCCGTCGAGCACTCAATGTATGAAAAAAAGGAACAAATCATGCAAACAATAAAAGAGTGAATAAGTAACACAGAACATTAACTGCAGAGTTCTTAAAAGTGAGTCCACAGTCATGGAGCCAGTTCAGTGCTGAGGCAAGTGAAGCCAGTCCAGAAGCCCGATGGCTACAGCTCGCAGCATCGGAGCCAGTTCTATGCTGCGGAGGCTGCTGATGGCTGCAGACCATAGCTGCAGAGGCAGTTCAGTGCAGTGAGCTGAACACTGAACGGTTCGTCCTTTGCCCTTGGCCTTGGTGTCATGATCAAATCGCGCAAGTAGTTAAAAGAAAGGAAACAAAAGCACCTGGAACATGAACTGCAGAGTCCATGAAATTGAGCCCACAGTTGCAGAGATGGTTCAGTGCAGAAGTGAACAATAAGTACAAAAGAGAAATAGTGAGGTAGTGTTCATGGTTTCATGGATTGTTCAGAAATCTGATGGCAGAGGGAAGAAACTATTCATAAAACATTATGGATCTTCAGGCTCCTGCACCTCCTCCATGATGAGAAGAGGATGTGTCCCAGGTGGTGAGGGGCCTTACTGATGGAGGCATTATCTTTTGAAAATGTCTGCAATGGCTTTACATTCAATGGATTTGGCATGTTATCTAAACCTTTGACAATAGATACTGCATACAGTGGAGTGTGTCCTGACTGCTGTGGAAACATCAACACCCAGAAATGAGAAAGCCTACAAAAAGGGGATACAGTCCAGTCCATCACAGGCAAAGCCCTCCGGACCATTAAGCACACCTACAAGGAGTACTGCCACAAGAATTCAGCATCCATCACCAAGAACCCCCACCATGCAGGTCATGCTCTCTTCATGCTGCTGCCATTGGGAAAGAGGTACAGGAGCCTTAGGTCCCACACTACCAGGTTGAGGAACAGTTATTATTCTTCAACCATCCTGAATCAACGTGGATAACTTCACTCACTTCAACCCAGAATCTATGGACTCACTTTCATCGATGTTACAACTCTTGTTCTCAGTATCGTTTATTTATTTACTTATTAATTGTTTATTGCACAGTTTGTTTTCTTTTGTACATTGTCAGTCTTTGCTTGTGAGTAGTTTTTAGTTTTCTATTGTATTTGTTTGTTCTTCCATGAATGCCTGCAAGAAAATAAATCTCAGCGTTGTATATGGTGACATATACGTACTTTGATAATAAATTTACATTGAACTTTGAACTAGAGATGATAGAGTGAGGGAAATGATGTTCCTAATGTTGCTTATAAATTGTTGTGGCTCAGTTTTGGATTGCTGGACCTGATTTGAATCTATCTCACTTAACATGCATTAGTGCTGAACAATACTCTGGAGGGTGTCCTCATGTGAAGGTAGGCTTTGGTTCTGAAGTAATTGTATAGCGATGTCTCCAACCTTTACTGGAATGCACAGATACTTGTATAATAACTAGCCTGATGAGAATGAGGTCATGCGGTTTATCCTTAAATGGTTTCTCTCCAGTCTGCGGCAGATTCAGCTTTGCAGCTGTGCCCAGTCTGGTCAGCAGCAGTGTCACTGAGCCACACTTGTGATGGACATTGAAGTTGTCTACTGCAGTACATTCAGTATCTTATGGCCCTCAGTGCTTCTTCCAATAAGAGTACAACATGAGGAGTATGCTAAGTCTTCATCTTTCACAGAGGGACTTTCCATAGATACAAAACAGGAACTGCTCTGGCTGTGGGCAATGACCCTCTATAGAAATAACAGCCTCTATATTAAGTTAGTTTCAGCTTGTCAAAACAATGCATCTGAGACCCAGACTAACTACTTCAAGTATCTGAAAGTATTGGAGAGATATCAAAAACCTGTCTTTGTAAAACCCACTGGCAGGATAAACAAACCAACGTCAGCCTCATCTTCCTGACCAACTTTCCCAGGACTTGGCCTCTAATGGCACTCACTTGGCTTCAATAGACAGGCCAGGTCATTCACATAGCCCAAACCAAATCCTGCAGCAGTCTCTCTATTCTCAACTCTGTCAGGGAAAGTGAACAGTGGAAAAGATTAATGGATGTACTCAAAAACTCTTTTAAAAAATTCAATAATCCCATTGGCTTCCTCAAATCCCTTGACCATACCTTGGATTACAGAAGGAGCACACCACTTAACAAACCATTCACCTGGTCGCTCCAACAGATACCTTCTTACTCCATCTTTGGGAAAGTTTACCACTCCTACATTGGCCTCCTTAGTTATCTCAAAACCCAAAGAACCAGCCAGGAAGCAAATTCTAATAAAAATATTTATTTTTATAGATAATTTTTTATTAATAATGAACTATTTTTAAAAGAAGCAAAAAAATCATCTTTGATCTTAAGGGAATGCCTAAGAAGTAGAAGATCAATGATCATCCTTATCTGATACGAATTGTACTTAGAAAAGCAAATCTTAATGAGAAACTTTGCTTTGTTACAAGTGACAGTGATTTACAGGTACTGAATAATATTACATATTATACACGCTTGTATCTTATCCTAATGTTTTAGAACTCTTTAGTATTATAATATTATAGCTGACAATTACAATTTTTATGTATAGAAAAATAGGAAGGCTTACATATTGATATATGTAAAACTCAATTTTTCATTAAACAACACAAAAGATCGCAGCCTATCAACATGTTTCTAGTGCTTCATGCTAGACATTTATTTATAGACTAAACAGTGGTTTGCCAGTTTCATTTTATCAGGTAATATGTTGTATGCTAATTCAATGTTTGGTTGTGGAAGACAAAACCAACTTATGCTGTTTTTTAACCTCCAGAATTCTCTGTAAAAAGATTTCTTTTCATGATTTGACAGTTTGATGGTTATAGCCTCAATTCCTGTACAACTTTCATTTTACCATTTTAACTGATTTTTTTGGTGATGTTGTATTTTATTTGGATGCAGAACATTTTACCCTTTAAAGGGAAATTCTCAAGGTATTTTCCTAGGTTCAATACCAGAATGCTGAATGTCAGAATGAGTTGTCCAAATTTGACTTCCCTTTACTACGAAGAAATTCTTCACAGTGATACAGCTGAAATCAGGACAACAGCATCAGTAGAAGCATGGCCAGGAAGTATATGGCACCTCGGTGCAGCACAAAGCACCATTGCTCTAACATTCTTGGTAATGACAAACGTATGGCCACACGAACTAAGGCCAGGAGTAAGTCACTCAAACTCTTGAACGTGCTCTGCCATTCAGTTTATGGCTGATCTGATTCCAACTTGAACTTCACATTCCCACTGACCGCTGGTAACTTTTAACCCACTTGCTTATCAATCCCGTTTTTAAAAATATTCATAGACTTTGCTTTCACTAAACTTCCAAAAAACACACAAGCTTCAGCAAGGAAAAGCTCACTTTTACCTTAAATGGGGTGTCCCTTTTTTTTAAATAGTGACCTCAAGTTCCAGATTGGTTGAACTGAGGAAACATTCCCCCAACATCAATGTTATCAGGACTCCATTGCATCTTTTCTTTCATTCATGATCATTCACATTCTTAAATTTCAGAGGATACACATCTTGCCTTTCTATCCTTTTTTTCCAAAGAAAACCTGCTCATTCCAGATTTCAGTCCAGGAAACCTCGGAATTGCTTCCAAAGCACTTCCATCTCTTCTTAAAGAATGAACTACTTATTACACATTGCACTCCAGATTTAGTGTCATCATTGCCTGAGGTGGACCATGAGGTCATAAGACATACGAGTGCAATTAGGCTATTCAGCCCATCGAGTCTGCTCTGCCATTCCATCATGTCTGATCCTGGATCCCACTCAACCCCATACACCTGCCTTCTCACCATATCCTTTGATGTCCTGACCAGTCAGGAAACTGTCAACTTCTGCTTTAAATATACCCATTGGACTTGGCCTCCACTGCAGTCTGTGGCAGAGAATTCCACAGATTTGCCACCATCTGGCTAAATAAAATCCTCCTTACCTCTGTTCTAAAGGGTCTCCACTCAATTTTGATGCTGTGCCCTCTAGTTCTGGATACCCCCACCATAGGAAACATCCTCTCCACATCCACCCTATCTAGTCCTTTCAATATTCGGTAGGTTTCAATGAGATTCCACCGCATTCAAGATTCAAAGATTCAAAGATTCAAAAAACTTTATTGTCATTCTAACTGTACATCAGCTCTGCAGGGCAGAATGAGACAGCATTTCCCAGGAGCAGTGCAGTCATAACATAACAAACGCAACACTAAATAATAAACATAACAATAAATAGTAAAACACAACAGCCACATGTCAGTTAAAATCAAGTTATAAGTGTCCAGTGCAAGTTAGAAGTGTCCAAAGCAGAGTCAGGTGGAGCAGCTATTTAGCAGTCTGACTGCCTGTGGGAGGAAACTGTTTAGTAGCCTTGTGGTTTTAGTTTTGATGCTCCTGTAACGTTTGCCTGATGACAGAAGAACAAACAGTTTATGGAGAGGGTGTGAGGGGTGCTTAATGATGTACTGTGTCTTCTGGAGGCATCGACTCTGAAAGAGGTCTTGGACAGAAGGTAGGGAGACCCCAATAACCTTCTCTGCTCCCCTAACCACCCTCTGCAAGGCTTTTTGGTTGACAGCACTGCAGCTGGAGTACCAGGTTGTGATGCAAAAGGTCAACACACTCTCAACCACGCCTCTGTAGAATGTAGTTAAGATGTTAGTGGGGAGTGATGCTTGTTTAAGCTTCCTCAGAAAGTGCAATCTCTGCTGGGCTTGTTTCACAATCCCAGTGGTGTTCCTGGACCAGGTGAGATCATCCGAGATCTGCACCCCAAGGAACTTGATGTTTTCCACTCTCTCCACTGTGGAGCCGCTGATGCTGAGGGGCGTGTGCTCAGGGTGAGACCGTCTGAAATTGACGATCATCTCCTTGGTTTTGGTGACATTAAGCATCAAGTTATCACTGCACCAGCTCTCTAGGTGTTTGACCTCCTCCCTGTACATTGTTTCATCATTTTTGCTGATGAGCCCCACCACTGTGGTATCATCAGCAAATTTGATGATCAGGTTCTCCTTGAATCTGGCTGCAGTCATGTGTTAGCAGTGTAAACAGCAATGGGCTAAGCACACAGCCTTGTGGGGATCCAGTGCTCAGCATTCTTCTAAATTCCAGTAGTACAGGTCCAAGCGCTCCTCATATGTTAACCCCTTCATTCCTGGAATCATCCTTGTGAACCTCCTCTTGAATCTCTCCAATGACAACACAGCCTTTCTGAGATATGGGGCCCAAAACTCTTTGCAATACTCGAAGTGCAGCCTGACTAGTGTCTTACAAAGCCTCGGCATTATCTCCTTGCTTTTATATTCTATTCCCCTTGAAATAAATGCCAACATTGTATTTTCCTTCTTTGCCACAGACTCAACCTGTGAATTAACCTTTTGGGAGTTTTGCATGAGGACTCCGAGGACCCTTTGCACCTCTGATGTTTCAATTTTCTCCCCATTTAGATTATAATCTGCACCATAGTTCCTTTTACCAAAATGCATTATCATACATTTCCCAACACTGTTTCCGTCTGCCATTATTTTGCCCATTTTTCCAATTTGTCAAGGTCCTGCTGCAATCGCATTGCTTCCTCAGCACTACCTACCCCTCCACCTATCTTCATATTACCCACAAACATTGCCACAAAGCCATCAATTCCATTACCCAAATCACTGCCTGACAATATGAAAAGTAGCAGTCCCAATACTGACCCCTGAGGAGCACCACCTGTCACTGGCAGCCAACCAGAAAAGGCCTTCTTTATTCCCACTCACTGCCGCTTGCCTATCAGCCATTCTGCTGTCCACGCCAGTATATTTCCTGTTATGCCACAGGATTTTATCTTGTTAAGCAGCCTCATGTGTGGCATCTTATAAAATGCCCTCTGAAAATCCAAGTAAATGACATCTACTGCCTCTCCTTTGTCCACCCTGCTTGTTACTTCCTTGAAGAACTCTAACAGATTTGTCAGGCAAGATTTCCCTTTACTGGTAGCATGCTGACTTTGACTTGTTTTATCATTTGACTCCAAGTACCCTGAAACCTCATCCTTAGTAATAGATTCCAACAATTTTCCAACCACTGAGGAACCACGGATAAATGAAACATATACTTCCTACCTTTACATTTAATTCCCTTGGCAACAATCAGCATTCTGTTAGTTTCCGAATTACCTGGATTTCCTGCGCACTAGCCTTTGAGAACCATGCAACATGATCTGCCTCTTATTTACTTGATTGATTCTTGATGTCCTCAGGGCAAATTAATCTGGGTAAACAAGGCAGCCTTGCCTTCAGTGCTGCAATGTCAAGATCACTTTAAGTGGAAAATTAAAAATGGTTCCTTTGTACATGGAACACACATCAAAGTTGCTGGTGAACGCAGCAGGCCAGGCAGCATCCCTAGGAAGAGGTACAGTCGACGTTTCAGGCCGAGACCCTTCGTCAGGACTAACTGAAGGAAGAGTTAATAAGAGATTTGAAAGTGGGAGGGGGAAGGGGAGATCCAAAATGATAGGAGAAGACAGGAGGGGGAGGAATGGAGCCAAGAGCTGGACAGGTGATTGGCAAAGGGGATATGAGAGGATCATGGGACAGGAGGCCCAGGGAGAAGGAAAAGGGGGAGGGAGGGGAAAACCCAGAGGATGGGCAAGGGGTATAGTCAGAGGGACAGAGGGAGAAAAAGGAGAGTGAGAGAAAGAATGTGTGTATATAAATAACGGATGGGGTACGAGGGGTAGGTGGGGCATTAGCGGAAGTTAGAGAAGTCAATGTTCATGCCATCAGGTTGGAGGCTACCCAGACGGAATATAAGGTGTTGTTCCTCCAACCTGAGTGTGGCTTCATCTTTACAGTAGAGGACGCCGTGGATAGACATGTCAGAATGGGAATGGGATGTGGAATTAAAATGTGTGGCCACTGGGAGATCCTGATTTCTCTGGCAGACAGAGCGTAGGTGTTCAGCAAAACGATCTCCCAGTCTGCGTCGGGTCTCGCCAATATATAGAAGGCTACATCGGGAGCACCGGACGCAGTATATCATCCCAGCCGACTCACAGGTGAAGTGTCGCCTCTCCTGGAAGGACAGTCTGGGGCCCTGAATGGTGGTAAAAGAGGAAGTGTAAGGGCATGAGTAGCACTTGTTCCGCTTACAAGGATAAACTTCTGTCACCTCCAATGGGATCCCACCACTAAGCACATCTTTCCCTCCCCCGCCTCTGCTTTCCACAAGGATCGCTCCCTAAGCAACTCCCTTGCCCATTCGTCCCCCCCATCCCTCCCCACTGATCTCCCTCCTGGCACTTATCCTTGTAAGTGGAACAAGTGCTACACATGCCCTTACACTTCCTCCCTTACCACCATTCAGGGCCCCAAACAGTCCTTCCAGGTGAGGCAACACTTCACCTGTGAGTCGGCTGGGGTGATGTACTGTGTCCGGTGCTCCCGATGTGGCCTTCTATATATTGGCGAGACCCGACGCAGACTGGGAGATCGTTTCGCTGAACACCTACGCTCTGTCCGCTAGAGAAAACAGGATCTCCCAGTGGCCACACATTTTAATTCCACATCCCATTCCCATTCTGACATGTCTATCCATGGCCTCCTCTACTGTAAAGATGAAGCCACACTCAGGTTAGAGGAACAACACCTTATATTCCGTCTGGGTAGCCTCCAACTTGATGGCATGAACATTGACTTCTCTAACTTCCGCTAATGCCCCACCTCCCCCTTGTACCCCATCAGTTATTTATATACACACATTCCTTCTCTCTCTCTCATTTTTCTCCCTCTGTCCCTCTGACTATACCCGTTGCCCATCCTCTGGGTTTTACCCCCCCTCGCCCTTTTCCTTCTCCCTGGGCCTCCTGTCCCATGATCCTCTCATACCCCTTTCGCCAATCACCTGTCCAGCTCTTGGCTCCATCCCTCCCCCTCCTGTCTTCTCCTATCATTTTGGATCTCCCCCTCCCCCTCCCACTTTTAAATCTCTTACTAGCTCTTCCTTCAGTTAGTCCTGACGAAGGGTCTCGGCCTGAAACGTCGACTGTACCTCTTACTAGAGATGCTGCCTGGCCTGCTGCGTTCACCAGCAACTTTGATGTGTGTTGCTTGAATTTCCAGCATCTGCAGTGTTCCTCATGTTTTCCTTTGTGCATGGGATGAACATGCTATTTGGCTTGCAGGGAAACAGTATAGTTTATAGTTAACCACCTGGAAATATATTTTATAGATGGATTCAACAGAATCTCAGACCTCCAGGAAAAGTATGACTAGTTGCAGAATGAAGACTCAAAGGTTAATACAAAAACAAACGTTCAGGCACATATTAACTTCATAATAGTTCTCTGTCAGTGTGTTATCAGTTACCATGACCAAACTTTGATGGTTGAACTGAGCTGTTCTTGTTTGAGAGCTGAGACAGTACACATTGAAAGGCAAGATATATACTGCACCATATGTGTAAAAGAAAAGTGAAAGAGGATATCGGACTGCTAGGAAATGATGCTGGAGCGGTAGTAATGGGGGCCAAAGAAATGGCGGATGAATTTAATAAGTATCTTACATAAACCTTCGCTGTGGATGACACTAGCAGTATGCCAGAAATTCGAGCGTGTCGGGGGGCAGAAGTGAGTGTAGTTGTTATTACTAAGGAAAAGGTCAGAATCACGTTTATTATCACCAGCATATGTTGTGAAATTTGTTAACTTAGCAGCAGCAGTACAATGCAGTGCATGATACTATAGAAAGAAAAATAAATAAATAAATAAATAAATTACTGTAAAAAAATAGAAAATATATTAAAATAGTGCAAAAACAGAAGTAATATATATTTTTTTTAAAAAGTGAGGTAGTGTTCATGGGTTCAATCTCCATTTAGGAATCGGAAGACAGAGGGGAAGAGGCTGTTCCTGAATCACTGAGTGTGTGCCTTCAGGCTTCTGTAACTCCAACCTGATGGTACCAGTGAGAAAAGGGCATGCCCTGGGTGCCCTTTCTGAGACACCCACCTTGAAGATGTCCTGGGTTCTTTGTAGGCTAGTGCCCAAGATGGAGCTGTCTAGATTTACAACCTTCCGCAACTTCTTTCAGTCCTGCGCAGTAGCCCCTCCATACCAGACAGTGACGCAGCCTGTCAGAATGCTCTCCACGGTACATCTTTAGAAGTTTCTGAGTGTATTTGTTGACATGCCAAATCTCTTCAAACTCCTAATGAAGCATAGTTAACTCAATGCAATACATAATATAGAAGATAAAAGAAAAAAATAAGTAAATCAATTACAGTATATGTATATTAAATTGATTAAAAAATGTGCAAAAATCAGAAATACTATATATTAAAAAAAAGTGAGGTAGTGTCCAAGGGTTCAAAGCCTATTTAGGAATCGGATGGCAGAGAGGAAGAAGCTGTTCCTGAATCGCTGAGTGTGTGCCTTCAGGCTTCTGCACCTCCTACCTGATGGTAACAGTGAGAAAAGGGCATGCCCTGGGTGATGGGGGTCCTTAATAATGGATGCTGCCTTTCTGAGGTATCAGTCCTTGAAGATGTCTTGGATTCTACAAGGGCTAGTACCTAAGATGGAGCTGCTTAGTTTTACAACTTTCTGAAGCTTCTTTTGGTCCTGTGCAGTGGTGCCCCCTCCCCTACCCCCAATACCAGACAGTTAGAATGCTTTCCATGCCACATCTATAGAAGTTTTCGAGTGCTTTCGGTGACAAACCACATCTTTTCAAACTCTTAATGAAATTTAGCTGCTGCCTTGCCTTCTTTATAGCCTACATCAATATGTGGGACCAGGTTAGGTCCTCTGAGATCTCAACACCCAGGAACTTGAAACTGTCAGTTTATTACTAAGGAGAAGGTACTTGGGAAGCTGAAAGGTCTGAGGCTGATAAGTCACCTGGACCAAATGGACTACATCGCAGGGTTCAAAGAAAGGTAGCTGAAGAGACTCTGGAAGTGATAGTAATAATCTTTCAAGAATCAACAGATTCTGGTATGGTTCCAGAAAACTGTAAAATTACATTCTTACTCCACTGTTCAAGAAGGGAGGGAGAAAGAAGAAAGGAAGTTATAGGCTAGTTAGCCTGACCTCAGTGGTTGGGTAGATGTTGGAGTCCATAACAAGGAAATAACAAGCAGGATAGACAAAGGAGAATTGGTAAATGTTGTGCACTTGGGTTTTCAAAAGGCCTTTGACAAGGTGCTCTACATGAGGCAGCTTAGCAGGATAACAACCCATGGTATTACAGGAAAGATACTAGCATGAATAGAGCATTGGCTGATTGGTAGGAGGCAAAGAGTAGGAATGAAGGGGGCCTTTTCTGTTTGGCTGCCTGTGACTAGTGGTTTCCGCAGGTGTCAGAGGTGCGACCACTTCTTTTTATGTTGTATGATAATGATTTGGATGATAGAATTGATGTTTTGCGGCCAAGCTGAGGGCTTGCTTATGGGGAGAATGCAGGTGAGTGGGAAATGGATCAGCCATGATGAAATGGCGGAGCTGACTCAGTGGAGTGAATGGCCTAATTCTGCTCCATTGTCTCATGGTCGTATCATCATACCAGGCATGATAGAAAGAGTTCACAGTCCAAGCAGGACGTTGGCAATGGGGCTACTGTGCTGTTATTCCTCCACCATTAAGAAAGCAAGTGCTTGATGAGCTACATGTAGGACCTTGTGGTGTAGTGTGAACGAAAGAAATCACACATAGCTCCTTCTGGTGACCAGGTCTGGATGAGAAGGCCAAAGGATTCTCACATTACCAGCGAGTGAGAAATGTTCCTCAGCTTGCTCGTTTGCATCCAGGAGGATGGCCCAAAGAGGATTCAGGAAGATTTTGCAGGACCTATAGAAGGACGCATCTTCTTGGTTATAGTGGATGCCCAAAGCAAATGGCCCGAGGTTGCCATCATGAAGAGCACTAAACCTGAAAATGCATTGAGGAGCTTCATTCCAGCTTTCATAAAAAGATAGGTGGAGGGACAGGTAGTGTTGAGGAAGCAGGGAGTCTGCAGAAGGACTTAGACAGACTAGGAGAATGGGCGAAGAGTGACTGATGGAATACAGTGTTGGGAATTGTATTGGTAGAAGAAATAAAAGTGAAGACTATTTTCTAAATGGGGAGAAAATTTGAAAATGAGAGGTAAAAAGGGGCTTGGGAGTTCTCATGCAGGAATCACTAAAGGTTAAATTGCAGGTTGAGTCGATGGTAAGGAAGGCAAATGCAATGTTAGCATTCATTTCAAGAGGACTAGAATATAAAAACAAGGACATAATTCTGAGGCTTTATTAAACACTGGTCAGACTGCACTTGGAATATTGTGGGCAGTTTTGGGCTCTTTATCTGAAAAAAACGATGTACTGACATTGGAAAAGGTGCAGAGGAGGTTCACAAGAATGATTCCAGGAATGAAAGAGTTAACATATGAGGAGCATTTGATAACTTTGGGCCAGTACTCACTGGAGTTTAGAAGAATGGTGAGATCTCATTGAAACCAGTTGAATATTGAATGGCCTAGACAGATTGGATGTGGGGAGGATGTTTTCTATGGTGGGAGAGTCGAGGACCAGGGAGCACACACACTCAGAATAGATGGATGTCCATTTAGAAATGAGATGAGGAGGAATCTCTTTAGACAGAGAGTAGTGAATCTGTGGAATTCATTGCACAGATAGCTGTGGAGGGCAAGTCATTGAGTATATTTAAAGTGGAGGTTGATAGTTTCTTGATTAGTCAGGGCATCAAAGATCACTGGGAGGTGGCAGGAGAATGGGACTGAGAGGGATAATAAATCAGACAAGCATCGCACACAAAATGCTGGTGAACGCAGCAGGCCAGGCAGCATCTATAGGAAGAGGTACAGTCGACGTTTTGGGCCGAGACCCTTCGTCAGGACTAACTGAAAGAAGAGATAGTAAGAGATTTGACAGTGGGAGGGGAAGGGGGAGATCCAAAATGATAGGAGAAGACAGGAGGGGGAGGGATGAAGCTAAGAGCTGGAAAGTCAATTGGCAAAAGGGATACAGAGCTGGGGAAGGGGCAGGATCATGGGATGGGAGGCCTAGGGAGAAAGAAAGGGGGAGGGGAGCCCAGAGGAAGATGGACAGCAGGCAAGGAGTGATTGTGAGAGGGACAGAGAGAGAAAAAAAGGGGGAAATAAAAATAAATAATAAGGGCTGGGTTAAGAAGGGGAGGAGGGGCATTAACGGAAGTCAGAGAAATCAGTGTTCATGCTATCAAGTTGGAGGCTACCCAGATGGAATATAAGGTATTGTTCCCCCAACCTGAGTGTGGCTTCATCTTGACAGTAGAGGAGGCCGTGGATAGACATATCAGAATGGGAATGGGATGTGGAATTAAAACGTGTGGCCTCTGGGAGATCCTGCTTTCCCTGGCAGACAGAGTGTAGGTGTTCAGCAAAATGGTCTCCCAGTCTGCGTCGGGTCTCATCAATATATAGAAGGCCGCACCGGGAGCACCGGACGCAGTATATCACCCCAGCCGACTCACAGGTGAAGTGTCGCCTCACCTGGAAGGACTGTCTGGGGCCCTGAATGGTGGTGAGGGAGGAAGTGTAAGGGCATGTGTAGCACTTGTTCCGCTTACAAGGATAAGTGCCAGGAGGGAGATCAGTGGGAAGGGATGGGGGGGACGAACGGACAAGGGAGTCGCGTAGGGAGCAGTCGCTGCAGAAAGCAGAAAGGTGGGGGGAGGGAAAGATGTGCTTGGTGGTGGGATCCTGTTGGAGGTGGCGGAAGTTACGGAGAGTTATATGTTGGACCCGGAGGCTGGTGGGGTGGTAGGTGAGGACAAGGGGAACCCTATTCCTAGCGGGGTGGCGGGAGGATGGGGTGAGAGCAGATGTGCGTGAAATAGGAGAGATGCGTTTGAGATGCCCATCCCCTACATGAGCCATCTGTTGTCTGCCCCCCAACCAACACATATTCCACTCTCCCCTCCTACCCCTCTTCACAGTCCCCCACCCTGCTCTCATGACTATACCCCTTCCCCACACGAAACCACCACGGTGGACTTCACAGCTGAACAGGTGAGAAGACAGCTGAAACGTCTCAACCCAAGCAGGGCTGCAGGACCGGATGGTGTCAGTACCAGGGTGCTCAAAGCCTGTGCCCCTCAGTTATGGGGAGTACTTCGCCATGTATTCAACCTGAGCCTGAGGCTCTGGAGGGTTCCTGTATAGTGGAAGACGTCTGCCTCATCCCCGTGCTGAAGACGCCACGCCCCAGCAGCCTCAATGACTGCAGACCAGTGGCATTGACCTCCCACATTATAAAGACCCTGGAGAGACTTGTTCTGCAGCTGCTCCGGCCTATGTTCAGGCCACGCTTAGATCCCCTCCAGTTCGCCTACCAGCCCTGACTAGGAGTTGAGGATGCCACTGTCTACCTGCTAAACCGCGTCTACGCCCACCTGGACAAGCCAGCAAGCACTGCGAGGGTCATGTTTTTTGACTTCTCCAGTGCATTCAACACCATCCGCCCTGCTCTGCTGGGGGGGAAGCTGACAGCGATGCAGGTGGATGCTTCCCTGGTATCATGGATTCTTGATTACCTGACTGGCAGACTCACAGTATGTGTGCTTGCAATGCTGTGTGTCCGACAGAGTGATCAGCAGCACTGGGGCTCCACAGGGGACTGTGTGGTCTCCCTTTCTCTTCACCATTTACACCTTGGACTTCAACTACTGCACAGAGTCTTGTCATCTTCAGAAGTTTTCAGATGACTCTGCCATAGTTGGATGCATCAGCAAGGGAGATAAGGCTGAGTACAGGGCTACGGTAGGAAACTTTGTCACATGGTGTGAGCAGAATTATCTGCAGCTTAATGTGAAAAAGACTAAGGAGCTGGTGGTAGACCTGAGGAGAGCTAAGGTACCGGTGACCCCTGTTTCCATCCAGGGGGGTCAGTGTGGTCATGGTGGAGGATTACAAATACCTGGGGATATGAATTGACAATAAACTGGACTGGTCAAAGAACACTGAGGCTGTCTACAAGAAGGGTCAGAGCCGTCTCTATTTCCTGAGGAGACTGAGGTCCTTTAACATCTGCCAGATGATGCTGAGGATGTTCTACGAGTCTGTGGTGACCAGTGCTATCATGTTTGCTGTCGTGTGCTGGGGCAGCAGGCTGAGGGTAGCAGACACCAACAATATCAACAAACTCATTCGTAAGACCAGTGATGTTGTGGCGATGGAACTGGACTCTCTCACGGTGGTGTCTGAAAAGAGGATGCTGTCTAAGTTGCATGCCATCTTGGTCAATGTCTCCCATCCACTACATAATGTACTGGGTGGGCACAGGAGTACATTCAGCCAGAGACTCATTCCTCCGAGATGCAGCACAGAGTGTCATAGGAAGTCATTCCTGCCCATGGCCATCAAACTATACAACTGCTCCCTTGGAGGGTCAGACACCCTGAGCCAATAGGCTGGTCCTGGACTTATTTCATAATTTACATACTACTATTTAACTATTTATGGTTCTATTACTATTTATTATTTATGGTGCAACTGTAACGAAAACCAATTTCCTCCAGGATCAATAAAGTATGACTATGACTATGACTATGACTATGACTATGACTATGAGTAGGAGAGCAGAGTTGATGGTGGAGGAAGGGAAGCCCCTTTCTTTAAAAAGGGAAGACATCTCCTTTGTCCTGGAATGAAAAGCCTCATCCTGAGAGCAGATGCGGCGGAGACGGAGGAATTGCGAGAAGGGGATTGCATTTTTGCAAGAGACAGGGTGGGAAGAGGATTAGTCCAGGTAGTGTGAGAGTCAGTAGGCTTATAGTAGACATCAGTGGATAAGTTGTCTCCAGAGATAGAGATAGAAAGATCAAGAAAGGGAAAGGAGGAGTCGGAAATGGACCAGGTAAACTTGAGGGCAGGGTGAAAGTTGGAGGCAAAGTTAATAAAGTCAACGAGCTCAGCATGCGTGCAGAAAGCAGCGCCAATGCAGTCGATGTAGCGAAGGAAAAGTGGGGGACAGATACCAGAATAGGCTTGGAACATGGATTGTTCCACAAAGCCAACAAAAAAGCAGGCATAGCTGGGCCGATACGGATGCCCGTGGCTACACCTTTAGTTTGGAGGAAGTGGGAGGAGCCAAAGGAGAAATTATTAAGAGTAAGGACTAATTCTGCTAGACAGAGGAGAGTGGTGGTAGAGGGGAACTGGTTAGGTCTGGAATCCAAAAAGAAGCGGAGAGCTTTGAGACCTTTCTGGTGGGGGATGGAGGTATATAGGGACTGGATATCCATGGTGAAAATAATGTGGTGGAGGCCAGGGAACTTGATATCATTGAAAAGTTTCAGAGTGTGAGAAGTGTCACGAACATAGGTGGGAAGGGATTGAACAAGGGGGGATAAAACAGTGTCGAGGTATGCAGAAATGAGTTCAGTGGGACAGGAGCCAGCTGAGATAATGGGTCTACCTGGACAGGCAGGTTTGTGGATCTTGGGTAGGAGGTAGAAACGGGAAGTGCGGGTTGTGGGAACTATGAGGTTGGTGCCAGTGGCTGGGACATCCCCAGAGCTGATAACGTTGGTGATGGTGTGGGAGACAATGGCCTGGTGCTCCTTAGTAGGGTCATGATCGAGGGGTAAATAAGAGGAGGTATCAGCGAGCTGTCGCTGTGCCTTGGCAAGGTAGAGGTTAGTACGCCAGACTACAACAGCAGCCCCCTTATCAGCCGGTTTTATAGTAAGATTAGGATTAGTGCAGAGGGAGTGGAGAGCAGAGCATTCGGAAGGAGTAAGGTTGGAATGGGAACAAGGTGCGGTGAAGTCGAGACAGTTGATATCCCATCAGCAGTTAGCAATAAAAAGATCCAGAGCAGGCAGAAGACCAGAGCGGGGTGTCCATGAAGAAGAGGAGGGTTGAAGACGGGAGAAGGGGTCATTGGTGAGGGTGGGAGAGTCCTTGCCGAAGAAGTGGGCTGGAAGACGGAGCCGGCGGAAGAAGAATTCAGCGTCATGGCGAACGCAGAACCCACTGAGGTGTGGGCGAAGGGGGACAAAGATGAGGCCCTTTCTGAGGAGAGAATGCTCTGCCTCAGAGAGTGGAAGGTCGGAGGGGACGGTGAAGACCCGGCATGGATGAGGGCTAGGATCAGAGGGGGGATGGGGGAGGCTGGTAGTGTCAGTGGAGAGGGGAGGGTTGGGTTGAGAGGAAGATGGAGCCTCTGAGGGTCCAGGAGCTGACGGTGGGATATGAAGGAGACGGGGTTGCAGAGTGGTGGTGGAGGAAGGGGAGACGGGAGTCACAATAGCAGCACGTGAAGACCCGGCCTGGAGTTCAAGGCTGGAGTCACAGTTGGAGGTTGCGCAATCACTTTGAAGGTGTCCATGGTCATTGGAACCCACATTGATGGTGCTGAAGTCCGGGTTTCGAATATACCCTGGGTTGCTGGAGCCGCCGAGATCAATGGCGGGATCCGTGATCCAAAGTTCATGCCTGCTAGCGTTGGGGCCAGCAGGCTCTGGGGTCTGCAGATGTAAGATCTTGCGATCCTTGCCTAACATGACAAAGTCAAAGAAACGGCAATTGCACGCATGGATCCGACTGAGGATGAAATAATGGGCAGGTCCATTACAAGAGGTGAAGAAAGTGTCCCGGAGGTGTGGGAGGGACTGTGATAGGGACGCCAGGTACCTCCTCATGGCGGAGAGTGTTGCCTTCAGAGCTCGATGGGAGAAACAACGGGAGGCAGAGTCAATTAAATGTGAGTACCTGGGATCCTCAGAAGGTCCAAATTGAGAGGCTCAAAAACGGATCCTGAAGCTAACTGGAGTGAGTTGGCGGCAGGGACACGTTCCAAGGAAGGATATACGGCTGTAGTAACAGGTCAGGGTCAGAGCGTGGTCGAAAAGTTGAAGGGCCAAAGAAATTGCAGATGGGGAGCAGTGAGAGAGGGTTTCACTAAACTCCCATCAAAGAGAAGATTTAAACTTCTTCAGTGTAGGCAGCACTGGAAGAGGCTTTGCAGTAGTGAATTTAAAAACGCAAAGGCAAGGAAATCTGCAGATGCTGGAAATGGCAGCATGGCAGGTGTAATGGGCCGAATGGCCTAATTCTGCTATGTCATAGAGTCATAGAGAAGTACAGCATAGAAGGAGGCCCTTTAGCCCATCTAGTCCATGCCAAACCCATTTAAACTGCCTTTTCCTATTGACCTGTACCAGAACCATAGCCCTCCATATCCCTACTATCCATGTACCTATCCAAACTTCTCTTAAACCTTGAAATCGAGCTCACATGCACCACTTGTGCTGACAGCTCATTACACACTCTCATGACCCTCTAAGTGAAGTTGCGTCCCCTCATGTTCCCCTTAAACTTCTCACCTTTCGCCCTTAGCCCATAACATCTGGTTGTAGTCCCACCCAAACTCAGTGGAAAAAGCCTGCTTGCAGTTACCCTGTCTATACTGCTCCCAATTTTGCATACCTATGCCTTATGGCCATTTGACTGAAGGGTAAATCCAGTCATCCAGCATTCCCAACAAGCCCAGGTTCTTTGTAGGAAGTGCAACTTGCTGTCAGCTAGCACTGCAACATTGAAAAGACGCTTCTCTTTGGGTGAACTAGACCTGCAAATTTACTCCCAACTTTATTTGCATTTTGTTTGTTCATGAGATGTGGATACCTCTAACCATACCAGCAATTTCTGTCCATCCTTAACTACCCATGAACTTGAAGAGGTAGTTTAGAGTCAACCATAACAGTGGGTGTGGAGTCATTTATAGGTCAGATAGGTAAAGATGTCAGACTTCCTTTCTTAAAGAACATTATTTAACCAGATAGATTCTTACAACAATCTGGTAGATTCAAGGATACTGTCACCAAGATAGCCTTTTCTTTTATTCAACTATCTATTGAAATAACTGAATCTCCCTTCAGTTGCCTGAAGATAGACATTAACATTTTAGGAACAGACTCTTCCTCTCCGTCATCAGACAACGAACCAACCCATGAACACTACCTCACTATATTTGCTCTTTATGCACTGCTCAGTCAGGCTGAAGATATTGCCATTTCCAAACATTTCAGATTGGACTCTATATGTTTTTTTAATGTGAAAATGTGAGAATGCAGGATAAACTATTTGAAAGACTTGACTTAATGCTTGAGAGAGTAGGCGGGATAGTCACCAATATAGTAGTGTTTGTCCATCGTCGACGTCGATGAGGACTACACCCCTAATAAAACCAATATAGTAAAGGCACTAAAAACATGATGCAGTTCCTTTCAGAGTACAAATACAAGTTGCAAAGACAGAACAGACCATAGCATCTGAAATGGCAGCATCGGCTTTTTCTTTTGGGCCATATTATCTAAATTGTACATCGATTTGGTGGAAACCAGGAGGTCATATGAGTGCAGAAGGCAAGAATGCTTCAGGTTATATTGCTGGAAGGATGGAGAGCTTTTCCTTGGAATTCATGGGAGCCATCTGACCTCAGGTTTCCAGTTCAAGATAGCCCAGTTCTTCATTTGTCAATTGCTCAGTGATGTTAATTTCCAAAGAAGATAGCTCACTGTAAAAATGATAGACCCTACTTTAACTTTGATTAGTTCACTTAAACATCATTAGTTTAATTTGTTTGGCACAACATCGTGAAATGTATTCTCCTAATCCTCATCTATTTAAATTTCTGTCTTAATGACTCTTAAGCATAACATTTGTGTCTGATTTCACCATCTTCTTTGGCAGTGAGCTCCAAGTATAAGCCACTTTCTGTGTCAGAACTTATCCCTTTGATCCCCTTTAAAACTCCATCTCACCTTAATCACATGATCTTTTGGATATCCTTACTATGGAAAAAAAGTTTTGACTATGCCTCCGATAAACTTATATGCCACTGTTTAGTCATGCCTCAACCATCTTTCTTCCATGGAAAACAAGCCCAGTCCATCCAATCTCTCCCCACAACTAAATTCCTCCAACCTTCCATCCTCTGGTTAGACTGCACCTGGAGTATTACACTCAATTCTGGCTTCCCCATTACACGAAGGGTGAGGAGTGCGGAAAGGGTTCACCAGGATGCTCACAGGATTAGAGGGCATGTTCTACAAGGACAGGGTGGACAGACTAGGTCTGGTCCCTCTGGAGCAGTAGATGCCGAGGGAAAACCTGATAGAAGTTAATAAAGTATGGAGAAGCATTGATAGAGTAGACAGCTGTTTTTTCCATGGTTAAAATGCTGAATACTAGAGGAAATTGAAGCTGAGAGGGGGAAAGTTTAAATGAGATGTGTGGAGCAGATTTTTTACACAGAAAGTAGTGGGTGCCTGGAGTGCCCTGCCAAAGTTGGTAGTGGAGGCATAAACAGCGGAGACACTTGGCACAGAATGGGGGGGATATTGACCATGTTCAGGCAGAAACGATTGGCGTACTTAGACATCAATAGTTTAATTAGTTCAGCACAGCACTATGGGCAGAAGGGCCTGTTCCTGTGCTGTACTACGTTTTATCAAATTCTGCTGGTTGAATGAGAGACACTGGGGAGGGAGGGCAGGCAATTATAGGGGGGGTGTTGGGCATGGAATGGGTGGGGGGGAACAGGGTTACAGGGCTAGAGGTGAGGCAGTTTTCCAAACCGGTGATGTGGGTTGGGACTGGGCCATTAGGTCACTGATCATTGTTTGGGCTAGGGATTGTGTCAGGGGCCAGGACTGGCTCCTAGCAATGGGCCAGGATTGGCTACTAGCAATAGGCCAGTAATCAGGATTGGAGCCTGACTTAATTGCAGTGACGAGGATAGGAATCTGAGTCAAACCAGTCATTTGAGCTCAAGGTGCTGAGCAGGACTGGGAACTGGTGTCAGGCTAGTGATTATTACATGACTGAATCTACAGAAAGGGAAGAAGGAATTCCAAGCTTAGAATAGATCTGACCCTAACAGAGTAAAATTAAAGATAACATTTAGAAACAAGGAGTCAGCCTTTTTAAAAATTGCAATACCTTCATTATAAATCCCACCAAAATAGTTAACACAAGAAGCAAAGGATATTCTTCCATCCTATTTCACAATTTACAACGTTCACTGTCAAAGAATTGAGAAATCTGATGTGATCTACTTCCAAGGGTAAATTCAGCCCAACCTTGTTAAATGTTCTATGTTTTAGTGCCCATTGCATTATAAAATTAGAAAACTATCCTTGATACCTGGTAGTGACCTTATCTTCAAAATACATATTGTGTAATGATGCAGGAACTTTCAAAGTATACAACTTTTATCGGCCAAGGAAAACATTGTTGCTAGGTGCAAGTGCTGTGCAGCCAAGTTTTCAATTTAGTGTCACTTGTTCATGCAAATGTTCACTCAGAAATAAAGAAGCAGCTAAACTATTGACCTGATTATTGCCACGTACACTTCACGAACATACTGATGATTAACATAAGGAAATACATTTTAAAGTATGTGAGATTGAAATTCTATTGTATTCTGCCACTATTTTATGCATCACATTCTGATTCCACGTATGGAACTCATTCCCTAAAATTGATTGATATCTCAGAGAATGGTATACTCAGCAGAGTTTCATCATAGCCCCTTTATACAGTTAAGTGGGGAGGACTGGGCACTTTATAATAATGTTAATGGACAGGTCACACATGTTTGATGTCACTATTGTGATACTGGCATGTGCCTAGTGATTCAAGAAACAATGGGCATTGGATGCAGCGACAGAGTTTCACTTGGAAGGTGAGGCCCTGCTCCTGTGAGGGCTACAGGACATTTTTGTACATGGGCCTCTGTTGGGACCCTGATTAATGTAATGCTTTTTAGTCATCCTAGATTATCGCAATATCTTATATCTGATCATTAAGACCTCCTTCCTTCTTTATTGAGGGTGAGCACTGCAACCCTTTCTCTCACAGCACCATGGATCATTGACCAAGGGAAATTTTTCAGATACATAAATTTTAATCCTAAAGCAAGGTGAAGGAGAATCTAATTAACAGATTAATTGGGAGCAGAAGGACAGCAAGGGAGAAAATTGGTCCACTTGCATTGTCAGCGTGGTCATTCATGCAAGAGGCTAGAAAAGATGAGGGAGATCTTAAATGGGCACAGAGTCTGTAGAACTGGGCCAAAACAGTAGTGAGGTCATGGACCATATATGGATTACAAAGAGGGGTTGTTTGCTGTCTTTATGCAATTTAGAGTGGATAGATATCCAGGGCCTGACAAGGTGTCCCCTCAGATCTCATGGGAGGCGAGTGCAGGAACTACAGGAGCCCTGTCAGAGGCATTTAAATCGTCTGAGCTAAGGTGCCAAAGGACTGGACAATAGCTAATGTTACTCTATTGCTCAAGAAAGGTTCTAAGTATAAGATGGGAAATTATAGGCTGGTGACGTCAGTAGTGGGTAAGTTATTGGAAGGTGCCTTAAGTGACAGGATATCAAACTATCTGGATTGACAGAGCATGATCAGGGATAGTCAACATGGCTCTGTGCATGATAAGTAATGTCTAACCAATCTTATAGAGTTTTTCGAGAAGGTTACCAGGAAAGTTGATGAAGAAAAGGCAGTGGATGTTGTCCACATGAACTTTATTAAGGTCTTTGACAAATAGTGGGCACATGGCCAAGTGGTTAAGGCATTGGACTAGTGACCTGAAGGTCGTGAGTTCGAGCCCCAGCCGAGGGAACGTGTTGTGTCCTTGAGCAAGGCACTTAATAACACATTGCTCTGCGAAGACACTGGTGCCAGGCTGTATTGGTCCTAATGCTCTTCCCTTGGACAACATTGGCCTCGTGGAGAGGGGGGACTTGCATCATCGGCAACCGCTGGTCTTCCACACAACCTTGCCCAGGCCTGCACTGTGGAGAGTGAAGACTTTCCAGGTGCAGATCCATGGTCTCGAAAGACTAACGGATGCCTTAAGATGACAAATAACCTCATGGGAGGCTGGTCGAGAAGGTTCAGTCAGAATCAGTGAGCAATCAGAATGAAATAGTAGATTGGATTTGACACTGGTTTCGTGGGAGAAGCCAGAGAGTGGCTTTGGGTGATTACCTCACTGACTGTGACTAATAATGTGTCACAGGGATCAGTAGCCAGTTCATTATTCTTTGTCATCTATATCCCCGGTCTGGATGATAATGCGGTGAACTAGATCAGAAAATTTGTGGATGACACCAAGATTAGGGGCATAGTGGACTGCGAGGAAGGCTTGCAGAGAGACGTGGACTAGCTGAAAAATGGCAGGTGAAATTTAATGCAAACACGTATGAGCTGTTGCACTTGGGGAAGACAGACTAGGTTATGACATACACATAGAGCATTGAAGTTTGTAGAAGAACAAAGGGATATAGGAAAGCAGATCCATAATTTCATGAAAGTGATGTCACAGTTAAACAGGGTCCCAAAGTGAGCTTTTGTCACAGTGGTCTTTGTAAATCAAAGATTGAGTACAGGAGTTGAGATGCCCTGTTGAAGTTGTTGAAGAAGTTAGCGAGGAGTTTGGAGTTTGGTGTGCAGTTCTAGTAATCTGCCTACAGGAAAGGTGTCAGTAAGCTTGAACGAGAACAAACAAGGATGTTGCCGGGACCTGAGGACCTGAGATATAAGAAAAGATTGAATAGGTGAGGACTTTGTTCCCTGGAGTGTAGGAAAGTGAAAGGAGTCCTTATAGAGGTATACAAAATTATGAAGATATAGATAGGTTACTACGCCACAGATCTGTTCTAGCAAGATTTTCCTACTTTTGTGTTCTTTCCTCCTTACCATAAAGGACAAAGTTCATTTGCTTTACTTACTACTTGCTCTGCACACATAAATACTTACATCTTTCATCTTCAAATCCTTCAAATATTCACAAAACTCACATCATTTACATAACTCTCTGTTTTCCTAACCTTCCTATCAACGTGTTGCACAGTATGGGCAGCTCAGAGATAGCTTATCACCGCATTATCAAATTTAAAGAGTTGTTTAAACTTCTCTGTAATAAGATTCTAACTTAATGTTCAGGACAAAGGTACTCATTTCTGTTTTGATAACAGTAGGTTTAAGGCAAGTCTGATCTGTAGATAGAGTTTCACTTAAATGCCACATTGTATGTAGGATCTGTTTAGATTAAATCTAACAGAGGCGTGCTCTGGTGTATTACAATCTCATACTCAGATTATACCTCACAGCTTCACTTCCCAGATTTCAGCTGCTGATGATGAGACTGCAAAATAAAATCAGTAATCAAAAATAAAATTCCAGACTTTATTTCATTACTGCCATTATTATGCAAGGGTCATTACCCCACCATAAAATAAGAAATGATGCTGCTGACTTTATCTATGTTGCATTAAAATTGACTCAAATATTCGTAAGCAAACATCAAATACTGGGATCACAATACCCCAGAATGCCAAGTGTTTTACTGCTGGAATTATGGTGACAATACAATTTAGTTGTTGCACACTGCTAAAATATGGCCTTGAACTTATAAACTTTGAACAGGTCTGACGCCATCTGTAATTTCATAGAAAGCACCACTAACATATTTTATTAGTTAACTACAAAACATTGTAAATTACCTCATAGGTGTAGAAAATGTAAAATTAAATAATTATGATTCCATTGTTTAAGTTTTACTTTATTTTATGCTTCCAGATGCCTTTGGGATGTCACAAATACTGGTTAATTTGAAGTGTTTTATATATACAACTGGATAATGGAGTGCTGGTAGCTTAGAAGGAAAGACCACATCAGCAGGTTCTCATTTCACTTCATTGGAAGGGAGAGCTTCACAGTCCACCAATGTCAGTGAAACCTTGTTTCTAAAGAAAATTGACGAGAAAATCTGGGCAACACAAACAAAATACTGGAGGAACTCAGCAGGCCAGCAGCATCTATGGAAAAGAGAACAGTTGACATCCTCTTTTCCATCGATGCTCCTGTGAAGCTCTCCCTTCCAATGAAGTGAAATGAGAAATGGCTGATGTGGTCTTTCCTTCTAAACTACCTGTGACATTCTGATGAAGTTTTCAGATTTTTGCAGCTTGAAGCTTCTTTTTTCATTGTCTTTTATTTCTGTATAAATTCAGGTCAAAAGCTCAACAGAATCAGAATCAGGATCAAGTTAATTATCACTGATGTATGACATGAAATTTGTTGTTTCGCAACTGCAGTTCAGTACAATATATAAAAAACTATAAAATTCAATAAGATCTGTACCTTATTGTAATTTATAATATTATAAATACTAATATTTTAAATATCATTAAATTCAATAAGTAGTGCAAAAAGAGAGCAAAAATAGTGAGATAATGTTCATGGGTTGGTTCATTGTTCATACAGAAATCTTATGGTGGAGGGGAAGAGTCTGTTCCGAAAAGGATGATGAAGATGATGATCATAAGAATAATAATAACAATTCAAATACAAGTTCTTAAAAATCATGGGAATGCTATGGGAGGGAAGGTGTTAATGCATAAAATATTATACAGTAATTCAGTTACTATGTTTTGAGGAAAAATAAAAATCACAATTAATTTGGCATCTAACATTCAATATCCATATTTTAAGCAAATTCAGGTCCTATATAATAAATTTTTGTTACTGAAAAATACACTGGATTATGCAGGCAAATATCATATAATGAGGAAGTGTCTCTCTCAGTGGACTGAGTAGAACCAAATGCCTCAAAATTGTTAAGTCACAAACCCCACTGTGTTGGAAATAGAAAACAGATCAGACTAGAGATACGAAAAATTTAATTTTTTTCCAGATGATCTTTAAATCTTAATTTGTCATGGAAATGGCATATAGCTTCAGATGTACCAATAGTAATGAGTTGGTAAGGGAAATCATAGATAGAATTTAATCACGAAAAGTGTGAGATACTACGTTTTGGGAGGATTAATAAAGCTAGGATATATGATGAATGGCAGGGCCCGAGGAAGCGTTGAAATACAAAGGGATCTTGGTGTACAAGTCCAGGGCTCTCTGAAGGTGTCAGCGTTGTGGAAGGAAGGTTGCCTTCATTAGCTGAGGCGTAGGATATAAGAATAGGGAGATGATGACACAAAGTTATAAATGATTAATTGGGCAATTGGAGTGCAGTCTACGGTTTTGGTCTCAACAGTATAGAAAAGTTGTCAGTGCATTGTAGAGAGTGCACAGGACATTCATTAGGATGTTACCTGGCACGGAGTGGGTCACTTACAAGGAGGAACAGATTGGCTGGCTTTATTTTCCTTATTATGGCAGAGGCTGATGCTGGGGATCTGATAAAAGCTCTATATAATCATGAGGGGATTAAACAGTGTAGGTAGTTAGGAAGCTTTTCCCCATGGCAGTGGTATCTAAAACTAGAGACCATAGGTAAGGAGTGGAGGTTTAGAGGGATATTTCCAGAGGTGTTGGAATATGGAATGCTGTGCTGGAACAGGAGGTAGGGCAAGTATTCTTACAACAACTAAGAAGGTTCTATATGAGCACTTGAATTACCGAAGTGTCAACAGCTGGCCAATGGGAATCATATAGATAGGTAGCAGACGGTTGCTGTGGAGATGGCAGGCCAAAGATTATGTTCCTGTGCCTTTAAATTTTCCAATGCAATATCCAATATTTTGTTGTGAAAGTAAAAATGAGACCAACGACCTCACTGCTTCCCACTCAAAAGTGGTGCCACTTTGTCCTTAACTTCATGAAATTGGTATCTCACTGCATATCTAACTTTCAGGTACAGTATATAGAATTGTGTAAAGTTGCCCAAATGTAACACAAACTTACTACAAAACATTATGTCAATTCAATTCTATGTAAGTATTTTAACAATACGATTGGTGCTAAATACTTCAGTTGATCTTATAGAATCAAAATTATTTCAGTTACAGAGTTATGATCCTTCAGTTTTGAAAAAATATATATTTTATATTTTTCTTCCTGTCCCAACATTAAATCAATTCTCTAAGGCTTCTTTGAAAGCATTCTTAGTTTATTCCCAGAGCACCTTTTAAGTGTATGGTTTTTTCTAACTAAGACAGGATCAGAAGATATATTAGATGATAATCACTTCCAAGATCCCTTCCAAGACACACTCATCTCAGAACATATATTGCCAATTCTTCATTAACAATGGGTCAAAATACTTCCTGACGTTGCACTGAAGGCCACAGTTCAAGGTCAAGGCCTAAAAGGCAAAAGAACTAAAGTAGATGAATGGAATGAGTGGAAATAGGTATAACAGGCTACATAGACATACTGGGCCAAGGGGCCCAATTCTGTGATTCAACCTCAGACGGTTGAAGAAGTTTGGTATGGGCCCCCAAATCCTAAGGACTTTCTGCAGGGGCACAATTGAGAACATCCTGACTGGCTGCATCACTGCCTGCTATGGGAACTGTAGATGCAAACTTCCCACTATTCAGGACATTGACAAAGTCAGGTGTGTAAAAAGGGAACGAAGGATCATTGGGGACCTGAGTCATCCTAACCACAAACTGTTCCAGCTGCTACCATCTGGGAAATGGTATCTCAGCATAAAAGTCCGGGACAGCTTCTTCCACCAGGCCATCAGACTGATTCACTCACACAGATACAACTGTATTTCTATGTTATATTGACTATCCTGTTGAACATACTGTTTATTACAAATTACTATAAATTGCACATTCAGACAGAGACGTAACGTAAAGATTTTTACTCCTCATGTATGTGAAGGATGTAAGTAATAAAGTCAATTCAACTCAATGACTACAACCAATTGTCAAGGGCAATTAGGAATGAATAATATATATTAAGCTTGCCACTGTTGCTCACAATCTAAAAATGAATTAGAAGTAAGAAAGTAAATAAATGATACTGATTAGAAATTGAGTCTCAAGTCTGGAGCTCCCTTAAATCATTGGGATCTTAATCTTAACCTCAAATAAGACATTTCTATTTATTCTTATGAGTCACCATTGTGGCCCATTTTAGGAAGACTGCTTCTTAAGATACCGTAAGAGCAGCTTAATATGGAATAACTGTTTTTTCTCCAGTCTTGGTCCGAAACATTGACTATACTCTTTTCCGTAGATGCTCACTGGCCTGCTGAGTTCCTCCAGCATTTTGTGCATTATATGTTTTATTTCACCATCCTGCTTATTCAACTCATTTTAATTTTTAAATAGTCATCAATTACTATGTCTTGCACTTGTTTAGAGATAGATGCAACACAGAACGGGCCCCTCCATCTCATCGAGCTGCATTGCCCAGCAACCCACCTATTCTAACACTAGCTTCATCACAGAACCATAAGTCATAGGAGCAGAATTAGGCCATTCTGCCCGTCGAATCTGTTCTGCCATTCCATCATGGCTGATCCCGAATCCCACTCAACCCCATTCACCTGCCTTACACCAACCCCATACAATGACCAATTAACCTACTAACCGGTACGTCTTTGGACTGTGGGAGGAAGCCCGTGCGGTCACGGGTAGAACGTAGAAACTCCTAAACTGAACTCTGAGCTGTAAGGCTCCAAGCTGTTAAAGCGTCTCACTAACCACTCTGCAATTCTGCTTTCAACTGTCTGATGATATTGATTACAATTATACATTCTATCCCCATCCACCTGACCCCAGAGCCTAGTCCAGAATCAAGTGGATGGGGATGAAAATATAGAAGGATTGGTGAATACATTGTGAGAATAGTCAAATGATTTGTATGCTGCTTTCTCTACAAATTAGGGTTAATAACAAATACCTGAAATAGAAACTAAATTTCTCGATCAATCTGATTTTCAATTGTTTGCACCTGGGTGACCTCACAATTCTCACAACATATCACATCAGAAATTACAGCACAAAAACAGTAAGCATAAAATAGAATTAGAAAATCGCAGTGAACCCTACCATTAGAACTTTCATACAATTGCAATCTGTAAGAAATTTGTCAGGTGTCAAATTATATGTGAATACGGCCACTTCTGATGTCCTTACGCACAGAAAAATAACTTAGAATTAAGTCAGTTCATGCACAAATTGTATATTGACATAATTTCAACAAGGCTAAATCATGCTGTCAATCATTTCTAGATGAAATTGCCCAGTACACTTCCAAACGTTATTCGCCGAAGCATGGGTGATACTTTCCCTGCGTCAGTTGCGGACGTGATGATGTTACAAGTGGCATGTCCTTCTGTATTGGCTAGATCTACAACCTTCACTGAACAGTCAAGAAAATATAGTTGGGATTGGCAATGCAACATCAGTTAAAGTTGTGATATCAATATTTTGCATGCAGTATGTGATCAGTCTCATTTTCCATTGTATAAAACACATCAGTGTGTTCTCCTTGCTGCTCGCAGCCTTCTTGAACAAATTGTATCAACGTTGCCTATCACCACCTGATTGATTAGCCTTGTGCACAGGACACCATAGGGGAAAACCAGCATCTCCTCCCCTTCCCTTGTGTTTTCCCTCACTTCCATGACAGCCTTTAATGTAGTTATTATCTGACCAGCATGGGGAAAATAGTTCTGAAGCTCTTCTCAGTGACGAGCTTTTCAAACAGCTCATGACAGCAAGTTCCTGTCCAAAGGCGCAATTTCATGTCTTAGTACTCTTCTAAAGGCACTCCTATTCTGTCCCCTGAAGTTTTGTGAGAAGTGTTAGCATTAAGAGTACTATGTGCTTCATCAACTAAAGTGGGTGAAATTCAGTTTCTGAACAGATCTAGAGTAAATTCAATGACTTGACTGATTACTGTGATGGAGATTGCCCTTTATGATAGACTGGGGTAATATGAATGAGCAGTGATCTCACTTAAACATAAACAAGTCTTAAGGAGACTAACAGATTAGATAATGGAATGGCTTTTTCCCTGGCTAGAGGTCTGAGGGACTGGAAATTCATCTCCGCACCAAAACTAATTGTTGCAAATTGGATTAACTTGGAGTAATTTTGCATGCATTTCTGAGTGCTTTTGCACTTGTAGGAAAATACATTCTCATTTCTTTTAACATTTTTTCTCCAGGGTAAACATTTTCCAAGTGATTGCAATGAAAAAAATTCCTCTGCAATGTGATCTCCAACTTGGTGATCTGAGAAAGGATTGTTCTTTGTCACAGAAAATCAGCTTCAAAACCTGTTTCCCTCAAAACCACATTATGTATTTAAATTGGATTTTGTGTGCTCACTGAGACTGGCAATCTCCTACAGCCTCAACTATAATTTCAAAACATACCTTGACTTCTTTGTCCATGTAGGTCAGGGTCAGGCATACTTCTTAGCACCAGGATTCATGACACCATTGCTATTCGCTGCCTCATCTGTTCATTGCTGCATCAGGGAGGGCAGTTAGACTCCTTCCTAGGGAAAGGAGACTTGATTCAGCATTTCTACATTCACAAGTGCAGATGGAGCATCAAGCACATATTCAGAGATGACACTCTTGTCCTTGTAGAAACAGATTGCTTGTTTCTAGTTGTGAAAAGCATCTGTGTGCCACATTCACAAAAAAGGAGCTGCCTCCTGCAGATGTTGTACCTCAAGAGCTGGTCCAAGTGCTCCTGAGAGCTCAGAATCCCCAACTGAAGTTCTGCCTTGTGTGATTTTCACAAGCAGTGTTCAGGTGATCAATAATTTTGTTTTAATATTAAATGAAAAATGGCTTGGAGGAAAGCCTGGGCCTTCAGAATGAGCAGTGCCTTTTCTCTGATTTTGAATTGTTGAAGGTCTCTGTCTTAAAAGGCTATCGCTGCTGTTTAAAATATTCAATACTGAGATTGATAATGTTTAGATACTGAGGAGATCAAGAGTATGTGAGGCATTGTGGGTTCCGGTTAATTGGGGCACATTGGGACCAACGTATTTTGGCCCAATTAAGTGCTGCCCCAATTAGCCAAAGTTTCACGGAA
Source organism: Mobula birostris (assembly GCF_030028105.1). Classification (NCBI taxonomy): domain Eukaryota; kingdom Metazoa; phylum Chordata; class Chondrichthyes; order Myliobatiformes; family Myliobatidae; genus Mobula; species Mobula birostris. Next base: position 47,632,953 of record NC_092372.1, on the reverse strand, counting down.
ATAGTTTAATGACAAACAACCGTTTAACTGAGTAACAAATTATGTACAGCATTTAAAGCAACATGCACAAAATGCTGGAGGAATTCAGCAGGTCAGCCAGCATCTATGGAAACTAGTAGATAGTCGACATTTCAGGCCAGACCTCTCTTCAGGTCTCATGTATTTAAATTAAATACAGAACAAAATGGAGCACTGCCAATATTACTACAGAAATATAAAACTGCGTATTAGTTCATAATTGTTATCAACTGAGGAATTCCTACAGTGCACACTGTTGTGTTCTTTTGATTGACTGTAAATGAACAAAATCAGCGCAGACACCGAATCCAGATAATAGACTGCCTCCTGCACAAGGTAGTCAAAAATCACTGCTTTTTAAATTGACATCAGTCAGCCCAAATGAATAACATAAACACAAGCATAAGCAACTAACAGTATTTAAAAACTGTTTGCTCCAAGCAGTATGGTGTCTAACGATCACACAGGTGTAAGTGACTGATGCAAGTTAAGTACCATTTGATCCTCCAAATCTTCACTTTCATTGTAATATTCAACACAATTGTTGATACCTTCAAATTCTTCATAGTTGCTAACTTGATGAAGTAGTGAAATTGTTTCATTTTCATTCCTGGCCATTTCTCACATCTCCAAACCTGAATGCTTGAAACCACAGTGAGAAAAACAGCTTATTTCTCACCAACTATCAGTAACAGAAATCCCCCGATTAACCGATGGCCAATTAACTGGATTCCACTGTATCATGCAGGAAAGTAAAATTCAGCAACCACCATCTTCTTTGAATGGTGCATTAAGGACCTGGAAGATAATCTCTTACTCATTTCTAACGGTGGCTGCCTTAGGACAAGATGACACCAGATCATTTCCACATAATTCAATCTTTACAAAAATGTATTTCAAATCTCTTACTGTAATTTTGGTTGGAGATGTGCCAATCCCCAGAGTACTGTTAAGAGCAGCAGGAAACATTTTTTTATGAACTTCCATAAGGTCTTTGATCATAAGAAATTCTTCAGAAAATTATTGTACTGATAGACATAAGACCATAAGATATAGGAGCAGAAGTAGGCCATTCAACCCATCAAGTCTGCTCTGCCATTCAATCATGGACTGATCCAATTTTCCCAGTCATCCCCACTCCTCTGCCTTCTCCCATACCCTTTGATGCCTTGGCTAAACTATCACTGCCTTAAATGCACCCAGTGACTTGGCCTACACAGCCGCTTGTGGCAACAAATTCCACATATTTATCACCCTCTGATTAGAGGAATTTCTCCGCATCTCTGTTCTAAATGGACGTCCTTCAATCCTGAAGTCTACCTTCTATCTATCAAGTATCTGCTTAAATTTTATTTCTTGTCTCCAACCATATATATATATAGCATCACTCATAACTGCAGTCATTCACATAAATTTATCATGCAGCCATAAATAAACTGCACGGCTGTCTCAAAAATGAATTTACAATGTAGTTAAAATTGGAAATAATGGGAAATCTGCGCTAGGCATAGTAAACTAGTTTGATCAGCTCTCAACCAGGATCACTGTTTTACTTGTAATCTTAGATCATCAAAATCCAACAATGTTAAATTGAGGAAGCTCTGTCACAGAAGTGAGATCCATTTGCTTAGTGTCATTTAGAGGTATTTGTTTATGGATGTACGCAATCATTAATGCTGCATCACTTTTCCCTGAGCAAGAAAAGCAACTACAGAACACTGAGAAATTTGAAGAGGAAGTTTTCTTTACACAAGATACAGGCATAAGCAAGCACTAATAGGGAATTAGTAAAATTACAGAAAAGAGAGGAATAATTTTTTATCTGGCAAAAGATGTAAATACATTAAAAATTCCCAGGAATAGCTTTAGGAATTTTATTTTTCTTGATTTGGGGATACAGGGCACAATATTTGTAAAGAGGCTGAGAATGTAGAACTAGAGTTCTTTACATAGATATAAGATTAGAAGATTTTCCTGCAACATATTGAAGGTTTTTACATGGTAAGATGGGAAAGCTATCTTGCCTAACTGGAAATCGTAACTATAAAGTTAGAATATTTAATTCAAATGATTACTAATGTGTGGAATGCTTCACCAGAAACAAAGGTGAAAGAATATCCATTGTTATTTTTATAAGAGCAGAAGTAACATTTTTCATGTTCTCTCAAACAATCTAACTTTATATCAAGCAGTATGAATATAGAACATAGAAAACCTACAGCACAATACAGACCCTTCAGCCCACAATGCTGTGCTGAAAATGTCCTTACCTTAGAACTATCATAGCCTCTATTTTTTTAAGCTCCATATACCTATCCAGGAGTCTCTTAAAAGACCCTATCGCTTCCGCCTCCACCACCACCACTGGCAGCCCATTCCATGCGCTCACTGCTCTCTTCATAAAAAACTTACCCCTGACATCTCCTCTGTACCTACTTCCAAGCACCTTAAAACTATGCCTTCTCGTGCTAGCCATTCCAGCCCTGGGAAAAAGCCTCTGACTATCCACTTGATCAATGCCTCTCATTATCTTGTACACCTCTGTCAGGTCACCTCTCATCCTACGTCACTCCATGGAGAAAAGGCCTGAGTTCACTCAACCTATTCTCATAAGGCATGCTCCCCAATCCAGGCAACATCCTTGTAAATCTCCTCTGCACCCTTTCTATGGTTTCCACATCTTTCCTGTAGTGAGGCAACCAGAATTGAGCACAGGGTCCTATATAGCTGCAACATTACCTCTCGGCTCTTAAACTCAATCCCGCTGTTGGTGAAGGCCAATGCATCGTATGCCTTCTTAACCACAGTCAACCTGTGCAGCAGCTTTGAGTGTCCTATGGACTCAGATTCCAAGATCCCTCTGATCCTCCACACTTCCAAGAGTTTTGCCATTAATACTATATTCTACCATCATATCTGACCTACCAAAATGAACCACCTCACACTTATCTGGCAGTGGAGGCCAATTCTCTGGATGCTTTCAAAAAAGGGTTAGATAAAGCTCTTAATGATAGCGGAGTCAAGGGATATGGGGAGAAGGCAGGAACAGGGTACTGATTGAGGATGATCAGCCATGATCACAGTGAATGGTGGTGCTGGCCTGAAAGGCTGAATGGCCTACTCCTGCACCTATTGTCTATTGTCTATTATCTGGGTTGAACTCCATCTGCCACTTCTCAGCCTAGTTTTGCATCCTACTGCATGTCCCACTGCATGTCCCTATGAATGTCCCACTGCAACCTTTGACAGCCCTCCACACTATCCACAACACCTCCAACCTTTGTGTCATCAGTAAATTTACTAACCCATCCCTCCACTTTTCATCCAGGTCATTTATAAAAATCACGAAGGTAAGGGGTCGTAGAACCGCTGGCCACTGACCTCCATGCAGAATATGACCCATCTACAACCACCCTTTGCCTTCGATGGGCAAGCCAATTCTGGATCCACAAAGCAACGTCCCCTTGAATGCCATGCCTCCTTACTTTTTCAATAAGCCTTGCATAGGGTACCTTATCAAATACTTTGCTGAAATCCATATACGCTACATCTATGGCTCCACCTTCATCAATGTGTTTAGTCACATCCTCAAAAAATTCAATCAGGCTTGTAAGGCACAACCTGATTTGACAAAGCCATGCTGAATATTTCTAATCATATTATGCCTCTCCAAATATTCCAAAATCCAGCCTCTCAGGATCTCCTCCATCAACTTACCAACCACTCACTGGGCTATAATTTCCTGGGCTATCCCTACTCCCTTTCTTGAATAAGGGAAAACATCTGCAACCCTCCAATCCTCCAGAACTTCTCCTGTCCTCATTGATGATGCAAAGATCATCGCCAGAGGCTCAGCAATCTCCTCCCTCACTTCCCACAGTAACCCAGGGTACATCCTATCTAGTCCCGGTGACTTATCCAACTTGATGCTTTCCAAAACCTCCAGCACATCCTCTTCCTTAATATCTATATGCTCAAGCTTTTCAGTCCGCTGCAAGTCATCCCTACAATCGCCAAGATCCTTTTCCATAGTGAATACTGAATCAATGTATTCATTAAGTACCTCTGCTATCTCCTCTGGTTCCATAACACTTTTCCACTGTCACACTTGATAGATCCTATTCTCTCACATTTTATCCTCTTGCTCTTCACATACTTGTAGAATGCCTTGGGGTTTTCCTTGATCCTGTTCACCAAGGCCTTCTCATGGCCCCTTCTGGCTCTCCTAATTTCATTCTTAAACTTCTTCCTGCCAGCCTTATAATCTTCTAGATTATAGTATGTGCACTTGAAATCAAAGTAAATTATTTATTTTACATTACAGCTCATAATTATCTCTTGTGTACTTTGACTAAATGAGATCAGTGACCTGTGTGACTACAATGTACTCTAATTTCCTGTAAGTTGTAATTTTGACGACTTTGTTTAAATTGCAGATCAATTTCCTTTAACATTTCTCAGATCTTCTATTAACTCTCCACTGCCCTTCTGAAGCTTGCTTTCATTTATTTTTTATTTAAATTCTAATTGCTAATTGCTTATTTTAACTTTAAACTAAATCAGGTCATGGCTGAAATTTTATCCCCACCAACACCATGGCAGACAGAAGCCCTTTACTGGGATGTGAATGGTGAACTATATGAGGGAGCAGGAGCAGGTCATCCAGCTCTTCAAGCCTATACTGCCATACCAAGATTATCTTCTACAGCACCATTTTGTGCACCGTCCCCATATCCCTTGATTCCTTTAATGTCCTGAGATCTATTCATCTCTAGTTTGAATAAAGCTAATTATTGAGTCCACTGGCCTCTAGCTAGAGAACCTCCAGGTACAAAACTCCAAATTTTCACTGACATCTGAATGAAGGAGTTTCTGCTCATCTCAGTCCTAAATGGCCTACCTTTTAATCTGAGATTGTGACACCTCATTCTAGATTCCACTGTCAGGGAAGCATCCTTCTTGCAGCCAGCCTGTCAAGCCCTATAAGATCTTTCTAAGATTACCTCTCATTCTTTCAAATTCTGGAGAACGCATGATGTCATCTTAATTTCTTCTCTGATGGCAAACATTCCACCCCAGAAACTAGCCCTGAAAATTTGACAGTAGCCTAGAGGATTGGTAGGTTACTTGGCCCTTTGTGCGTAATGAGTAGTGGGGACATTTGTAATGAGAATAAAGTATGATTAATATATAATTAATATATGATGAATATATAATTAGGGCAAATGAGTGCGTGAGGGTGGAGCAGACTGGGTGGATAGATGGCTGAATATTCATGCAGTCTGACTTTTGATTTGATGACTAAATGAAATGAAGATGTTATCAGAAATTATATCACACCGGTAGAACAACGGATACTGATACTTAAATTTATTTGATATTAGGTAGGTTAGAAATGGGAACTTAGCTAGGCATTTTGATAGAGAAGTTTTAATTATAAAGTAAAGAATGACAAAAATTGGTATTTATGGAGTAGGCTGCCACCTAGTGCAATGCACACTGACTGATCTGTGAGATACACACTGTGAAAATAAACAGATCCAAACAGGGGATTTGGATCTGAAGATAATAGCTAAATATTGACAAAATAATCATGCCACAAGTGAAGCAGTTCTGTTTAAAAATCTTAGGCACATATATTTAGCTAGGGCGCTTAAGAGTTTTGCACAGTACTGTAGTAATTTATGTATTGCACTGTACTACTGCCACAAAAAAACAAATTACATGACATACGTGAGTGATGATAAGCCTGATTCAGATATGGGCCCTATTGTGGACTGAGTGTAGGAAGGGGGAAGGGAGGGGGGAAATCACGGGTTAGGAAAAGGGGAAGGGAGAGGGGAGGGAGCAGGAAGCACCAGAGAGACATTTTGCAATGATCAGTAAATCAATTGTTTGGAATCAAATGACCTAGCCTGGTGTCTCAGGGCTGGGTATGTCTACACCCGCACAACTCCTGCCCCGGCACTCCTCTGCCACCTGTCCCACACTCCTTCCGCGGCAGTCCACACTTGTCATTCTCAACATCCTTTGCTCCTGCCAGACTTACAAACTTGACCGCTGCTCCACATTGACGAATACACTAACTGTATAAAAGTCTTAGCCACCCTACTTTATATATTTGCCTAAGACCTTTGCACAATACTGTGTGTTCTTTTCACATGAGATGTTACTTCCTAATTCTAACAGTTTGGTGCAAAGAAGATCTTCAGACAAGTACTTAAATTTTGAAAGATGTTGAATAGTTTATAGAAACAAAGGAGCATAGAAAATAGGAGCAGGAATAGGCCACTCAGATTCTTGGGGTTGCTCCATATACTTACGTAATTGCAGCGGATCATCCACTTCAATACCTTGTTCTCGTTTCCCTAGAGAACTTCTATCATTAAGATTTTTTTTGTTCCCTCCTCCTTATATTTAATGACTTGGCCACCACTGCCTCTGTGGTAGAGAATTCCACAGTTTCATTTCCCTATGAGTGAAGAAATATCTCCTGATCTCACCTCCCAGGCCTGAAGTTGTGCTGATATTATTGTGACATACAGTGGCATGCAAAAGTTTGGGCACCCCTGGTCAAAAATGCTGTTACTGTGAATAGTTAAGCGAGTAAAAGATGTCCTGATTTCCAAAAGGCAAAAAGTTAAATCTGACACATTTCTTTAATATTTTAAGGAAGATTACTTTTTTATTTCCATCTTTTACAGTTTCAAAATAGCAAAAAAGGAAAAGGGCCCGAAACAAAAGTTTGGGCACCCTGTATGATCAGTACTTAGTAACACCCCCTTTGGCAAGTATCACAGTTTGTAAACGCTTTCTGTAGCCAGCTGAGAGTCTTCCAATTCTTGTTTGGGGGATTTTCGTCCATTCTTCCTTGCAAAAGTCTTTTAGATCTGTGAGATTCTTGGGCCGTCTTGCATGCACTTCTCTTTTGAGGTCTATCCACAGATTCTCGATGATATTTAGGTCGGGGGACTGTAAGGGCCATGGCAAAACCTTCAGCTTGCACCACTTGAGGTAGTCCATTGTGGATTTTGAGATGTTTAGGATCATTATCCTGTTGTAGAAGCCATCCTTTTTTCATATTCAGTCTTTTTACAGACGGTGTGATGTTTGCTTCCAGAATTTGCTGCTATTCAATTGATTTCATTCTTCCCTCTACCAGTGAAATGCTCCCAGTTCCACTGGCAACAACAAAAGCCCAAAGCATGATCGATCTACTCCCGTGTTTAACAGTTGGAGAGGTGTTCTTTTCATGAAATTCTGCAGCCTTTTTTCTCCAAACATACCTTTGCTCATTGCAGCCAAAAAGTTCCATTTTAACTTCATCAGTCCGCAGGACTTGTTTCCAAAATGCATCAGGCTTGTTTAGATGTTCCTTTGCAAGCTTCTGACGCTGAATTTTGTGGTGAGGATGCAGGAAAGGTTTTCTTCTGATGACTCTTCCATGAAGATCATATTTGTGCAGATGTTGCTGCACAGTAGAACAGTGCACCACAACTCCAGAGTCTGCTAAACCTTCCTGAAGGTCTTTTGCAGTCAAGCGGGGGTTTTTGATTTGCCTTTTTAGCAATCCTATGAGCAGTTCTCTCGGAAGATTTTCTTGGTCTTCTAGACCTCAACTTGACCTCCACCGTCCCTGTTAACTGCCATTTCTTAATTACATTACGAACTGAGGAAACGGCTACCTGAAAACGCTTTGCTATCTTCTTATAGCCTTCTCCTGCTTTGTGGGCATCAGTTATTTTAATTTACAGAGCACTAGGCAGGTGCTTAGAGGAGCCCATGGCTGCTGATTGTTGGGACAATGTTTGAGGAGTCAGGGTATTTATAAAGCTTTGAAATTTGCATCACCTGGCCTTTCCTAACGATGACTGTGAACAAGCCATAGCCCTAACAAGCTACTTAAGGTCTGAGACCTTGGCAAAAGTTATCTGAGAGCTCAAATCTCTTGGGGTACCCAAACTTTTGCATAGTGCTTCTTTCCTTTTATTCCACTCTAAAATTGTGAAAAGCAAAAACTATACACTAATCTTGCTTAAACAGTTGAAAAGAATGTCTCATCTTTTTCTTATGACTTTGGAGATCAGTTTCTTCTTCTACTCACTTAGCTATTCACAGTTGCAGAAATTTTGATCGGGGTGCCCAAACTTTTGCATCCCACTGTATATCTTCCTGCAATTAATTCAACAGGAAAAGAAGTGGAGAGCATGTTGCAATCAAGGATTCTGGACTCCGCATCCTGATACGGCTTGGTTGAATAGGTAGGCAAAAACTTAGCAATTGAAGTTCAAATACTCAAAGATTCAAAGTACATTTATTATCAAAGTATGTGTGCAGTGTAAAACCCTGAGATCCATCTTCCCACAGACATGTCGCGAAACAAAGAAACACCATAGAACTGGTTCAAAGAAAACATCAAACGTAAAAAAAAGAACAAATTGCACAAGTGGCAAGAAATGAGGAACAACAGACAGAATATTAAACTTCAAAGTGCAGAGTCCTTGAAACAGTCTAGGAATGCTCGGTTTAGTTCAACACACACACAAAACACTGGAGGAACTCGGCAGGCCAGGCAGCATCTATGGGAAAAAGTACAGTCAATGTCTTGGGCCAAAACTCTTTGGCAGGACTGGAGAAAAAAAGCTAAGGAGCAGATTTAAAAGGTGGAGGGGAGGGGAGTGAGAAACACCAGGCGATAGGTGAAACTTGGAGGGGGAGGGATGAAATAAAGAGCTGGGAAGTTGATTGGCGAAAGAGACAAAAGAGCATGGAAGGCAGACAAGCGGGGGGCGGAGAGCACCAGAGGGAGGTGATGGGCAGACAAGGAGGTAAGGTGAGAGAGGGAAAAGGGGATGGGAAATGGAGAAGGTTGGGGGGGCTGGGGGGAATTACCAGAAGTTTGAGAGATTGATTTTCATGCTATCATGTTGGAGGCTACCCAAACGGAATATAAGGTATTGTTCCTCCATCCTAAGTGTAGCCTAATCACAACAGCAGAGGAGACCGTGGATGGACATATCTGAATGGAAATAGGAACTGGAATTAAAATGGGTGGCCACTGGGAGATCCTGGTTGTTCTGACAGATGCTCGGTGAAGCAGTCTCCCAATCTATGTCAGGTCTCACCAATGTACAGGAGGCCACACTGGGAGCACCAAGCACAGTAAATGACCCCGACAGGCTCACAGGTGAAGTGTCACCTCAGCTGGAAGGACTGTTTAGGCCCTTGAATGGTAGTGAGGGAGGAGGTGTAGGGGCAGGAGTAGCCCTTGTTCCTGGTTGTCTTGTTTGTTCAGTTTAGTTCAGTTCAGTTCAATTTAATGCTGTGTTGTCCGTTGACTACTGGTCGCAGAGCCAGCCCACCCCAATCAAAATCATGCAAAATAGCAATTAGAAAAAGGAGTAACCAGAAACCAGAAACACATATAACATGAACTGCCAAGTCCTCTAAAAATGAGTCAATCCACAAACTTTGCTGATCAGACCTCGCCAAGACCCATGACGTCTGCACCTTCCTCTGGCAGCAGTGAACGAGAAGGACAGGGAAACCAGTCAAATGCAGGCAGATGGCTCTGAATACCCGGTCACACTCCACTCTCATCTTCACTGATTTCATTGTTGCTCGATGCTTTAGTCAGCCAGCTAGTCGAGAATTAGAGCTGATCATGGGTTTGCTCTCCGTCGTTAGGCTGTATACCCCCATTTTCAACCACGCTGAATTCTCTCGGAGACAACAAAAGCGCCAGGTTGTTCAGTCTTAATGTGGAAGCCGGTGAGGTCATACATGATGAACCTGATTATTACCCGAATGGAGAAAAATTGAAGGTAAGCACAGAGGGATTTATATTTTCTTGTGCATGATGCATGAAAGGTGCAGTGGAGACACAAGATCTGGAGCAAGATGCAATCTGCTAGAGGAACTCAGAGGATGAGAGTATCTGTGAGAGGAAAGGAACAGCCAAGGCTTCAGATTGAAACCCTGCACCAACACTGTGAGTGGAAAGGTATGAAGGTCAACACAAAGGGAAGAGGGAGATTGGAGGCAATAGTCTGAGGTGACTAGTGGACAGAAGAGATGACAGGCAGGTTGTGCCAGGTAGGGAAGCGAAGCAAGGCTGGAGATGGTTGACAGTGGCAGGTAAACGATTGGTGGACACAGTCAAAGAGAGAGGAGAAAATATTGGGAGGTAGATGGAGCGGGCAGAGCGGAATATGAAGATTGGAGACAGCTGCTGGAGGGCGATAAGAAGGAGCACAGAGATACCAGTGCAAGAATCTAAGATGTACGGCAGGTGAGAATGGGAGCCATTAGGGGAGAGGTGAATGGCAGTTGAAAGCAGAACCAAGTTGGGGGGGGGTGTGAAGAGGGATTGTGGGAGGAAGCTGTGTGTGAGTTTTGTGCATAGTGGGTGGGTAGAACCAGGCGAGAGATAGGAAATAAAGATGTGTGATAGTGGGCTGGGGGGGGGGGTGGTAGTTGTGGAATAAAGGGGGACTAAAATGGGAGGACATGGGGAGAATCAGAAGGAGAGGGAGAGGAGCTCTTGGGATAATACTATTTACTAAGTTTCTGTAATGGAGACTGAAATTTTGAATTTGTTAGGGTTGAGGATAACGTGGCAAAGTTGTCTAAGGCTCAGCGGAATATAGATCAGATGGAAAGTTGGCCAGAGCATTGGCAGGTAGAATTTAATCTGGACAATTGTGAAGTGATGCACTTAGGGAAGTCACATAGGAGTAGGACATATACACTCAAGATAGGGCACTAAGGAATGCCGACAAACAGAACAGAGAGATCTTGGGGTTCACGTCTGTAGCTCCCTCAAAGTGTTAACACAGATAGATAGGGTGGAAAAGAATGCTTGCTTTTAAAGATCAGAGCATAGAATATCAGAGTTGGAGCATGATGTCACAACAGGTCAGCTCTGCAGTGTTCACTCCCTGGGAGACCAGCTGGATTGATTTTGTCTGCCGTTGACCCAGCACAAGATAAGGAACTGCTGCGTGCTTGTTTTTGCAGAAACGCGGCTCCTGGACAACATCCCACGCACAATCAATCTTCAGGCCATGGAATTGGTTTTCGTTACAGTTGCACCATAAATAATTAAATAGTAATAAAACCATAAATAGTTAAATAGTAATATGTAAATTATGCCAGGAAGTAAGTCCAGGACCAGCCTATTGGCTCAGGGTGTCTGACCCTCCAAGGGAGGAGTTGTAAAGTTTGATGGTCACAGGCAGGAATGACTTCCTATGACGCTCTGTGTTGCACCTCGGTGGAATGAGTCTCTGGCTGAATGTACTCCTGTGCCCACCCAGTACATTAGGTAGTGGATGGGAGACATTGTCCAAGATAGCATGCAACTTGGACAGCATCCTCTTTTCAGACACCACCGTCAGAGAGTCCAGTTCCATCCCCACAACATCACTGGCCTTATGAATGAGCTTGTTGATACTGTTGGTGTCTGCTACCCTCAGCCTGCTGCCCCAGCACACAACAGCAAACATGATTGCACTGGCCACCACAGACTCGTAGAACATCCTCAGCATCGTCCGGCAGATGTTAAAGGACCTCAGTCTCCTCAGGAAATAGAGACGGCTCTGACCCTTCTTGTAGACAGCCTCAGTGTTCTTTGATCAGTCCCGTTTATTGTCAATTCATATCCCCAGGTATTTGTAATCCTCCACCATGTCCGCACTGACCCCCTGGATGGAAACAGGCGTCACCGGTACCTTAGCTCTCCTCAGGTCTACCACCAGCTCCTTAGTCTTTTTCACATTAAGCTGCAGATAATTCTGCTCACACCATGTGACAAAGTTTCCTACCGTAGCCCTGTACTCAGCCTCATCTCCCTTGCTGATGCATCCAACTATGACAGAGTCATCCGAAAACTTCTGAAGATGACAAGACTCTGTGCAGTAGTTGAAGTCCGAGGTGTAAATGGTGAAGAGAAAGGGAGACAAGACAGTCCCTTGTGGAGCCCCAGTGCTGCTGATCACTCTGTGGGACACACAGTGTTACAAGCACACGTACTGTGGTCTGCCAGTCAGGTAATCAAGAATCCATGACACCAGGGAAGCATCCACCTGCATCGCTGTCAGCTTCTCCCCAAGCAGAGCAGGGCGGATGGTGTTGAATGCACTGGAGAAGTCAAAAAACATGACCCTCACAGTGCTCGCTGGCTTGTCCAGGTGGGCGTAGACACGGTTCAGCAGGTAGACAGTGGCATCCTCAACTCCTAGTCAGGGCTGGTAGGCGAACTGGAGGGGATCTAAGCGTGGCCTGACCATAGGCCGGAGCAGCTCCAGTACAAGTCTCTCCAGGGTCTTCATGATGTGGGAGGTCAATGCCACTGGTCTGTAGTCATTGAGGCCGCTGGGGCGCAGTGTCTTCGGCACAGGGACGAGGCAGGACGTCTTCCACAGGGCAGGAACCCTCCGGAGCCTCACGCTCAGGTTGAAGACACGGCGAAGTACTCCACATAGCTGAGGGGCTCAGGCTTTGAGAACTCTGGTACTGACACCATTCTGTCCTGCAGCCTTGCTTGGGTTGAGACGTTTCAGCTGTCTTCTCACCTGTTCAGCTGTGAAGCCCACCGTAGTGTTATCGTGTGGGAGGGGTATAGTCATCAGAGCAGGGTGGGGGACTGTGAGGAGGAGCAGGAGGGGAGAGTGGAATATGTGTTGGTTGGGGGCCAACAACAGATGACTGATGTGGGGGATGGCCAGGGGCCACAATGTCAAATCTTTTAAAGAACAGGTTAAGTTCATTGGCCCTGTCCACACTGCCTTCAGCTCCTCTGTTGCTAGTTTGCCAGAACCCAGTGATGGTCCTCATCCCACTCCAGACCTCTCTCATGTTTTTCTGCTGGAGTTTCCACTCAAGCTTCCTCCTGTACCTGTCTTTAGCCTCCCTGATCCTGGCTTTCAGGTTCCTCTGTATTGCCCTCAGCTCCTCCCTATTTCCATCTCTAAACGCCCTCTTTTTAGCAATCAGGATGTCTTTAATGTCCTTTGTTACCCATGGCTTGTTATTTGAATAACGAAGGACAGTTCTTGTCGGAACATTGCAGTCCACACAGAAGTTGATGTAATCAGTGATGCACTCTGTGAGCCCATCGATATCCTCTCCATGTGGCTCACAGAGTGCCTGCCAGTCTGTCACCTCAAAACAACCCTGGAGCACCTCATAAGCCTCCTCTGACCATTTCCTCACTGCCCTTGAGGTTGCAGGTCTACTCTTCACCAGAGGCACGTAGCAGGGTTTTAGATGCACCAGGTTGTGATCTAACCTTCCCAGTGGGGGAAGTGTGTGCAGTGTGTGAGTGTATGCACTGTGTTTTGTACCCTGGCCCTGGAGGAACAGTGTTTCATTTAGCTATATACATGTATATGGTTGAATGATAATAAACTTTAACTTGAACATAACACTGGTTATACCTCACGGAGGTCACACAATAGGAAGGATGTAGCTATGATGTAAAGGTGTAGAAGAGGACATTGCTTGGACTGGAGGATTTTAATGAGATTGGCATGACTATAAAGGGCCAAAGGGCCTGTTTTTGTGCTGTGGAACTCTATCACTCAATGACTCTATAGCACATTCCAAGTATTCATATTCTGAGAAGGCTAGAAGACTATATTTCATGTTGGACATCATCAAAGAACATTTTTACGTGTTGCCGAGATGGAATTGCAGTCAGTTGTAAATTAATACCAGAATGATATGTGCTGAGCATTCTGAAACCTAAGCAATCATTTAGGCTTTATTAAAAGGTAAAAATTTCATCCATCTTATATCATATACATTTTAAATATGTACCTAAATATCAAAATAAACAATGAAAACCTAAGGGGTATAATAAGTACCCTGCTCTGACACTAGGTTTGAAGCAGCTTACTTATGGGGACTGATTCATCTCTTCATCCTATATCCTCTATGTGTACAGTATGCAACACCTACCTGTGTAATATTTATGTCAAGTCGTGTCAGCAAGTCATTAAGATGTGGTAATAACTTCTTCAAAATACACCTTTTGGTATTCATTTACAATAGAACTAAGCAGACTTGGTCTTTTCTTACCTATTCTTTACCCACTGTATTTGTAAAGCTTTGATGTACTGATATTGCCATGCTCTGGTATTAGTAAAGTTGATCATATCTTGACACGTTGAAGTCTGCATAGATATTGTCAATGATGACAGCATTTATTTGGAATATTTAATGTAAGTAAGTAACAAAAAATACTCTGCGAAGTATTAAAAGAAGTGGGCAATATGCCGGGAAAGAAGGCATCAGAGAAATAATTGTGGGCTTGATCAGATGGAGGTGATTTATGGAGATATGGAAGAAGGGAGGTTTCAGGAGAGAATTGTAAAATGTGGGATTAGGATTGTGAAGGCTCCGTCATCACACTGTATTGTTAGAGAAAGGGCTGTACAAAAGACAGGAACTAAATAAGTAGATGGGTACATTGGATGACAAAGGTAACTGGGAACAGTGAACTTCCAAGAGATTTATAAATGAGGACAAAGATTCCCAAAAGAATATTGCAAACAGGGAGTCAGTATTGGTAGTAATGACTGCAGGGGACTTTGGACAAATTGCTATTTATGGAGGGAGGAGAATGGGAGGTCAGCAACGAGACCACCACAGTAGTCGAAGAAATAAAGGTTTTCAATGCTGTACTGATTGGAGAGAGGTTAAATAGGGTGGAAACAAAAGACATTGCAATATGGAATATGTATGTAATGGCTTCTTTGTAATGTTTCACTGCTAAGGCTAATGTAATGGTTTCTCTGTAATGTTCATTGCTGAGGTAATGGTTTCTCTGTAGCAGCAATGTTTGGGTTATGGCTGGAGATAACAGGACTGTAGTACGCATGTTAGCCAATCGGAGACTACTGTTTTGTCTTGTGTATCTGGAAGGATGTTGTTTTCGCGGTCTTTCGTCGAGGAGAGATGAAGAGGGAAGATGCGTGTGGAGAGAGCTGGTAGACCACCAGATGGAGTGGACTGGGATCTGAGGGTCTGAAGGTCAGCGACACTCAGAGTAGACTGATGGTGGAAGAATGACTACTGAGTGAGCTTCAATGTGACTTTGACTTGTATTGGGCCCTTTTTTAATTTTCATTACTAACCCCATATACAGATTAAGATTCATAAAGTTCAATCATTTAATTGCATATGGCGTACTGTCTGATATTTTGCGTTGTGGGTTTGTAACTGGGGGTACATGACACAGCATCCACACAAACATGATTACCCAGTTTGGCGGGGTAGGAGGCTGTTTCCCTCGATGAACGCGAACTGGGCGAGCCTGGGGGTTAATGGAGAGTTCTGAAGCCCATTGCTCAGCTTAAGTTTGCGAGACATCAAGGTTTAAAGTAATATCATTAATCTGTGGAAGGAAGTGGATGGGAAAGATTTGACGTTGATGACAAGGCTGTAGAAATTATAATTGAGGCACCTAGGCTGCCTTCAGTCTTCCTGAGGCTGGCTGAGAGAAGACACCATTTAACTAAGAGGGTTATGGACAAATAACCTGTCAACACAGAGTGGTGGCGAGAAACAGTTTATCATCAGGCTACGAATGAACTTTGACCTGTAATTTCTGGATGCTATTTTTCAGACGCAGTCTTTGCTGTATGAATTATCTTGAAGTATTATAACATTCTTCAAAGATTCATAGAGTCATAGGGCACTACATCACAGAAACAGATCCTTCAGCCCATCTAGTCTGTGCCAGCATGGTCTTCTGCCTACTCTCATCTACCCATACCCTCCATACCTTGCTTATCTATGTACCTATACAAACTTTGCTTAAATATTATAATTGATCTCACACCTACCACTTCCACAGGCACTTCAATCCACACTTGCACCACCTTCTGAGTGAAGAAGCTCCCTCACATGTTCCCCTTAATTATTGCACCTTTCACCCTACACCCATGACCTTTAGTTCTAGTCTCACCCAATCTGAGGGAAAAAGCTTGCAAGCATTCATCCTATTTATACCCCTCATAATTTTCTGTGCATTATATCCTAACCTATTCAGCCTTTCTTTATAACTCAGGTCCTCAAACCCTGGCATCATCCTTGTAAATTTCCCTGCTCTCTTTCAAGTTTTTTGATACTTTTCCTGTAGTAAGTTAACCCCAACCCAGAGCCCTGATTTATGAAGGTCAATGTGCCAAAAGCTCTCTTTACAACCCTATCTAGTTGTAATACCATTTTCAAGGAATTATGGGTTTGTTATCCCAGATCCCTCTGTTCCACCACACACCTCAGTGCCCTATTGCTCACCGCTTACTCTGTAAGTCCTACCCTGGTTTGTCCTCGCAAAGTGCAACATCTGGTAATTGTCTGCTTTAGATTGTATCTGCCATTTTTCAGCTCATTTTCCCTACCTTGCACGCTTTGATAGCCTTCCTTGCTGGCACTGTGCCCCCAGTCTTGATGTCATCTGAAAACTTGCTGATCCAGTTCACCAGATTATTATCTAAATCATTAATACAGATGACAAACAACAATTGACCTATCACCAATCCTCATGACACACCACTAGTCAAAGACTTCCAATCAGAGTCAACCATCTACTGCCACTCTCTATCTTATCCCACTAAGACAATATTAAATCCAATTGACTACTTCATTCTGAATATCAAGCAACTTAACCTTCTGGTCCACAAAATATCTAAAAAAAATTCAAAATTGCTGAGTTAAATATATGTGTTAATTGTTGATGCACAGGTAACCTCAGCAACCAAATTACATTTCGACAATGAGTAATGGGATGAAGATGTATTATGTTCTTTCAGTGTATAATAAATGATTTATATGACACCAGCAATATTTCATTTATTTAATTGTGCAATGAAATTGTTTACACTCAACTTTAATTAAACTTTACATGCCTAGAAGTTAACCCCTGAGCTATTGACTCATTTGTGGCACTGTTCAAGGCCAAATATTAGATAAGATAGGATGAGCAAGACCAAATCCATGTAGGGCAGGGTTCCAAGGATGATGATAAAAGGTTGGAAGGGATTCTATTACTGTCGATGATTAATGTTTGGACAGGTGGGAATGAACTAAACCTTGGGTGGTAAAATGGAGTTGGAAGTTGGAAGAAAGATACTGCAGGTGATCAGGTTCTGTTATTGAAACTTCCATTATTTTGGTAGGGTCTTATATGGTTCACCATCATACACTTCCAATGTCTCATTATACATCTCTTTAAATTCTATTGTACCCTGCCTATCACTTACTCTTGCTCCCCTTATTGGTCTGGTATTTACTATAATTTCCTAGTTCTTTTTTCATGGTCACATCATTTTCATAACCCTTTCTAAAATAGCATCCTATCTATTGTATGTACAACAGGGTGAAATAAATATAATTTCTTACTGGTACTCTTTTTCAGTGCACCATACCTGTGAGGCCTGGCCTGTCTTCCCTAGGATTTATAGGAACAAGAAGAGATTTCATTAACATGGTAGGTTCTGGGAGATGTTTTCCCTGAGTGTACCACTAGACATCACAGAATAGGTGGTTGGATATTTAGGATTGAGATAGGTGGTTGGATATTTAGGATTGAGAGGAAGATAAATCTAAAAAGTTGAAATTCCATACCTCAGAAAATGCTGGTTGTGCATTGTCTGGGTCTATATTTAAGATAGAGATGGGTTTTTGAAGGGACATGGAGAAGGTGGAACTGAAGCAGGAGAATAATCTTGAATGGAAGAGCAGGAAAAAATGTACATTTCATGCTTTTATTGCAGCTGTTTTTATCCATACTGGCCCTATTCTACAGCCCATTTTAACAATGTAGCTCTTTAAGTTCAAGTTTATTGTCATCTGATTGTACATGCATACAACTAAATGAAACAATGTTCCTCCAGACCACAGTGCACCCACACAACATACATCAAACACAGCATATAATCCAAAATATTACACTATAATTAAGTTCATTCAAAATGCATGCAGAAAACACAGCACAATCCTAGGTCTACTGTCTCAGGAATTGGAGGCCACTGAACTGCTTTTCCCTCTGCTAATTAACACACAGCTTGGAAAGCCTTCTTGAATTATTGCTTGATATTCTGTTTCAAAATTTTCTTCCAAACTGATATTATTTCCTAAGCAAGATGTTTGTTGTTAATTCCTTTTTCTAAGAGTAAAGATGTGCGTGGTTTTGAACAAAGTCTCAATTATACATAAAACATATTTATTTTATCTTATTTTTGATTTTTGCCAAACATCATCAAGTGTTCAGAGTTTGTAATGTCAACATTTGTTTCTATAAACAAAAATATAAATCAACCTCTTGCCTCTTTCTGATTCCAAAGGTTCCAACAAGATCAAATATTTCAGAAATGCTATTTATGTAGATGTTAAAAAGGAGTTTTAAATAAATGGATTCTTATTTATCTTCCCATTGCTTGTTCTGTCTATATCTCAAATGTATTCTGAACAGATATTTTTGTATTTTGTTCTCTAACAAAAGTAAACTTCCAGGCTTCATTACATTTGAAAAATTCTGCTTGTTTAATTGCCTTTTTGTTTAAAATTCTCAATAAAATCTTATTCTCCCAAATTGATTGATTTATTCATTACTGGTCAATTGTGAAAAATAACCTTTTACGCTCCTTTAATTAAACTATGTGATAAGACATTTTTTAGCAAAATGATGTGCATAAATAAAAAGATTTTGCAATAGATTTAAATAGAAATAAAAATATATAAAGAGAGATGTCAAAGAGCTATGCTGAAGCAATGTAACTTATTTTGAAGTTTCTAGAGTCAAGTTAAGGTTCCGGTTGAAGGTGATATCCTGGGGATCTTGGTGATGATTTAGAATGACACAGGTAGGAAATTTGTTGCACACTGTTGCTGGAGATGGTCATTGGATAGCAATTATGTGTTAGAAGTTTTATGTTTTATTATCGGCCTAATTCTGAATTTTTATAAGTTGTTTTCTTGTAAATGGGCATGAGCTGCTATATTATCTGAGGTTTTGTGCATGGAACTGAACGTGATATAAGTGAGCTTTCCTACTTCTGCTTCTGCACTTGGGTTGAGGAGAAAATCATTGGTGATGAACTCAAACTTTTTGAATCAAGACCCTTATATTGAGATTCTGTAGTGACATCTGCACCTGAGATGATTTAGCTATCAGTCATTGTATGTGAGAATACTTTATTCCCCTTTTGAGTTCCCTGAACATAATGGGTAATATAATTTGAAACTGCTGAGGCTTTTTAGTTGAAGTTTAACACCTTTCCCAGAATCAAGTAGTGAAGAACTCTATACCAGCTAGTGCACTTTGCAGCATAGTGTTCCGCTTCTGAAAGCCTATATTTATTTATTTCTTGCCACTTCCCATTGTCTGGATGGAAACTCCATCTATCCAAGAAACGACAGAGAGTTGTGGACACAGCTCAGCACATCACAGGAAGCAGCCTCCCCTCTGCAGACGTTCTCACTGCCTCAGTAAAGCAGCCAGCATAATCCAGGAGCACACCCAGTCCAGTCATTCTCTCTTTCCCTCTTCCCCACTGGACTGAAGATACAAAGCCTGAAAGCATGTACCACCAGGCCCAAGGACGGCTTCTATTCCACTATTATCAGACTCTTCAACAAACTGCTTGGACAGTAAGGTGGACTCTTGGTCTCACAGTTTTCATTGTTGTGATCTTGCACTTTATCATTGACCCGCACTGCACCCTTTTGGCAGCTTTACACTTTATGCTGCATTGTTAGTGTTTTACATAGCACTGATCCGTATGAACAGCATGCCGGACAAGCCTTTCACTATCTCTTTGTACATAAACCAACACATAACCAATACCAAGAAGGCTGAGGGTACTTAGCTATAGTGTATAATCAGATTGAGAGTGATACATATTTTTCATTCCCAAGTAAGTCAGCAATCATTTTGAGTAGGAAACTGTAAGTTGGTGGGGGTGTGGTTCCCTTTCAGACTGAAGCAAAACCTATTTAATATTTTCAGATAAGGATTGCAATGTAGGAAACACTATAAGTAATTTGTTCAAAGGCTGTTAGGATAATGCATCTTTCTTTCTCTGTACTGGCTTGCTGGAGTTCAAATATAATGAAGCCCAACATGTGACAAGGATGGATGATAATGTTTGCAGTCTCTAACAATGTGTCAGATGCCTGGGAATGATTATTGAACACCACATTGTGGGTCTTTAAAATAACTGGCTTACTATGTGCTGGATAATTTTGCTCTAAAAGGGAATAGCCTTAAAGGGAGGTCACACAATTAGATGAGGCACTGCACAGCAGGAGCAAAACTATAATGATAATGAGGAGGCTGTGGATTCCCTGAAATCAACCACATAACACCGGGCTATGCTGCTGAACTGTAGTAACTCTGGGACCTTTGCAACTGAGAGGCATGCACACAAGTGCTGGATGTGCTGTTCTTTAAATGGTAAAACACCAATGGTTCTTTCGAGAACTGTTAGCATTAGTAATCAAAATCCAGCCCATTATTTTCAACAAAAAAGGATTTCATTGAGATCTACACAAATCTGAAATGGTATGATTTCAGTATAATTTTTAAAAATATTGTAAATGAGTTCAAAAGAAAAATATTGAACCATTAATTGCCCATTATAGATGTAACAAGTGAGACATTTGCATTCTCCAACATCGATTTGATATTATACTTTTAACTGCACCAAAAGTGAGAAAAAACACTGGATATCATATGGTTTTGCAAGCGTTGCTTCCTCGGAATTTTTTTGTGGTTATGAGAGACTGCTTGAAGCTGAACACAAATATAATTCCAGGCTACTTGTATCATGTAGGAATTTGGAGAGGCAAGAAATTGGCTTTTATTGAAAGTAATGCGGTTAATTGCATAACAGTGCTGATGCTTTGCTATTGTTCAACTAAATAAGCTAAAATTGTTTTGTTGATGATTTTCGTTTGTACTCAGTGCCTGAGATTTCTCACTTAAATGCCTAACAATAATCAGCTAGCATTGATGGATTCCAATTGCCCTAATACTGTTTATGTCTTAGTGAAATCTTACATAATGTTCGTCACTGACAGGGCCAGGATTTGCAGGAAATAAGTCTAAATGGGAAAGCACAGAAAATGAATCTTTAGTGACATGTTGCACTTCATGGTTCTGTGTGCTCAAGGTATGTTTGTCAGCCAGTTGCATGTAGATTTGTGCATGTAGTTGCAAAGAAAATTTTCAATAACAGCCTTGAGTGCCTTTGATGCGATTTTCTTCAGACCAACTAGAAGTTCTTTGAATTGCCCGTCATTGTTGATGTGTTTGATTTGTGGACCAACAAAAATGCCTCCTTTATTCTTGGCATCAATTATTCTGAGAAACATCTGTCTCAAATATAAAAATCCTTCACTTTCCTTGTTCATTGCTTTCACCAAAATTTTCATAAGCCCCAGTTTTATATGAAGAGGAGGCAAAAATATCTGTAGTGTTCTTGTGCAGTGTGTTGAAACTCTGACTAAACACCAAGTTAAACCGGAGCCAATGAAGACAGAGTTGTAGTAAGGTTAACCATTTACTGTTCACTCTCCCACATTAACATCGTATGGTGAAAACTGTTGATAAAAAACATACAAACATATACAGTGTCTGTTTCATTCTGGAGACCACGCGCTCTCTCTTCTTTTAGCGAGTGTCTCCAGCCGCCCCAAGTAGCGGGCAAGGGGGTGGCGTCAAACCACCGCCGGGCTGGAGCCCACCCCGCATTTGAAATCGAAAAGCTGGCACGTGCGCCGCCCCAACCACCGCTTCCTTAACAAAAACCGCGTTAATATTTTTACTTCAAATACATTCTGATGAACTTACAGCGTTGCTTCTGTAATGTTTCTTTGTGGGTAGACATGGAGCTCTTCACGATCATGCTGCACGCATGGCACCCACCCTCACACCTTCTCCGGACCGGAGGTTACACCTAAGACGTGGCGAAACTGGAGGTGATGTCATCGCATGCCGCGATATACCATAGACAATGAATATACCTTTGTTATACTGTAACTTACTTATCAACCTTTAACTTTAACTAGAAAATAGTTACAAACCAATCATTTAAAGCGTAGACCCAACAACGTCGAATAAATGCCTTAAGGGCAACACACTCCCTGCCTGACCTTTGTAAGGTCACTTTAAACATGGTATAGAACTTTAGTCTCTAGATCAGTCTTTAGGTAGAAGTAGAACAACCTCTGTAACTGGTCTCAGGTTTCCTTTTCAGGGTTCGTTGTAAAAATGTGAACTGGTTGACTGCCTGCTCTTTGTTGTTTGGCAAGTGCTGGTATGGTTCTCTGAATGGTAGTGGGGCAACCCAGTTGTTTGCTTCGTCTCTAAAGACCTTTGTGTCCATTATTTTTAAGAGGATGGCGTCTTCCACCGACGGAACAAGTTTGTTATCGTGCTTAGTTTGAGTGAAGACTGACTGTCCCAGTGTCTTCTCAGTTACTTTACTATGCTCATGCCTTTGTTGTGCTTCCTTGATACACATAACACTTGTGGAGGGCTGAGAAGTTGAATGGCGGCCACTCTCTAGCACGTTAGTCTTGAGCGTGTTAACTGTCGGTTTGTGTACGTTGCCAGGGCACACCTCTCCCAACACCACCCAGCCCAGATCCAGACGTTGGGCGAAGGGGACGATGTGTGGTCCATTGACCTGCTGCCTGACGTTGTGCACCCTAAGAATGTCTCTTCCGAGTAGCAGGAGTATTTCTGCTTCCGGATCCAGTTTCAGGATGTGCTTGGCAATGTGGTGGAGATGGGGCTGGTGTAGCACTGCGCTTGGCGTCGGAATCTCGGATCGGTTACTTAAGATCTCATTGCACTCCAAGAGTGGAGGGAGACTGATGACGACTTTGCCATTCATCGACTCGAGCTGGAAGCCTTCTGCCTTCCTGCCATTTGCTTCTGCAATGCCAGAGCAAGTTCTGAGGTAGTATGGGAATGGATTACCCTTTACACTGAACAACTCGAAGAACTCTGGTCTCACTAGTGAGCGATTGCTCTGGTCGTCCAGAATTACATAGGCCTTGATGGCTTTGTCTTTGGCTCCCTTAGGGTATACCTTAGTGAGGCAGATCTTTGAGCACGAACGGCTCAACTGACCTGGACTGCAAACTTCTGTGTAGCTCGAGCTGACAATAGTTGTATCAGAGTGATGCTCTTCCTCCCCGCCATCCTCTTGTGGGAGTGGAGGAGCCTTGGCGGTTTGCGGTGATGGTCCGGGATGCATGGCCCCATCGTGATTAGTGCTGTTACATTCCGAGCACTTTACGGGGAACGTACACTCTTTAGCAAGGTGGGAGGTAGAGGACAGCACTTAGAACATATTCTTTTTTCCTTGAGAAGGGCCTTTCTTTCATCAAAGGGTTTGTTTCGAAACATTCTGCATTTTTTTAGGGGGTGGGGTTTGTTGTGCAATGGACAATTCTTGCTAGGGTCATCGCTGATTGCGGAGACTTTGGTTTTATGCACTGAGACGGGTTTATTGACGACAAAATTGTTCGAAATGGGTTTGACTGGGTTGGTGTGAGTTGTGGTGCTGCCTTGATTCATGAAACTAGGGTCATTTTGCCTCTTCACTTCCTTGCACACAAACCTACTAAAATACTCAAAGAGAGGGAATCGACCACCATTCTCCTCCTTGTACTCTGAGACAATAGACACCCATCTTTCCTGCAGCCCAAATGGAAGCTTGTCCACAATTGGTCCAACTCTGTGTGAGGTATCCAGATACAATAGGCCAATTAAATAGCTGTCTTCTTTAGCACCTTATATCTCCATGAGTAAATCTCCGAGTTCTCGTAATTTAGTGTGGTCCTTGGCTGACACCCTAGGAATATTGTCCAGCTGTTGAAATAGCGCCCTCTCAATAATTTAAGGGGTCGCATAGCAGTCCTGAAGTCTCTCCCAGGCCTTGTGTAAGGCTAGCTTGGGGTTGTTGACGTACACTGAGCGTATGCATTTCACCTGTTCACTTGATTCCTTTCCCAGCCATTTAGTCATAAGGTCCAGCTCTTGGATTGCTGTGAGCTGGACTCCGCCGGTGGCACTGGTGAATGAGGAGTAGCATGCACAGTCATTTTCAGGCTTATTGTCAAACTGGTACAGTTCTGAATTGACGAGGTCTCGTCACGCTAAATACTGTGCCAAGGGTTCTGCTGCAGGTGGCGTGCTAGCTGGGGCAATATGTTGGGAGACATATGACTGAGCGTGTACGTTCATGATGGTTTGATGTCGGGAAGAATTCGTAGTCAGCCCTTTCATACTGAGTTTGTGGCAAGGGTGCAATTGTGAGTTGTCTTCCCCAGGTGGACGCGATGCAACGAAGCTTCCCTGTGATTTCACATGAGATGGGACGCCAACAGGCAAGTAGAGGGAGAATGAATCTGCAGGTCAATTTGAGGTTGGACATATTCACTGGAGCGTTCCAGTTTGGCCCTTTCTGATATAGATTTTCCTGCTTCGTCTAGAACGTGCATTCCTTCAGCGTTTTCCAACCCTTGTGCTTCCACCACGGCCGTGACAGCTTCTGGTTGTAGCATCAACACTTCTAACTCTGAATCTATCCTTGCCTTTTCCAACTTGTTTTCCGCTTCTCTGGCAGCCTTTTCCTTCTGGTCTTCCACTTCTCTGGCAGCTTTTTCCATTTTCAGTTTTGCTTCTTGGTTAGCGTACGACGCTCGCACCTTGGCGGCTTCTGCTTTAGCTCTTGCGAGGGCAGCCACACTTGTCGAAGTCCTACTGCTGTTGGCGCTGAGTGCAAGCGACTTGATGCTTGATCGTGAAGCCATCATACCACTTGTCGAAACATCTAATGATTCTGCCTTTTCACTGTAGTGTTTCTCGTGCAGTGTGTTGAAACTCTGACTAAACACCAAGTTAAACCGGAGCCAATGAAGACAGAGTCATAGTAAGGTTTACCATTTACTGTGCATTCTTCCACATTAACATTGTACGGTGAAAAGGCGTTGTTTCTATAACGTTTCTTTGTGGGTAGAAACAGAGCTCTTCACGATCATGCTGCACGCATGACACCCACCTTCTCCGAACCGGAGGTTACACGTAAGACGCGGTGAAACCGGAGTTGACATCATCGCATGCCGCGATATACCATAGACAATGAATTTACCTTTGTTATACTGTAACTTAATTATCAACCTTTAACTTTAACTAGAAAATAGTTACAAACAAATCATTTAAAGTGTAGACCCAACAAAGTCAAATAAATGCCTTAAGGGCAACACAATATCTTTGATGGGTCTACAAGTGCCTCATTTTCCCTGGAACCAACTGCTTATGGAGTGGCCATTCCTTTTTAATGTAATGAGATTCTTTAGCACAGCTACCGCATTCACAAATGAAACAACAGTATGTGATGTATCCGAGACGCATTCCTAGTAGCTGTGCTACTACTTTAAGATCATTATAGATGTTGCAGTTGTAGTTGCTGTGCTGCATGTGTTTCAATGACTTCCAAATTTCGGTAGTTTTCTTTCATGTGTACTGTATAGCTAATTGGTTCTGAAGGGTGGACATTGACGTTGTGTAGCAGCAGAGCTTTCAGGCTTAACACCGAAGAATCAATAAAAAGATGCCCCTGTTGTGGGTTAGGCTGGCAACCCAAAGCATGCCCAGATGGACAAGACAGAAAACTTCTCAGTTTGCATTGTGGGCAACAGTTGTATTCACTTGAATTATGAATTGAAATAACAACTACAGGAAATTCCTCCCCCCCCCCCACCGCAAAAAAAGGTGTGTGATGGGGAACTTTCATGCTGATTTTCATGATCAGCAGTCCAAAATTCAAAAAATACCACTCAAAATTATTCAGGAAGCAAAATCTTGGTTCTCAGTTTCAAATCAATATTTTCTATTTAGAATATGAATGGGTAAGTTCAGTCATCTAATTCATAGACATATCAATATTCGGAAGTTGGCAGTACATTGCAATGTATTGTCAAAATGTCAAAAAACATGTGCAGTGAATTTTATTCAGGGCCAGAGTAGTGTGAAGAAATTCTCCATTTTGCTTCCTCCAGTTAAATAGGCCCCAGTGATGCCATCAAACATCAATCTTGATGTTTCTGAGGTAACACACAAAATGCTGGAAGCATCTATGAAGAGGAATGAACAGTTGACGTTTCGAGCCGAAAGCCTTCTTCAGGAATGGAAAGGAAGGGAGAAGACACCAGAATAAAAAGATGGGGGGGTGAGGGGAAGAATGATAGCTAGAAGGTGAGAAGTGAAACAGGTGGGTAGGGAAGGTAAAGGGTTGGAGAGGAAAGAATCTAATAAGACTGGAGAGTGGACCACAGGAGAACGAGAAGGAGGAGAGGATCCAGGAGGAGGTGATAGGCAGGTGAGAAGAAGTAAGGGGCCAGTGGGAAATAGACATGGAGGGAAAAAACTATTGGAAGGAGAAATCGATATTCATACCATAATGAGCTCTTCGGGCTTGTACAGGGAGCTGGAGAGCATTGGTGTCCAATGTTTTTAGAGCACCTGAAATGGTTAATTGTTATATAATGAGAGTCATTAATCTTTTAGAGTCCTTTGTGTTTTATCGTAACAACTTGCTCTTTGTAATGCAGTCTACTGATGCTTTCTGTTTAAAGTTGTTAAGTTTATTTTGATAGGCTTGGGGATTCTCTGCTACTTGTATTATTTAAGTGAACATCCAGTTAGCATTTATTGCGGGGTCCTAGTTTTGAGAATGTTACATCTCACAGTGTAACTCGGCTAAGCCGCCGATGTTCTGTTGGAATTCTTATGAATAAATTCTGGTTGCCATCTCTACATCACAGTCTGTCTTTCCTCCACACTTGGGATCTGACATCACCAGTGCACACCACGAGAGAAGAACCTCACCAAATAATAAACCCATTGAAGGTTGAACAGTGGCATTTTGACATCAGCTTTAGGTGAGAATATCATCTATTCTCAAGTCCACTTTCCAAGGCTACTTTTCAAGTGTCTCTAGTCTACATTCCGACTGTTTCCAGTCTATATTCCGAGTGCCTCTAGTCTACATTCTAAGTGTCTCCAGTCTGCACTCCGAGTGTCCCCAGTCTATATTCCGAGTGTCTCCAGTCTACTTTCCGAGTGTCTCCAGTCTACATTCCGAGTGACTCCAGTCTACATTCCGAGTGTCTCCAGTCTACATTCCGAGTGTCTCCAGTCTACATTCTGAATGTCTCTAGTCTACATTCCGAGTGTCTCCAGTCTACATTCCGAGTGTCTCCAGTCTACGTTCTGAGTGTCTCTAGTCTACATTCCGAGTGTCCCCTGTCCACATTCCAAGTGTTTCCAGTCTACATTCCGAGTGCCTTCAGTCGACATTCCGAGTGTCTCTAGTCTACATTCCGAGTGTCCCTTGTCCACATTCCAAGTGCCTCCAGTCTACATTCCGAGTGTCTCCAGTCGACATTCCGAGTGTCTCTAGTCTACATTCCGAGTGTCCCCTGTCCACATTCCAAGTGTCTCCAGTCTACATTCCAAGTGTCTCCAGTCTACATTCCGAGTGTCTCTAATCTACATTCTGAGTTCTCAAGCCCATGTTCTGAACTTTTCTTGTCACCATTCCAAGTTTCTCAAGTCCACGTTTCAATTCCATGTTCTGAGCTTCTCTAGTCTATGTTCAATGTTTTTTTTTTCTGTGTCTGAGCATCTCATTTCTAAGTGTCCTTGGTCCAAGCATCCCTAGTGTTCAAGGATCTCAAGGTTTTCAATATTCTTCAGGTCATCAAGGTCATCGAGTTCATCAAGGTTCTCGAGGTACTTACGGTGTCCAGGTTTCCAATGGTCCTCCTGGTTTCTGAGGACTTCAAGTTTTCAGACCTTTATTCACGGTCTCTGAGGATTTTTCAATGTTTCCAAGGTTTATTTCAATGTTCCCCGTATCTCAAGGTTCCCAAGTCTCTCTTGAGGTTTTCCAAGTCCCTCTCAAGGTTTTATTATTGTCACATGTACTGAGATAATGTGAAAATATATATCGCATGCTGTTCATACAGATTAATTCATCACAACAATGCACTGAATTTGTACAAGGTAAAATGACAACAGAGTGCAGAATAAAGTGTAACAGGTACAGAGAAAGTGCACGCAGGTAGACAATATGGTGAAAAGTCATAACCAGATAGATTGTGAGATCAAGAGCCCATCTTATTGTACTAATGAACCATTCAATAGCCTAATAACAGGGGTGTTGGGGGTGGTGGTGTTGGGAGCTGTGAGAGTGCTTTGAGGATTTAATATCTTCTGCCTGGGGGTGGGGGAGTGAGAATGTAGACAGTGTCTATGGAGCTTCTGTGATATGCTGAGCTGCGTCTACAATTCTTTGCAGTTTATTGTGGTTACGGGCAGACCAGTTGCCACACCAAGATGTTACGTATTTGGATAAGATATCTTCTGTGGTACATCAATAAAAATCGGTGGTCAAAGAGAATTTCTTTAGCCACCTGGGGAAATAGAAGTTCTGGTGTGCTTTCTTGGCCCTGGTGTTCATGTGATTGGACCAGGACACTCTAAAGGTAATGTTCACTCCTAGGAGCGGTTGCAAGTGAGTGCATGGGCAGAGTGTCAGTGGAGAATGAAGATTTTAGATTCCTGAGGCATTGCCATTGTTCTGAAGTGGATGGCCCTTGTAAAGCTTATGGAGGATGAAGTTTAGTTGGGCTAGACCAACAGCCCTGCAGGTAGGATTCAGAATGGGGAAAAGTAGAGCTGGATGTGAAAGGTGAAAGCTGTTGAAAGTTTGGAAAACAGACAGAAACCTGGCTGAGCTGAATAACATTGCTAAATATAAACAGTATAAGATATAGAGCAAATGGAATGTATTCTATGGAGGGGCCACTACACAGGATCAGAAAAAGCTGCTGAAAATTGCCAGGTCTGCCAGCTCCATCATGGGAACTCGCCTCCCCAGCATCCAGGACACCTTCAAAAGGTGATGCCTCAGAAAACTGATACATCATTATAGGCTTCCATCACCTAGGAGATGCCTCCTTCTCATTGCTACCATCAAGGAGGAGGTACACGAGCCTGAAGACACACACTCAAGGACAGTTTCTTGCCTCTCCGCCATCAGATTTTTGAATGGACAATGAACCCATGAACGCTGCCTCAGTATTTTCTCTCCTCTCTTTTTGCATTACTTATTTAATTTAATTTAAAAAATATATTTCTTATTGAAAACTATAGTTATTATTATTAATTATTGCAACATACTGCTGCTGCAAATCAACAAGTTTCACGATATAGGGAGATGGAGTTGGAGATGGAGTTCAACCCAGATAAGTGTCAGGTGGTTCATTTCGGTAGGTCAAATATGATGGCAGAATATAGTATTAATGGTAAGAGTCTTGGCAGTGTGGAGGATCGGAGGGAGCTTGGGGTCCGAGTCCATAGGATGCTCAAAGCAGCTGCGCAGGTTGACTCTGTGGTTAAGAAGGCATACGGTCTATTGGCCTTCATCAACCATGAGATTGAGTTTAGGAGCCGAGAAGTAATGTTGCAGCTATATAGGACCTTGGTCAGACCTCACTTGGAGTACAGTGCTCAGTACTGGTCCCCTCACTACAGGAAGGATGTGGAAACTATAGAAAGGGTGCAGAGGAGATTTACAAGGATGTTGCTTGGGTTGGAGAGCATGCCTTATGAGAATAGGTTGAGTGAACTTGGCTTTTTCTCCTTGGAGTGATGGAATATGAGAGGTGACCTGATAGAGGTGTATAAGATGATGAGAGGCATTGATCGTGTGGGTAGTCGGAGGCTTTTTCTCAGGGCTGAAATGGCTGCCACAAGAGGGCACAGTTTTAAGGTGCTTGGAAGTAGGTACAGAGGAGATGTCAGGGGTAAGTTTTTATGCAGAGAGTGGTGAGTGCGTGGAATGGGCTGCCAGTAACGGTGGTGGAGGTGGATGCAATAGGATCTTTTAAGAGACTCCTGGACAGGTACATTGGAAAGATAGACACATCTTATTGCACAAGAGATAACTGGATAAATGAAATAGCCATTGAGGAGTGTGTGCCAGTTTTTTTCTGGGTGCATTGGGTTTACGGCATAGAGTTTGCTCAGAAGTTGAACTGCTCCAACCAAACCAGCCGAAATGAGCTTGGATGAACAGAAACCATTGTGGTAGGGGATCACATACACCAGATCAATGTAGGTTTAAAGGAAAAAACTTGCAGAAAATGCAACAAAGTAGGACACATACAAAGAGCAGGTTGGGCAGAAAAAAATCAATGGACTGCACAGGGAAGAGAAAAAAGATTTTAAAAAGTCAAGTTTCAGCTTCAAAAAGAGCACATATCTGCATGCTGTTGATAAAAAATCTAATAATGGTGAGAGTGACATAGGACTGAGAAATTTATGGTGTGAAAATTAACAATAGGTAAGCAATATGGTTTACACCAGAAGTGAACAACAAATTATTTAAAATGGAAGTAGACACTGGCATGGCTGTTTCAGTCACTCCACAAAACAAGTTTGAGTGGAGTTTCAAAGATACTGAACTGCAGCCGGCAGATATCCAACTGGTGAAAAGATAACACCTGTGGGAATGACATTGGTAACAGTGAAATACAACAAATAACAAGACTCATTGAGCTAGTATGTGGCAAAAACAGGAGGGCCAGCATTATGTGGTCAAGAGTGGCTGAGACAACTACAACTTCACTGGAGCTCCATCAACAATTTACATGCCACATTCTTTTCAATAGAGTCAATTGAAAGTGAATTACGAAAGGTACTGGATGAGGCCACAGCAGTGTTCAAGGATGGCTTTGGAAAGCTCAAACATCCACGGGTAAAATATTGTTAAATGAAAATATCACACACGTGTTTTACAAAACCCATCTGATTCTTTATACCATCTGTGATAAAGTAGTTGGTGAATTAGTTTGCAAGGAGGCTGAAGGAATTCTTTCCAAGGTTCAGTGGAGCCCATGGACAACACCAGTGGTTCCAGTAGCCAAGAGGAATGAGTCTTTCAGGGTCTGTGGTGATTTTGAGGTCACTATCTACCCAGTACTGAAAGTAGATCAATAACCTCTGCCCAGGATAGAAGTTATCTTTGCAAACCATTCTGGAGGAAAACACTTCAGCAGTGGACTTAGCTGAGGACTACCTACAGATGGAGATGGAAGAAGAGTCCAAAGTGTTTCTCACCACAAACACTCACAAAGGACTTTATCGCTATAATTGGCTTATTTTTGGAGTAGCATCTGCACCTGCACTCTGGCAGAAAGCCATGGACCAGGTGTTACAAGGCTGCACAGGCACTCAGTATTACCTGGATGACAAAGAACACTGCCAAAATCTCAAGACCGAGTTAAAATATTAGAAGATTATGGGCTCAGAGCATGATGCAACAAGTGTGACTTCTTTAAACCAAGCATCACTTACTGCGGTCACACCATTGACGCACAGGATTACACAAGTGTGCTGAGAAAGTTAAAGCAATGGTGGATGCCCCAAGGCCAAAGAACATGTCTCAGCTGCTGTCCATTATAGGATTTGTCAATGACCATAATAGGTTCCGGCCAGACCTGGCTACAGTGCTCCACCCCTTGAGCTCATTACTCCAGTTCAGGAAGAGATGACAACAGACAAAGCAGAGTGAGATGGCTTTCAAAAATGGTGACATCAGACATTGTACTCACATATTATGATCCACATCGTCCAGTGAATCCTGCTTGAGACTCCTTGCCTTATGGTATAGGTGCAGTCATGTCACAGATTGACGGAGAGGCCTTGAGTCTGGTTGGTTTGGGGCATAAAACGTTTCAACCAGTACTTCCATGGGAGAGAGATTACCCTTACTGCTGAGCATCAGCCATGAGTATATGTCATCCACAGAGGGTGTTCCACAACAGCAGCAGCACGAGTGCAGAGATGGGCTCTGTCTCTCCAACGATACAATTACAAATCAAATTCAAGAGGATAAATAATCATGGAAATGCCAATGGATTGTCCCATTTATCATTGGAAAAGGAAATACCTGAAAAATTTACAAAAGAGGACACTCCTCATGCTGAATTCTCCCTAATGCAAATCTAAGGTTTCCCGATTTTGGAAGAGATGATCCCAAAGGAAGCCAGAGAAGACCGCACACTGTCTCAGGTCTGCATGGCCATCCAAAATTCCACCCAGTTCCCCCATTTTGCCCTTAACAGAGGTTGCCTCATGTGGGGATTGAGTGCTGAAGCGTTGGAGGAGCTACATGCTGGTCATCTAGGCATGGTCCAAATGAAAGTGTTGGCTCAAAGCTTTGTCTGGTGGCCTGGGAAAGATCAGCAGATTGAGTAGTTTGCCATGCACTCCTCAGGATGCCAGCAGAGCTGGAAGAAAGCCGTCCAGAGGTGCACCTCCTGCAGAGCCAACGTCAACTCCTACAACCACCATGGAGGTGGCCCCAGAACCTGAGCTTGTTTCACAGCCACAAGGCTGACCTGCCTTGTCAGGAAAGGATTAGATTATGAGGACACTCAGTTCTCGTTTATTGTCATTTGGAAATGCATGCATTAAAAAATGATACAATGTTCCTCCAGAAAGATATCACAGAAACACAGGACAAACCAAGACTAAAACTGACAAAACCACATAATTATAAAATATAGTTACAACAGTGCAAAGCGATACCGTAATTTGATAAAGAGCAGACCATGGGCACGGTAAAAAAAAGTCTCAAGTCCCGATAGTGCCATTATCTCACGCAGATGGTAGAAGGGAGAAACTCTCCCTGCTTTGAACCTCCAAGTGCCGCAAACTTGCCGATGCATTGGAAGCACCTGACTGCAGCCGACTCTGAGTCCGTCTGAAAACTTCGAGCCTCCGACCAGCCCTCCAACACCGAGCACCAAGCACCATCCTCTGCCGTGCGCTTCAACCCTGCCCCGGCCGCGGAGCAATAAGCAAAGTCGAGGACTCGGGGCCTTCCCCCCCGGAGATTCTGGATCACACAGTAGCAGCAGTAGTGAAGCAGGCATTTCAGAAGTTTCACCAGATGTTCCTCCATGGTCTCACGTCTGTCTCCATCAAATCAGGATTGTGCACAGCCTCTACTTGACAAATAACAGACATCGCCACCGGAGTGGCTGCTGCGAGCTGCGTCACACCGCCATCTTCTCCTCCCTCCTAGATTATCCTGCAAAAGTAAGAAATCCTCCACAATATAGTTATATACGTATATATATAAATTGAGATGTATTCTATATTGAGTTAGAGTTTATAGAGAACAGGAAGGAATGTTGTGTATTTAGTGGTTCAGTTATATTTACTGTAAGTAATAATGTAAAGGTATTGTTTGTTAAGTATTTTTTGTTGTTTATGTAATTCATTACAGCTTATATGTAAAAGTACGTGAATGATATATGTCATTACGCCACTTCGTCATATGTATACATCTCGCTAAAGTATAAACAAAACTAACACATGTACATTCTGGACTCCCTCGTTTCTCTTTCAATTAGTTTTATGTTTTGGAGTTACAAAACAAGAGTCATAATGCTGATGCTGTGTGACATGCAAAGAATACAAAATATTAGATGGGATAACATAGTAGGAGAGGAAGTATGAAAGTCAAGTTGATAAGTTTCCAGGACTGGATGAAATATATCCAAGCCTGTCAAAGGCAGCATGCTGAAGCTCCGATCATCATTTTAAAATCCTGTCTGCTACAGAGGCAGTGGCAGAAGATGCAAGGTCGGTGACAAATGTAACATGGATTAAAGAGGAACGAAAAGGCAACGTGAGTAGTTCCAGTGTCAGGTACATGACTGAAAAAGTAATACAAACTTTAATTTAGAAAATTATGGAATAATAAATCAGTATGAGCTTGTTAAATTCAGTATGGATGAACATGATTGCAGTTTTTAAGGAGATAACAAGAAGACCTAAAGAGAACAATGTGTTTGGTTTTGTCTGCATGAACTTTTAGCAAGGGTTTTGATAGGATCCCATAAGAGACTTGCCAAAAATGTTAAAGCCCATGAGATTCAAGTGAGAGTGGAAAATTGGCCCACTGGGTCCAAAAGTTTGCTCAGTAGAAGGAAGTAAATGTTAAAGGATGATGGGTATTTTTGCATCTAGAAGGTTGTAAACAATGGTGTCCCAAAGGGATTTGGAAATCAGTCCCCTGGTATTAGTAATATATTATCAACACATTGGAAATCGGCTATGATCACAGTGAATGGCAGTGCTGGCTCAAAGGGCCAAATGGCCTACTCCTGCACCTATTGTCTATTGAAATCAGTCCCCTGGTACAGTATTAAGTAATATATTATCAACATGTGGGGTTTGATGAGGCAATAAAGTTGACCGTGCGATTGAGGAGGAAGACATTTTAATGCAAGAAGATTTTGGCAATCTCATCAGTTGCATATAACATGTGGCAAATTGAAGGAAACACAAAGAAGTTGGTGAGGGGGCTACAGGAAACAGCAGGATATTGAGTTGTGGAGAACAGGAGTTTGGTGTGCACAGACACAGATCCTTAAACCTATCAGAAGGCAGTTAAAAAAATAATAGGACACTTTCCTTCGTTAGATAAGACATCACATTTAAGAGCAGAATGGTATATAATGGTAATTAGAGCATAACTTGTGTACTATGTACACTCTGGCCAATTCATCAGATACTCCCTGTACATAATAAAGTGGTCTCTGAGTGTACGATCATGGTCTTTGGCTGCTGCCACTTCAAGGTTTAATCTGTTGTGTATTCGGAGGTGCTCGGCTGCATACCACTATTGTAACAGATAGTTATTTGAGTTTGTCTGCTTTCTGTCAGCTTGAACCAATCTGTCATTCTCCACTGATGTCTCTCTTTCACTAACAAGGCATTTTCCCCTACAGAACTGGATTTTTTTTTGCTTTTCACAACATTGTCTGTAAACTCTAGATTCTGTTGTGTATAAAAATCCCAGGAGAGTAGCAGTTTCTGATGTACTCAAACCACCCCATCTGGCACCAACAATCATTCCATGGTCAAAGTCACTTAGATCTCGATTTCTTCCACATCCTGATGTTTGGTCTGAACAACAACTGAACCTCCTGATCATCTCTACATGTTTTTATGCATTGAGTTGCTGCCACATGATTAGCTAATTAGATATTTGTATTAATGAGTGGGTGTACAGGTGAACCTAATAAAGTCACTGAGTATATAGCTCAGGGTTATTAGATAGATATAATTGTACTTGAGAAGGTGCTGGGAAGATTTCTGAGAATATTGCCATTGGTGGAAAATTTTAGCTATGCAGGAAGTTTTACGGCCTGTTTTTTTTTCCTTTGGGACAGAGGAAACTGAAGAACGGACAGAAACTTAACTGAGGTGTTTAAAATTATGAAGGGTAAAAGAAAAGCAATCATGAGTTCTAAAGCCAGTGATTGGTAGAAGGATGAGAAGGGTGATACGGAAAAGGTTTTTATCCAAATTAATAGTTACCTGGAATTCAGTTCCAGAAAGGCCCGGAGAGGTATAAATCTAGGTCACATTTAAAAGGTACTTGGACACTCGGGACTTGCAGAGCTACATACATAATGCTGAAAGGTGGGATGTGGCTGGGTAGGATATGATAGGCTGAATGTGTAGTATTACACCACTGCATTATTACTTTCTTGCATCGCACACACACACACCAACCATGAGCATTGTGTTAGTGGACCTCATGTGGGGGTAGGATGGTGTATCATGTGTTACTCATCTGCTCACATATAGCTGTGTATTATTTAATACAGCTCTTAAGTTCACTCAGCACAGTCGTTGTCCCTCCTCAGTTACAGACACATTATTATCAGGAATATCATCAGATCAGTTAGATATCAGATAGTCACAGTCCTCTTTTGACTTACCCTAGAAAATGATTTCTACCTGCTACCCAAACTATTTTCCACTGATTGTAGGGCTAAGGCTGCAAACTCCATATGTCTGATGTCTTCTTGAAAGCTTCTTGCTCCTGCTATCATCTTCCCTTTCTTTCCTAACACTAGGAACAACTTGCCAGCTGGCTCAGTAAGGGAGCCATACAGTTTCATATCTTACTAGCACTGCAGCACGGTTGTGACTTTTCCTGCAGCTTTGGCATATAACTAACTCCTGAATTTGTGACCGGTTTAGGCCTTTGGCCACAGGCGTGAGCTTTGCAATAACTAACAGAAAGGAGAAACACTTCACCCAAATTGTTGTTCCTTTAGGCACTTTAGGATGATTACCACTTTCCTGTTGGGGTGGCGGTTTCTCCTTTATTTACGTTTTTAAATTAATTTCAATACATAAATTTGCATCTAAAAATAAATAGCTTGGGAAAAGCAGTTATTTGCAGAAGGATGCTGAGGAGTTAATTTTGATCCCCCATATTAAGTTGTATGCAACAAATTAAAGACAGTGTTTCAATCCTGAAGACAATGAATTTAGTTACCAAGTCTGATGATTAGACCTCAGGCAATGAGTCACAAAGAACAGTTGTTGCTGATCATTCATATTAATCTGTGACCGTGGTTGACCAATAATATATGTTAATGAAGAAGACAGTGTCTCTGATGTAAATGCCTTGGGGTGAGCAGAATGAATGTGAACTTCATTCATGTCAACATCATACTGAAACATAAAAATGTCAGTTTATGGTCACCAATGTCAAAGGGTGCCAAGAGAAACATTAAAGGTAGCTAAGAGAAGTAGAAAAATGGATGTGAAATCTTGGAGAGCTGGTAAGAATGCAGGGTGAGAGAAGTTTGAGATGTACAAAAGAGAAACAAAATCTAACAGGGAACAAGAGGTACAAAAGAGAACTTGGAAGAAGAATAATTAATGACAAAATCATAGGAATATACACCGAGGTACCTAATAAAGTGGCCATTGATTGTCTGTTTGTGGTCTTCTGCTGCTGTAGCTCATCCAGTTCAAGGTCCGATGTGTTGTTCGTTCAGAGATGCCCTTCAGCACACCACTGTTGCAACACATGGTTATTTGAGTTATTGTTTCCTT
Source organism: Mobula birostris (assembly GCF_030028105.1). NCBI lineage: Eukaryota > Metazoa > Chordata > Chondrichthyes > Myliobatiformes > Myliobatidae > Mobula > Mobula birostris. The sequence continues at coordinate 47,595,905 of NC_092372.1, read as the reverse complement.
CCTCCAGCCTGATCATTCTCATCTGACTTCTCTCATTAACAAGGTGTTTTCACCTACAGAATTGCCACTCACTGGATGTGTTTTTTTGTTTTTTCTGCAAATTCTAGAGACTGTTGTGCATGAGAGCGGCAGATTCTGAGATACTTAAACCACCCCATTTGGCACCAACACTTATTCCATGGTCAATGTCAGTTAGATCACATTTCTTCTCCATTCTGATGTTTGGTCTGAACAATTGAACCTCTTCATCATGTCTGCACGTTTTTATGCATTGAGTTACTGGCACATGATTGGCTGATTAGATATTTGCATTAACTAGCAGGTGTATGATAGTGAAATAATTCTCAGAGAAATAGAAGACCTAGATGGGATAAAAATTGGAGGTGTTAACATCAACAATATAAGATATGCAGACAATACCACCCTAATAGCAAGTGCTGCAGAAGACCTACAAATCCTCCTAGACAAAGTAGTACAAACAAGTGCAGATTTTGGTCTAACCGTCAACTGTAAAAAAAACAAATGTATGGTAATATCAAAACAGCAGGATACTCCCAACTGCCAATTGTACATCGGTAACCAAGAGATTAAACAAAAGACCAGCTTTAATTACCTTGGTACCTTTATATCACAAGATGCTAGAAGTAAAGTAGAAATAAAAAGAAGAATTGCCATTGCCAAAACCAGCTTCCAAAAAATGAAACCCATTTTTACCAACGGACACATTTCTATGACAACAAGGCTTAGGCTACTAAAATGTTATATCTGGTCAATCTTGCTGTATGCTTCCAAAACATGGACTATAACACCAGAATTCCAAAGAAACTTAGAAGCAACAGAAATGTGGTTTCTTAGAAGAATGCTGAAAATATCATATAGAGATAGGGTAACTAATGAGACAGTACTCCAACGTGCCCATATAAAAAGGTCTTAAATGAGACCATCAAATGAGAGGAAACTTAAATTCCTGGGCCATGTCATCAGAAAGGGAGAAATAGAATGCCTTACATTACAAGGCCGTATGCCTGGGAAATGCGGAAGAGGAAGGCAAAGAAGAAAATATGTGGACATTGTGAAAGAACTAACAGATCTAAGTGTGCGAGATATCATTGACGCTGCGTGGGATCGTTCGATGTGGACAGCCATGATTGCCCAAGCATGTAATGCGCAAGGCATATGAAGAAGAAGAAGCAGGTGTATATTTGTACCCAATAAAGTAGTCATGGAATGTAAATATAGAATATAAATAGAAAAAAATAGCACAAAGAGAAAACAAAGACATGAATTTGTGGGATCCCTTTAACTTCACATGAATTGTAAGGGATTGAATATCAGGCTCATCCATCTCCTTTCATTTAAAATCATAGATCAGGTGTCAAGCTGAACATGTGGTCAAAACAGGAGCGTCATGTGCACTGCAAGAGATACCTGGGATGTCAGAACGGATATACAAACGCTGTATGATGGGAGATTGGGAAGATTGTTCTTATATTCTCTAGAGTTTAGGAAGGTGAACATCATTGTAACTAATAAAACCCTGACCAGACTGAGAACAGGAAGGATGTTCTAATGGTGGGAAGGTCAGAGCAGGGATCACAGTCTAGGGACGTTGTGTATAACATGGATGAATGAGATAATGAACCTGTGAAATTCTCTACCACAGAAGGCACCTGAGGCCAAATCGTTAAATATATTCAAGAAGGCATTAGATATAGTCCTACTGGCTAATGGGATCAAGGAACTGGAAGCAATTTACTGAATTTTGACTTACAGTGATGATCAAACTGAAGAGAAGTCACATGAAGGGACAAATGCCCTACCCCTAGTCCTATTGTCTATGTATCTGTGAACACCGACTTAGTTTAGATCCACAAATGGAAATTCCTCACTGGAGGAATTTGATGTCCTGTCCTATTGGCTCACTTGGAAATTTGGCTCAGAGATTCTGGCTCAATTTTACATGCCTTCCAGTCAGATGACTGACACACTTCCAATTCCAGGCATTTACAGGTCATGTGGCTTACCTTTTATTAGTATAATTTTGATATTGGTGGAAATATCTCAAGAGGTGTTTTCTACAAGCTTGAAGTTAATCAACCTTATAGCATAGACAATTATACCGTAATCTAAATCACAACATCATCTCAACTCAAGCTGTTAGTAGACATCACGTCTGAATTCATTAGCTTTTATTTATGTTTCAACATTTAGCAGTTTAAAATAAAAAGGATTCATATCTAAAAGCAGAAGAGAATACAGGACAGGGACAAGATTTCAGAAATAAAAATACAAAATTATAAATTGGAGTAAGAACCACTAGGGGGCCTCAAATCTTTTCAGGTAGGTATTTGTATTTAAAATATCGAAGATAGCTACTTCTAGATATTTCTGCTAAATTTTGAACTTAACTGTTTGCTTTCTATATAAACACAAACTTTCTAAATGACGAAGTCATGATTCTAAAATTGTATGTCTGTATTTCTATCTTTGCCTTTAATACGAGTGTATGTGTTTCCATAGTACAGATTCACGGTTTTCAACAACAAAACACAATTACATTCAAACACAATTCAGACAATGTAACCCACACAAAAAAACAGCTCTTCTTATTTAAGTTATTTGTTGGTGAACATTTACAAACGTCCAATTCTAAGATTCAGAGATTGATCTTACTTTCGAGATTAATCTTCATATCTTAAACCATTCCCTCAGGTTGCTTCCACATTTTTCATTCAGCAGCTGTCAGGAATCTCTATGATCAAGATATAATCCAACTGTATTCAAGTGTTAGAATTAACCAGCTTGATCTTTTTGCTGACATTAGGGTAGTTTTTCTGCAATGAACTTGAATGATAAATCAAGTACTATGAAGTAAATCAGCAAACTTAAATGATATGTATTTTATTGCTTGTTGTGTCGAAATCTATCCTTGAAATAGCACTATTCATAAACAGTGCATGAACAGACTTTAGTTTTAAACTGTAACAAAATAGAATCTATTCACTATATAAAATTCCTTTCAAATGAGAACTATTTTTCACATGGAATATTAGACCTATTAAATTGAACTACAATATAAATATCTTGAAGTGACTAGGAAGAAAATAATGGATTTTATTTTCATTTTTACAATGCCTTCTTCTAACTCAGATGAGCAATGAGAGGGATGATTACTTCATTACTCTGAATTCACTGACCTAGATGACGGATTTGTTGACATGTTCGAAAACTTAGTGTCAGGCTCAGCTGTAGCATGTCTGACTGAAGTGTTCTGCCTGTTGCCTAGTTACTGCAGCATGGCTTGTCGGAAAAGATTATTAACTGATCTACAAGTAAAATATGTTACTGACAAAGGAAATTTGCATTATCTCAAGTACCCATTGAAAATCTCTTTTTTTGTTCTTTGGAAAATGAATAGAATAGAAAAACTTGAAACATATCTCGAAACATTTCAGTCAGCTGGATTGCTCTTTTTGATCAGGCTTATTGTTAACAATCAAAATCTGAAGCCACTTGCGTCACAACTGTTTTCTGTTGTATATTAAGAGCTCAATTGTGAGATCAGCTTCCACCGTGAGACTACTTGCAGCTACACTTAGTCTAGTGTCTTAATACACAATAGAAAAGACAGAAGGGCAGCAATTTTGCATAATACTTTATTTCCTCTTTCACCTTCAATACAATACAAAACACTTTGCATCCATTCAAAATGAAGTAAAAATTATGTGTTGGATAGCTTGTAATAAAAGGACAATTTCCTGAACAATTTTTGTCTTGTTGCATGGAAAATGATTGAGGTTACCACAATATTAGCACTCTCATTATATCATTATTTAGTAATGCTATCAATTTTGGCAGAATATATCTTACCAGATTGGTTCCTGACTAGAATTCACTGCAGGTATCAGGTGACTCACACTACTAAAGCAAGCCCAGTTTTATGCAAGTTTCCCAGTTTAAGAACAATTCCTGATGCGTCATATTCTGGGTCTTTTCTGAACTACAAGAAAACAATTCATTCACATACTTGAAAAAATTAAACACATTAATTAAAGACAATTAAAAACATTAATAATCAATTAAAATGAAGTTGAAAAGCATTTAGTAGAATCAGAAAAAATGACAAAGGTAAGAGGAAAATTATGCGCTAATGTTGCACCACTATTCAAGAAAGGAGTAAGGAATAAAATAGGAAATTGCTGACCTGTAAGTCCTGGAGAAATTATTCAAATTCATTATCAGGGACCTGGGAACAAAGGAACAGCAGTAAGCTATTTGACTCCTGGAGCGTTTTCTGCTATGACATAAATAAGGTCAGGGCAAATCTAATTCCAAAAGCCACCTTTACCTTATATCCTGTAACTATTTTAGAAGTCATTGCTATTTCCACATTCCCCAGTATTCATTTCTCTCAGATTTTGAAGAACCAGTGCTTACTCCATTTTAACATGATTGTAGATAACCTCAAAATCTGTTTTCATATTTCTTGCTAGTTTACTTTCATATTATTTCTCCTTATTAATTTTTAGACATTTTGCTGTTTTCTAATATGTTTCCAATCCCTGAACCTGTTACTATTTTCTGCAATTTTGGAAGTGTTTTATTTCAATCTAATATCAGCTTTGTTAGCTTAAGTTGGATCATATTTCTTATTGGAATGTACATTCAGCTATATTTATCCACTGCTGAGCTATTATCATAGTTTTAAATCTAATTTCCCAATCTATATTAACCAACTTTCTCTCTCTGATATCTATCATTTAGGACTTTAGTTTTGAATTTGCATTTTTCACTTTCAAACTGAGGATGAAGTGCTACCCAGATTGTGAACTTTCCTTTGCACACCTTTTCTTTGTTGTCTATCTTTAATTTCTTGATTATGCAATATTGTTATACATAAGGTGGTGTGGAATTCTTGCTTTATGTAGATCAGGGGCAGATAACTCCTATTAAGTGCTTCCCAGAGCAAAAATAAAATCTAATATGTCAACAGTGATAATAAAAGTAAAAACAACAGTATTTGTCATTTTGCTTCCATTCCAGTGAAGGATGCATTCAGGACAAAGGCTGAAGGGAGAAAATCTGGTGCCAGGTCAGGAAAATTGTTAATGTAGCACATCTGAAATTAACTTGATCCAAATTTAGAAACTAATGAACAAACCACTTATGACAAAACATTAGTTTTTCATTTTGATTTGAGGTATATTACCAGATTTCTGTGAGTAAGGTAAGACAAAATGCCCAGATATGATGAGATGAGTGCAAGTGAGAGATAAATAGACTGTGGGAATTTCCTCCCAGAGTACAAATGATACCCACTCTCTTCAAATGGGCATTAGAGTAACTGGTGGATGGTTTTAAGGTTACTGAGAAGACTATCTGCTAACTAGGTGAGCAGAAAATCAAGGAAAAGGGGTAATATATCTTCCTAAAGGAAAGGAGCAGAAGGTGCAGGAAGCAGTGTGTGGAGCTCACCAAGAACAATCATTGTTCTGACATACACCCTCTGACTTTGACTGTCTATATGGTCATATGTGGGCCTTTTAATTTTGTCATGAACTGGACAGGAATTTAGCACATCCTGAACGTCATTGAGTGAATGTGAGAGAGTGATCCCATAATCCCACGGGATGACTGAGGGGGTCCTGTGCTGCTGCTCACATCCCCCACTCTACTCTCCTGACAGCTGCATCAACATCCCGTTTCCTGTGTGGCTGGTGATTGCAATCATTGAACTCTTTATTTTTAGCTAGTTCAGCATCATTCATGAAATGCACATATAGGTTTTACTTCCTAAGCACAGCCCTCTGTGATTGTTTGTGTTTACTACTCTGATCAAATGCATGCCTTAGTCAACTCATTCTGTAGCTTCAGAGCTGCATCTTCTAATTCCTGTTACCTTTTGCAAATTCAATTACATTATATTCCATTTCTAAATCCAGATAATTTACTGTTAACTAGAATTGATAGCAAATTCCAGCACTGGGCCTAAAGGAGACCATTTAGTAGTCTCTTGACTCAAAATAATTCTTTTAATAACCAGCTTTTTTAAATCTACCTTTCTGCATTTTTATTATTCAATATCTCTTTTTACAAAGGCTACCACTGGGAGTTTCCTGAATTGCCAATGCTTTGAGTTTGCTTGTCAAGTTAAATGTATTTAGGTATTTATATTTAACTGATTGGTTTACTGGATCCTGCAGTCTGCTTTAGTCATCACTTCCCCAAAGCCGTTGAGGGGTTTGGGCATCTAGATCTTTATCTTCTGGATTCATTTCAGTGACTGACAGGAGAAGATCAACCGGTCCACAGAGCCTGCCTGAGCGGTTACAATGTGCCACTAGGCAACGCAATTCTCTCCATACAATTTCCTGTGGGAGGGGGAAAAAACAGACAAAAAAATTCGAGGCTGAATCAAGATTAAAAAAAGGCAAATTCTTTTCTTAACTTCAGGGCTGACTGATTTGTCTTCAAGGAGATCACAGTGAATTTTACATCAGCCAGTATCCCACTTGTGCTTATCAAATGTTGTGATATTAAATACTTTATGGCCAAGATATAATGCAGCATATGAGGAGTTATTGTTCTATATTAACAACTCTTTTTTTTCATTTCTGAAAGAAGGTTTAGGTACCTAATATATACCTATTCTCCCAATGATGCTTAATTATTAATAACAAGCCCATAAGACCATAAGATATAGAAGCAGAATTAGGCCATTTGGCCCATTGAGTCTGCTCCGCCATTTCATCATGATTGATTCATTTCCCTCTCAGCCCCAATCTCCTGTCTTCTCCCGATAACCTTTCACACCTGGGGGTTTTGGCCTGAAACATTTACTGTACTCTTTTCCATAGATGCTACCTGGCCTGCTGAGTTCCTCCAGCATTTTGTGTGTGCTGCTTTCACACCTGGACTAATCAAGAACCTACTCACCTCAGCCTTAGATATCTCTACTCAATGGATGTCCCCTATTCTGAGTATTTGTCCTCTGGAACTAGACTTCCCCACCATAGGAAGTATCCTCTCCACATCCATTGTATCTAGGCCTTTCAGTATTCAATAGATTTCAAGGAGATTCCTCCCTCATTCTTCTAAATTCCAGCAAGTAAAAACCATTAATCGCTTCTCATATGATAACCCTTTCATTCCCTGAAATTCTTGTGAACGTCCTCTGACATCTCTCGAATTCAGCAGATCCTTTCTTAAATAAGAGGCCCAAAACTGCTCACAATACCCCAAGCAGGACCTCTCCAGTGCCTTATAAAACCTCAGCATTACTTCTTTGTTTTTCTAGTCCTCTTGAAATGAATGCTAACATTGCGTTCGCCTTCCTTACCACCGACCCAACCTGCAAATTAACCTTTAGGGAATAATGCACAAGGACTCCCAAGTCCCTTTGCACCTCGGATTTTTGAATTTTCTCCCCATTTATGCTTTTATTCCTTCTGTCACAGTGTATGACCGTACACTTCCCGGCACTGTATTCCATCTGCCATGCCTTTGTCGATTCTCCGAATTAATGAGTGGGGTCTCATTGAATCTTGAAAGGCTGAGCTTAAGTGGATATGATGAATGAGAGAGGGGCATTACTGAAAGTTTGAGAATTTCTGATATGAACATCGATTTCTCAAACTTCCGGTAATGCCTCCCCACTACATCTTTCACCATTCCTCATCCCCTTTTCCGTCTCTCACCTTATATCCTTTCCCACTCTTCATCTCCCTCTGGTGCTCCTCCCCCCCTTTTCTTTCTTCCATGGCCTTCTGCCCTCTTCTATCAAGCTCTGCCTTCTCCAGACCAGTATCTCCTTCACCAATCAACTTCCCGGCTCTTTGCCTCATCCCTCCCCCTTCAAGTTTCACCTATCGCCTTATGTTTCTGTCTCTTCTCCCTCCACCTTTTAAATCTACTCCTCAGCTTTTTCTTCCCTGTCCTGCTGAATGGTCTTGCCCTGAAACATCGACTGTACTCTATTCCATTGATATCCTGCCTGGCCTGCTGAGCTCCTCCAGCATTTTGTGTGTGTTGCTCGGATTTCCAGCATCTGCAGATTTACTCTTGCTCATAAAGATATTGTAGACTTTCCAGTGATACTTCATTTGTTTTCCCAATTTCAAGGTGCAACAGCATGTTGTTTTATTTTAATGTTGGGCTATGTGATTATCTTACCATATTATTGCATTTATGGTTTATCAACTCCTTGTTGCTAGTGTAAACCCTAACTGGTTTAGCTCTTCCATTTGTGAATCTACAGTATAATCCACATCCACGGTTGGCCATGATGTAAGGATAGTTACCTTGCTTTATTGTCACATCCAAGATTTTGGTCACACTAAGAACTAGACATAGTGTTCTTAAAGAGGATATGCATAGAAATAAAAATACATTATGGGTTAATGCAACAGTTTATCCAATGAGAAAGATCTAACCCCGATAAAGTAATGGTTTGCATTTACATCCCAATATCTTTTATAGATAATTAAGTATACTTGAAATATATTGGCTCTTAAATTGTAGTACAGAGAGAGTGCAACACTAATGGAGTTTCTGCCTTGTTGTCCAAATGTTAAAACTTGTCTATTCTCCAATGGAACCATATTAGAGAAGATTTAAGTTATCCTTGCTGTTCTGGCCAATAATTATTCCACAGTCAAGATTGCCACACGGTCTTATTTAGAGTTTTGCATGGAGCTGTATCACAGAATTAAGTGGGCTACAGTTTACAACATTAGACAAAAGGAACAATTTAGACTAATCCCAGTTCCCAGCTCTTGATCTATAGCCTTTCAGATATGTTTGTATAGTTGTAAAGATTTATCCACCATCATAATTTCAGACAGTAAGTTTTAGAATCTCGCTGCATATTTTTAAAACCTCATTTTGTCCTTAATTTCACTCTGATCCCTCTGTTTCACATCTGTGCCTCCAGCATTGACTTTTTCCCAATGGAAATAAATTATTCCTATCTCACAATTTTATAAATTAAGCCTCTGTGGTCCAGGCAGTTCTTGTTTTGCTAAGTGGTAAGTCTTTAGTAAACCTACACGCTAGAGGAGGGGTTCCCAGACCCCTCAGTTAATAGTCGGGGTCCATGGCATGAGAAAAGTTGGGAACAATCATTCCTTCCCATTCTATGGGCATGAAAACACTGCACAGCAGATGAAGCGTAAATTTTGCTTTATAATGGTTCTGGTAGGACCTCTCGACTCTTTCATTCTATATGTCAACCACTAAATCCAAGTATTCCTTTTACCTTCTTAAACACTGTATCTATTTGGCTTGTGAAACATTCAAGGAACTCTGGACTTCAAGATCCCCTTGAGCTTCTCAGTATCACAACATTTATCGTGTCCTTACCTTATTTTCCAAATCCATTATCTCTAAAGGATTCCTGGATTTAATCTCTTATACCAGTTTCTGCCCAACGAAGCCATTCATATTTTCCAACATCCTACAGTATTTTTTCCACATTGTCTGATGCGTGGCTGAGAGACTGGTGCAGGGGGCAGGGCTTCAGATTCTTGGATCATTGGGATCTCTCCTGGGGGAAGTATGACCTGTTCAAAATGGGCAGGTTACACCTGAACCCGAAGGGGACCAGTATCCTGGCGGGAAGGTTTAACAGAGCTGTTAGGGAGGGTTTAAACTAATTTGGCAGGGGGATGGGAACCGGAATGATAGAGTGGAGAAAGGGGAAAACAGAAATAAATCTAAGATAGTGATCAGTAAAGATGTCAGGAAAGACAGGCAGGTGATGGGGCAAATTTTCAGCCACTGGGATGAGTTGCAGTGCAATCAAAGAAAAAAGTACCAAATATTGGTCTTAAGGTGTTATACTTAAATGCACGCAGCTTAAGGAGTAAGGTGAATGATCTTGTTGTACAGCTACAGATTGGCAGGTATGATATTGTGGCCATCACTGAGACGTGGCTGAAGGATGCATGTCTCTGGGAGTTGAACATCCGAGGATACATGGTGTATCAGAAGGATAGGAAGGTAGGCAGAGGGGGTGGTGTGGCTTTATTGGTAAGAAATGATATTAAATAATTAAAAAGAGGTGATATAGGATCGGAAGGTGCAGAATCTTTATGGGTTGAGCTGAGAAATCGCAGGGCTAAAAGGATCCTGATGGCAGTTATATACAGGCCTCCAAACAGCTGCAGGGATGTGGACTACAAATTACAACAAGAAATAGAAAAGGCTTGTCAGAAGGGCAGTGTTATGATAATTGTGGGGGATTTTAACATGCGAGTGGATTAGGAAAATCAGGTCGGCACTGGATCTCAAGAGAGAGAATTCGTAGAATGTCTGCGAGATGGCTTTTTAGAACAGCTTGTTGTTGAGCCCACGAGGGGATCGGCTGTACTGGATTGGGTATTGTGTAATGAACCGGAGGTGATTACAGAGATTGAGGTGAAGGAACCCTTAGGAGGCAGTGATCATAACATGATTGAGTTCACTGTGAGATTTGAAAAAGAGAAGCTGAAATCTGATGTGTTGGTATTTCAGTGGAGTAAAGGAAATTACAGTGGCATGAGAGAGGAACTGGCCAAAGTCGACTGGAAAGGGACACTAGCAGGAAGGACGGCAGAGCAGCAGTGGCTTGAGTTTATGCAAGAAGTGAGGAAGGTGCAAGACCGGTATATTCCAAAAAAGAAGAAATTTTTGAATGGAAAAAGGATGCAACCATGGCTGACAAGAAAAGTCAAAGCCAAAGTTAAAGCAAAGGAGAGGGCATACAAGGAAGCAAAAATTAGTGGGAAGACAGAGGATTGGGAAGTTTTTAAAAGTTTACAAGAGGAAACTAAGAAGGTCATTAAGAGGGAAAAGATGAACTATGAAAGGAAGTTAGCAAATAATATCAAAGAGGATACTAAAAGTTTTTTCAAGTATATAAAGAGTAAAAGACAGGTGAGAGTAGATATAGGGCCGATAGAAAATGATGCTGGAGAAATTGTAATGGGAGATAAAGAGATGGTGGAAGAACTGAATGAGTATTTTGTATCAGTCTTCACTGAGGAAGACATCAGCAGTATACCGGATACTCAAGGGTGTCAGGGAAGAGAAGTGTGCGCAGTCACAATTACGACAGAGAAAGTACTCAGGAAGCTGAATAGTCTAAGGGTAGATAAATCTCCCGGGCCAGATGGAATGCACCCTCGTGTTCTGAAGGAAGTAGTTGTGGAGATTGCAGAGGCATTAGCAATGATCTTTCAAAAGTCGATAGATTCTGGTACAGTTCTGGAGGACTGGAAGATTGCAAATGTTACTCCGCTATTTAAGAAGGGGGCAAGGAAGCAAAAAGGAAATTATAGCTCTGTTAGCTTGACATTGGTGGTTGGGAAGTTGTTGGAGTCGATTGTCAAGGATGAGGTTACGGAGTACCTGGAGGCATATGACAAGATAGGCAGAACTCAGCATGGTTTCCTTAAGGGAAAATCCTGCCTGACAAACCTATTACAATTTTTTGAGGAAATTACAAGTAGGCTAGACGAGGGAGATGCTGTGGATGTTGTATATTTGGATTTTCAGAAGGCCTTTTGACAAGGTGCCACACATGAGGCTGCTTAACAAGGTAAGAGCCCATGGAATTACGGGAAAGTTACATACGTGGATAGAGCGTTGGCTGATTGGCAGGAAACAGAGTGGGAATAAAGGGATCCTATTCTGGTTGGCTGCCGGTTACCAATGGTGTTCCACAGGGGTCCGTGTTGGGGCCGCTTCTTTTTACATTGTACATCAACGATTTGGATGATGGAATAGATGGCTTTGTGGCTAAGTTTGCTGACGATACAAAGGTATGTGGAGGGGCCAGTAGTGCTGAGGAAACAGAGGGTCTGCAGAGAGACTTGGATAGATTGGAAGAATGGGCAAAGAAGTGGCAAATGAAATACAATGTTGGAAAGTGTATGGTTATGCACTTTGGCAGAAGAAATAAACGGGCAGACTATTATTTAAATGGGGAGAGAATTCAAAATTCTGAGATGCAACGGGACTTGGGAGTCCTCGTGCAGGATACGCTTAAGGTTAACTTCCAGGTTGAGTTGGTGGTGAAGACGGCGAATGCAATGTTGACATTCATTTCTAGAGGAATAGAGTATAGGAGCAGGAATGTGACGTTGAGGCTCTATAAGGCGCTGGTAAGACCTCACTTGGAGTACTGTGGGCAGTTTTGGGCTCCTTATTTAAGAAAGGATGTGCTGACGTTGGAGAGGGTACAGAGAAGATTCACTAGAATGATTCCAGGAATGAGAGGGTTAACATATGAGGACGTTTGTCCGCTCTTGGACTGTATTCCTTGGAGTTTAGAAGAATGAGGGGAGACCTCATAGAAACATTTCGAATGTTGAAAGGCATGGACAGAGTGGATGTGGCAAAGTTGTTTCCCATGATGGGGGAGTCTAGTACGAGAGGGCATGACTTAAGGATTGAAGGGCGTCCATTCAGAACAGAGATGTGAAGGAATTTTTTTAGTCAGAGGGTGGTGAATCTATGGAATTTGTTTCCACAGGTGGCAGTGGAGGCCAAGGCATTAGGTGTATTTAAGGCAGAGATTGATAGGTATCTGAGTAGCCAAGGCATCGAAGGTTATGGTGAGAAGGCGGGGGAGTGGGACTAAATGGGAGAATGGATCAGCTCATGATAAAATGGTGGAGCAGACTCGATGGGCCAAATGGCTGACTTCTGCTCCTTTGTCTTATGGTCTTATGGTCTTATGTGTTGGAAGCCTCTATCACTATCTGCCTTTGTCTTAGTTATATCAGAGAAACCTAGTTACATTTGTAAGGTACACAATAATTGCGAAGGCACAGGGATTAATCCTGACCCATGGTTAATTCTGTTAAATAGCTGGAACAAGTGAGAACATCAAACCTCATCAGATGAATTTGTTCCAATAGCTAGAAGGGAAAAGATTCTTTAAGAAGCATTTGGCATTTGAGCTGTCCTATTTGAACACCTTGCATTCTCAATCTTAAACTGCAAAATTTATCATCTCATGCAGATAAAAGAATGCCAATAAATAAAGACATATGCACAGCTGAAATTAACTAAAATTCACAATATTGTATTCAATCATTAGCAGAGAAAAGGAAGTTCTAAATGTCCTGGTGGTCTTAATGTGTGAAATTATTTCACACAAATACTGAGGTACTTTGGGGTTGCCGATCCCAATTTTTTAATCCCTTAATGCAAAGTAAAGGTGAGTCTCGCCCACCAGCGTACTAACTAACATTCCGCCTTCAAACTCAGAATCAGGTTAATTATCCCAGACAAGTCATGAAATTATTGTTTTGTGGCAGCACAACATTGCAAGACAGAAAAATAGCCACACGTTACAAATAAACAGTGTAAATGTGAATAGTGAGGTAATGTGCATGGACCACGTTTGAATCCGTTCACTGCTGAAAGTCTGAGGACGAGACTGCGGGTGAAGTATTACTGAAGTGCAGCCTTGTTGCTGATTTAACCTACATAAAGGTCCAGTGGTGCTAATATAAACTGGTTTAAATGAGCTTCCATTTTTACTGCTGCAAAGGGAACCTGAATTAATTTGTAGAGTGGTCCCACACATAGTAAAATCTTCTCAACTGTGGTAACCTGCCTGAATTATTGTTGATAAGAAACTTGCAGTAGATACCCTGAGATGTTCATCATCACTGATGTAGATTAAACATTGACAAATGGGTCCATCATTATAGAGAATTTTATATATATATAAGATTACCAACCAAGTTCAGGCATCTAGAGCAAATAGTTTCTTAAATTCCCCTCATTCTTTATTATTCTGGCATAATTTTAGGGTAGGAATATTATCCTTCAAGCATTTATTTCAAATGTGCAAGTTCGCAAAACATCCCTCTACATTGTTGTTTGATAGGACTTATTCAATTCAAATATTTTTTGAATTTTGAAGCTTTTTTGACTCCTTATTTAAGCACCAAATTATTTTTAGCAATGAGGAGAGAATCCATGAGGGAATCTATAGACATCTTATTTGTCAGTTTAATTTTAAGAATCTCATTAAAATGTTAGAAGTTAGAATAAACGAGAAGAATTTAAAAGATTAAAACACAAGTGAAGAAAGTGTAAGTTGCATAAACATAATTTATACTACTTTCATCGGAAATGTAGAAAAACTTATATATCATAGATATAGTTATAGTCATATATGATAATTTTGCATGCTATTAAATTGGTCCTAAGTTCATAAATCCCAGAAATTCACAGCTCAGAAATCTCCAAAGTAGCCCCTGAGTACCGATAACAATCCACCTGCAGCTACAGAAACAGTTGCAAGGACAAACTATTTACTGGCTTTTTCCTTCAGATGATTTAATTCCCTCAAGAGCCACTGTGTACTTGTTTTCTTTTAACTGATTAGTTCCATGGAACCGCAGGAAATCAGGGGAGAACGTGAGGCACAAAAATATTGATCAATATCCCTCAAATATTTTCCTAATTCTTTTCTCATGATTTAGCATCGACTCAGGACCAGCATTTCTTATCCATCTCAAATAATCTTTATAAAGATGCTGGTAAGCATCTTCCTTGAACAATTGCAGACTTTCTGCTGAAGGTACTTTCATAGTGTTGCTTTGTAGGGGTTCCAGCATTTGGAGCCAGCAATAATGAAGGAGCAGTGATATGTTTCTAAAGCAGGAAGGTGTGTGATTTGAGATGAAGTACTCGGTTCTCCCATGCTCTTGTAGACCCTGTTTTTCTTGAGGTGCTGTCATAGTAGCCTGATGTGTAACTGAAATTAATTTTGTAAACATGACGCACTACAACCATGGTGAGACAGTGATGGGAGGAACAAATATTTAGGGTTGTAGATAGAGTGCCAACCAAGTTATTTGCTTTGTCTTGAATTGGATTCAGCTTCTTGATTGTTGTTGAAGCTTCTGCCATCTAGGCAAGTGAAGAGTATTCCATAACATTCCAGACTTGTGCCCTATACATAGTTAAAGTGCTTTGAAGTGTCAGGAGGTGAGTCACTTAGTGCAAGACAACAAGCCTTATACAAACTCTTAAATCAGAGTATTCTACAGTGCAAAAATAGGCCCTTTAGCCCACAACATGCACACCATCTCTTTTGTCCATTTACATTAATCTCATTTGGCTTTATTAGTTCCATATCCTCAAATGCCTTGCCTATTCAGATATCTGTCAATCTGTCACTGGTCACAGATATTGGAAAATCAGTCTTTCTTTATCACCCTCTGCCTCCAATCACCGAAGCAAGTATGGATGCACATGTCTTTAATCCCATGTACCTTAAGCTTCTAGAGCAACTACTATGCAGAACCTTGTTAGATGTCTAATTAAAGTCCATATGGAGAATGTCTGTCACTCTGTTACCTCTTTAAAACACTCAGTCAAATTATTCATGCATTAAGCATGACTTCCTTCACACAAAGCTTTTTGTCCATGCTTGATCAACCCCTGCCTTTCCAAATAGACATTAACCTTAGCCCTCAGAATTTTCCCCATAATTTCCCAATCACTTACGTAAGGCTCACTGGCCTCTAGTTACCTAGCATATCCCTGCTGCCCCTTTTAGACATAGAACAATATTAACTATCCTATAATATTGTTCTATATTTAAAAGGGGCAGCAGGGATATGCTAGGTAACTATATATGTGGTTGAAACCACTGAGATTTCTATTCAATGGTGACAGTGACGGTAAAATCATTGAGTAACAAGGGTAGGTGGTCAGACTCTCTCTTGTTTGTGATGATGATTACCTGGCACTCTAGTGTTGTGAACGTTAGGGAACAGATAATGATTTTGACGTGAAATTATCTGAAGACTGGTGTCTGCGATGGTATGCATCTGAGAAGAAAGCCGAGGTGGATCGTTCTTTCCATACTTCTGGCTGAACACAGTTGTGAATACCTCAGACTCTCCTTTCTCTGTACACTGTTACTCTTGATGATGAGGACGCTGTTGAAATCTCCTCTTCCTAATAGTTGTTAAATTGTCCACCACTAGGATGTGATAGGACTTCTGATTTTCACTCTGATCTGTCGGCTGTGAAATTGCTTAGCTCTGCCTATTGCTTGCTACTTTTGCAGTTTAGCACACATGTAGGCCTTTATTGCAAATTCACTCAGCATGCCTGGGTTAATCCCAGAATGCCCTTCTGCACTCCTTATTGATCTTCAGGCGGCCTGAGAGAGGGATAGGCTGGACATGATTATGGGGCTGTGTAATAACTGTTAGTGGTTCACAGTGCCTCACAGGTGCCCAGTGTTGAATGTCAGATGTATTCTGCGGCATAGTTGTAGTGCCACACTGTGTAACAGAGGCCATCCTTGATATGAAGGCAAAGACTATGTGCTGATCATCTGCCTCAGTCAGTTTGACAGTAAGTCCCCATTTAAAAAGATAACAGCTCTTTATCTCGTTCAAGGCACACACACACACAAAATGCTGGAGGAACTCAGCAGGTCAGGCAGCATCTGTGGAAATGAATAAACCATTGATATTTTGTGCCGGGACCCTGCTTCAGGACTAGAAAAGAAGGGGAGGATGTCAGAATAAAAAGCTGGGGGGAGGGAAAGAAAGATAGCTAGAAGGTGATAGGTGAAACGAGGTGGGGTAGGAAAGCTAAAGAGCTGGAGAGGAGAGCAGACCATAGGAGAAAAGGAAGGAGGAGGGGACTGGGGGGAGGTGATAGGCAGGGAAGAAGGGATAAGTGGACAGAGTGGGAAATAGAAGAACAGGGGAGGGGAAGGGAAGGAGAAATCGATGTTCATGCCTGCAGGTTGGAGGCTATCCAGACAGAATATAAGGCGTTTCTCTTCCACTCTGTGGTGGCCTCATCATGGCACAAGAGGAGGCCGTGGACCGACATGTCAGCATGGGGATGGGAAGCATGTAAGTTGGGGGACCACTTTGTCAATCACCTCCATTCCATCCACCAAAAGCGGAACTGCCCAGTGGCCAAACATTTTAATTCCGATTCCCATTCCTATTCCTATCACCTTCTAGTCATCCTCCTTTCCCTCCCCACACCTTTTTTATTCTGGCATCTTCCCCCTTCCTTTCCAGTCCTGAGGAAGGGTCTCAGCCCAAAATGTAGACTGTTTATTCATTTCCATAGATGCTACCTGACCTACTGAGTTCCTTCAGCATTTCACGTGTGTTCCTTTGGATTTCCAGCACAGTTTCTTGTGGTTATCTTTATCTCATTACTGTTTATTGGACCTAGCACTTGGAGCCACAGAAACTCACTATTGTATTTGCAATTTCCAAGAGTGATCACAGCTCAAAAATTAGTTCAGTGCTCCTGGGTCATCTTGATGATCTGAAACTTATCCTGGTGTGTTTGTTGAGACTTGTAGTTTTCTTCCATGCTTTCTTTTTTTGATGGATGCTGGAAAAGGCAAATAAAATGGAAAAAGTATTTGAAAGTCAGGTAGCAACTTTGGAGGGGTAAACAGAGTTAATATTTCAGGTCAATGAACTTGCATCAGAAAAGGGCAAGGTTAAAGATAAACATTTATTATTGAAATTTTCAAAAGTTTTCTGGTATGTCTCCACATCACTAATTCCTGCATAAAATTCCACCCAATCAGTAAAACACTTAAAATTGCTCAGCCACTGTGGCTAGCTCTCTCCATATGTCCAACAACATCTGACAGAACCACTAGCTTTGCCAGCACTTCACCAAATAAAGCTATGCTTTAAATTGCTGTATTCAGCACATTGCTTTTCCTTTTAATTTGATTTAATATGTTATAGCGTTTGTGTAAATACTTTCTGTGCAGGTGTTCTGAATTTTCTAATGGGAACAACTTTCAAATTTAGAACACAGAACAGTACAGCACAGGAACAGCCCTTCTGTAGCTGTACGTTCTATTTAATTTTTGCCTTCAGCAATCAATGTATACTTCTTGAAACCATTTCCACCTACTGCTTGAAGAATCAAAATTGTTGATGCTGATAATGATTTGAGACAGTAAGTGAAACATGCTGAAGTATTAATGATTATCAAACGCATGGGAATAATTGAAATTACAGCAAGTAAGCGTACATCTTACTAAGGAGCTCCATTTAAATACGGGTTACGTCTTCTGTTGCTATAAATATATACTTTTATATATGTACGTATATAAGAGTATGTATGGATAGAAACAGATACCTGGGTAGGAAGGTTTACATACAGATGCAGTAAAGAAGGGACATTTTTAAAACTACTAATGGGTGCACAGTGGCATTGCTTGTTCAGTATTGCACGATACAGTGTTTCAACTATGTAATACAGAATGTTATTTGGTAATATAGCTGACTTTCTTTGCCTTTTATTTAGGAGAGGTGTTTTATTGTATATGTAGCACAAAAATATAACACACAGGTTACATTTGATTGCTATATTTACCTAGTTACAATAGTGACTGCACTTCAGAAATAATTAATTGGCAGGGAAATACATTGGGACATTTTGAAAAATGAAAGGCTCTACAGAAATGCTTGTTCTTTCTTCTTTTCTGCAAGGTCTGCAGAAGGCTGTAGTTTGATGCTCCAAATGCTTTATAATCATTCAAAGTTTTTTTAACTACATTTTTTATTCTTTGATTTGAAGGTTAGGGGTTCACTGCAGCTCGGAAGTAGTTTGTTGTGTATTTTTTGACATGGAAACCTCAGTAAGGAATTTCATAAATGAAATATCATTAATAAATAAATATCATTTATACCAAAAGTTGCTGAGTTGGTTTCAGGTTTTTCAGCCAGAATTTCCACCAAAAATAAAGCATCCCTTGGATATATTTAACAATTAGGGGTTAAGGTTCTAGAGAAAGAAGCATGCAGAGCAACTACAAAAAGATGTATTTACTGTGGAAGGAGTGCATGAAAGGTTCCCTAGGGATGTTCCTGAGATGTATGAGGTGGGGGAAGGCACCATGTGAAGAGAGTGAGTAGACTCGGACAGAATTCTTTATAGTTTAGAAGAATGATAGGACATCAGGTCCAAGCTTACAAACTTTAAAAGTGTGTCATACGTTGGTTGCAGGGGTTATGTTTCTGACTGAAAAATCTATAATCAACTGTTCCAGTCTTAGAATAAGATGTATACCATCTAGGACTGAGAGGTAATACAATGGATTCCAGTTAATTGGGTCATCAGTTAATCGAGCAGCTGCTTATTGGGGACAACTCTTAAAGAACAAAAACTAATCGAGAAAATAGCCAGGATTTCCTTCATTTATTTGGGACACTATGCTGCTTAATGGGGACAGGAGAGTGTTGCCAAACTGTTTCTAACTAGTGTCAGTCATGTGCAACTTGTATGACTGTTAAAAACTATGCCGTGTTCAGAGCAAACAGTTTTGAAATAGCACCTATTGTGTGTGCTTGTGTTCAAAAAGCAATGATTTTTGTCACTGATAGTTGGCTAGAAATAAGCAGTAAGGCAATTCAGAACTGTTTTGCTCACTGTGGTTTCAAGCATTCAGGCTTGGAGATGCCAGAAATGATGCTACACATTATGGAATGAACAATCTTTCAAAAGCGTCACTTGAATGTGCTTGTGTTATGTTAGCCATTTGGGCCATAAGATATAGAAGCAGAATTAGGCCATTTGGCCCATTGAGTATGCTCCGCCATTTCATCAAGGCTGATCCATTTTTTTGAATCGACCAATGGATGCTGATTCAGAAAGCAGTGATTTTTAATAATTTTGGTTTTTATTTTGACATATGCAGGAATGCAATGAAGGCATCCATTATCTTCACTAAGTGCCTGCACTGATTTTCTGCATTTTGACTCAATCAAAAGAACATGGCAGCAGACACTGGATTAACACAGTTTTATAGTATTGTAGTAGTTTTAGTAGTGTTCTGATTTGTTCTGCATTGAATTGAAATGCATAATTTGATACTCAGTTAAATGCTATTTTGTCTTTGTTATGGCTTTTAACTATTTCCATAAAGCTGGCTAATTGGGACTGTCGCTTAATTGTGCCAAAATGTATTGATCCCGTTGTGTCCCAATTAACTGGAAACCATTGTATTTCTTCACTTAGACAATGATAAACCTTCAGAACTAGTTACCCGGTATGCCCGTGAAACTGAGTCAACTGATTCAAAACAGAGGTCAAAAGATTGCTGTGCATTAAAGGAATCCAGGGATATGGGGATAGTGTGGGAAAATGGCGCTGAAGTTGAAGGCCAGCCATGGTATTAATGAATGGTTGAGCATGTGAAAGGCCATTTAGCTTATTCCTGCTCCTAGTTCTTATGTTGTTATATTAGGAGAAGGAAAAAGTCCCAGTGTTTTGTTCCTTGCCTTATTTAATCAGAGATAGATTGCATCTTCTTTCAATTTTATTCTACCTATTTAAATAGTTCCACTTAATATCAGACAGTACATAGTATACAACCTGAAATGTTCATCTTAGCAGACTTTGATAAAAAACAGAACTTCAAAAGGCTGAAAGACAGAAATGTGTTAGAACCCCGAAGCCCCTCCCTCTCCTCCGCACAAGCAGCAGCAAAGCATCGACTCATCAACCTTCCACACCCCCCACCCGTTCCAGCAGAAACCGTCGATGCACTCTGCCCAACAAGCAACAGCAAAGCACCCAAAGAGAGACCATGACCTGCAGTCAACAAAACTATTGTTTACCCCACAGTTCACCATGCCACAAGCTCTCCCTCCCTCACTAACAAGGGACAGAGAGATGACACCCATTTCACACGAAAGGGGAGACCAACAAACAGTCGCTGTTACGGTGTTACAGTCTGCCAGGTTGCATTTTATTCTGAGATTCTCCGACTTGGGAATCAGATGCAAACTCTCCTCACCATTGAGAGAAAGAGAGAGAGAGAGAGAGAGAGAGAGAGAGAGAGAGAGACCATGCGATTGCTTGACTACAGAGACCTCTGTCCACACATCTGCTGCAACGAAATGGTGAAGTTCTTTCTCCTGCGATATCTCAGTTGGTAACACAGGTTTGGAGTCGGTCGGCATCAGGGCCACACCCTGGCTGTGCCTGGAAAATGGTGGGAAATGGTTGGCTGGCAAGCTTCAAGAATGGGAACTCATCTGCCATTAAAAAAAATGCAGTTTTCAGTGCCACTGCAGATCGGGGACCTCGATAGAACCCCAGCCACCTTGAAAAGACAAAAAAGAGACATTGAAGAGAGGAATTTAAGCTGTTTCTGCAGATGAGCTCAAAGAGGCAGCCACTTGGCGCCATCTTAACCTCGCCCACTATTTATGTCCAATAAGTCATATAGGAACACGAGAAAGTCTGCAGATGCTGGAAATCCAAAGTAACACACAAAAAAAGCTGAAGGAACTCAGAGAGTCAGGTGGGTCTATGGAAATGATAGCAAACTTAATGTGGAATTCATTGTCCCAACGCAATTGCCCTGCCCTGTTGCTGGTAATCCAACCTGACTGCAGGAGGGATGAAAAATGGCAGATGGAATTTAATTCAGGCACGTGCGAGGCTTTGCACTTCAGGAGGACCAACTATGTAGTCGGGCATTGGGGAGTGTGGTGGGTCAAAGGGATCTGGGAATACAAGTCCATAATTCATTGAAATTGGCAGCACAGGTAGGTAGTGTCCTGAAGAAAGGTGTTGGGTACATTGGCCTTTATGAATCGAGTATTAAGTACATGAGTCAAGATGTTATGTTGAAGTTGTGTAAGACATTGGCGAGGCCTAATTTGGAGTACTGTGTGCAGTTTTGGTCACCTACCTACCTACCTACCTACCTCTCGATCCCCTCTGGGGGCAGCAGAGTACCAGGTCATTGGATTGAATTCCAAACCGCATGTCACAGGCTGCAAGTCTCGAAAGATGTAAGTAATGTTGAAGGTGAACAGAGAAGACTTACAAAGATGTTATCATGATTGGAGGACCTGGGTTATAAGGAAAGATTGAATAGGTTAGGTCTTTATTCCTTGGTACATAGAAGATCGAGGGGAGATTTGATAGAGTTATACAAAATTATGAGGGATATAGATGGGGTAAATGCAAATAGGCTTTTTCCTCTGAGGTTGGGTAGGGCTATTTCTAGAGGTCATGGGTTAAGAGTGAAAGGTGAAAAGTTTAAGGGGAAGATGAAGGGAAACTTCTTCACTGGGAGGGTCATAAGAGTGTGGAATAAGCAAGTGGTGCATGAGAGCTCGATTTAAATGTTTAAGAGGAGTTTGGATAGGTACATGGATGGTATGGGTTTTCAGGGCTATGATCCTGGGCAGCTCGGTGGGACTAGGCAGGTTAAGTGACTAGATGGGCTGAAAGACCTGCTTCTCTATGACTCTAAATCAGGAGCCAGAATAAAGAACTCAGTCCTGGATAGGACAGCTTTCCCTCAGGATCGTTCCTTTTCCCTGCTGTTAATTTATGCAAGGATCCTTACTATGTTTAACTATTCTATAGAACATGAAACGTTGGAAACACTCAGCAGATCAGGCAACATCTGCAGAAACAGAAAATGTTTCAGGTTGAAGACCTTTCATTATAATTTAGAAAGAGTGAACGTTTTTGTTATAAACTATAGAAAGGATGGGGAGATGCAAAGTATAAAAGGAATATCTCTGACAAGGTGAGATAGTTGATCGAATATTGAGGGGAATGAACAAGGTTCAAAGGCTCAAAGGTTCGTTGCATTGTCAAAATATGCATGTACAATACAACTCTGATATTCATTTCATCCAGATAGCCACAAGATGCAGAAAGACCATGGGAATTGTTGAAAAAAAGACATCAACCTCCTGCATGAAAAAGAAAAAAAAGAAAAAGAAACAAAACTAGCAAACCCCAAACTTCCATCCCCCCCCACAGCCCCCACCCCTCTCTCACATAAACAACTAACAGATCACCCACATGAAAAATGGCAGCTGGAACATTAAACCCTAGCGCCTCCCAACCAGTCCCTTGCACAAAAACAGCAGATCGCAACTAGGCAGCTGGAACATTAAAAACCCTAACCCCCAACCCCCTCCCTCACAAAAAAAACATTGGCAATAGCATCAACCCCCAACTCCTCACTCACACACAAGAACTAACAGATCACCACACAGTAAAAAATCACCCACAAGAACACCAGACCCTAAATCCCCAACCCCTTCCTCACACAAAACTTAACATATCGCCCACCTGCCATTCAGCAACAAGGATAACACAGAAAACTGAAGGAAACCAAAATAAACTACAGTCCAGTAATCACATAAATCTCAGAATTTCAGAGACATCCTCTCGTCAGTATTGAGGAGAGAGGACACATGACCCCAGTCCTTCCATGAACAGCGACCACCATGCCAGGTTCGAACGCTGCTGACCCAGCTACCGAGCACCGTCAACCCCATGGTCTTCATGGGGAGTGACCGCTGACCTGGATGCTTCAATCTTCCTTGATGATTTGAAATGGAGTTGATCATGGCCCCGGGCCACGTCTCTGACCTTCTCCACAAGGCAGCAAGTTCTCTCGAACCTGTCCGGGGACAGCAGAGTACTAGGTCGTTCAACTGAATTCCAAACTGCACGTCATAGGCTGCAAGTCTCGAAAACACAATCAAGGCAAAAGGAACAAGCAGGAGACGTAGAGAAAGTGAAATAATTGAAGAGATTGGCTATCCGGAAGATGCTGCCCAAGGAATTGCTGTTTGCTGCACCATTGGAGAGAGGGTAAACAAACGAGGGCTTGTAAAAGCCATGAAGTGCTGGTCAGGGCTGCAGGAACTGGTCAGCAGATCAGGTAGTGTCAACAGGGAGAAAAATTAGCTCATATTACAGATGGGTAACCAAAAGAAACAGACAAAGCACGTAAACTGATTTTTTTTTAAAATTTGATTTCAAGTCCAGAAGGCTGCAAAATTCCAACCTAGAAGATAAGGTTCTGTCCTTTAAGGTTACGCTGCAGGAGGTCTCACAATGATGGGCCAGAGTGGGTGTGTAATTGAGAAATAAAGTGACAGGTGAATGGAAGCTCAGGGTTGCTCCATGGACTGAAGGCTGTGTTCCATGAGGTTATCATGCTATCTTTATTTGATTTCATCAGTCCTGTTTGGGATCACTGATTGCAGTAGACTGGATTGCAAAAGGTACCTGCAAACTGTCGCCTGATCTGGGATGACTGGGGAGGACTGCTCGGATCGCTGGACGGTGGGAAGGGAAGAAATGAAAGTAACCTGCACTGTCAGCTGTTCACCTGAGAGGATTCTACCTCCGCTTTCTCTTTTCTAACAAAATTTAATCCAAATTTACTCCCTCTCCCACTTTTTCAATCTGCTTAACCTCTCTGGTGGTTAAGCATATGGTATGAGCTGTTACATTTTCTGATAGTCTCCTTCACTTCCAAGAGCTCATTCAAGTTTTGTCAAGCAATCACCTTGCTTACTACATGGCTGCTTCACTCATTTTGCTTCCTCTAGACATTTGGTAATTCTGATTTTTAATTAAATCTTTCTAAATGATCTCTCTCATAGATGTTAACTATCCTGTAATTACCATGTTGGCTCTGTCTTACTTTCTGAGTGTGGGCAACTTTCTGGGTTCCAACACACATCCAATTGGATGATAATATACAATTGTATTCACAATCTCGGCTATGGTTGTTGGATGTATCCTGTACATTTGGCATATTTTTTCTTCTGCTTTTCTAATCCCCTTTGTTGTCGTCATTAGGTCGCACCTGGAATTTCCAGTTGGCGGACGATTTCCCTCCACACCGCTCTGACATATTGGGAAATCATGTCCGTGCAGGTGACAGCAGTGGTTTGCCTTTGCCTTCTGCTGGGTGAGTTTAAAGAGATCACCACCTCTTGCAGCGGATGACCAGGACGTCTAAGTGCCTTGTCGTGCTCTTAGCCCTCCACCATGCCTGCTGGCCTGCCTTCTTGACTGTTGGACCATTATTTGGTCTCTTCTGCTCAATCTGCCAGGTCCAGACTTCACACCCTGGGACAGGCAGATCCCTTACCTCACCGAGGGTTGAAGACCCATTGGCTACCCTCACCTGGTTTGGCTCGTCTGCCGAGGCGGTTTACCCGGGGTGTGGCTGCTGCGCGTGTTACAGCTACTTGGAGCCACAGGTGAGAGCTGAGCACCAGATAGGGACCAAAAGTGGGCGAGCTGCCCTGAAAAAGGTACAGCAGGCCCCCCCACCAGAGGTGCTACCCCTCCCTGGTCACCCCATACACAAATGAGCCCTCAAAAGTTATTCACTTTACCATGGCAATGAATGTAGAAACAATCTCATTTAGACGTCTAACATACCTATCTTTGTATATTAATAGCATTGGAAATTAATAAAATCACATATGCAATTCCCAATTCTGCTAAATTTGACAATAGTATGTCTTGCATTCGATTATACTTTCATTTTATTGCAAAAGAATGAGGTTGAACACATTGTGCTTATATATTGTCAATTACAATTTCTAGATAATCATTGGCTGAACAACCATTTTGACATGTAAAACATTTTAATCTTTATCGTAAGCATCTGCAAAAAATATCATGAGCTGATACTGAAAGGGTTACCTGGAATTGGAGTTCATTGGAATCACTTAATTTGTTCTAATTTCTATGGCTAGTGCAGAGGGTTATCAGTAAAACTGATTATAATACATGAGGGTATCCTCCAGGGTCCCTCTGATATTCATTCCTATTCCACACTTCACAGCACCCATTCATCAATTACTGGTCAGTGGCACTGAAGCTCAGCACACTCACATTATCTTCTCAGTACAGCAAAAAGAATGGAATACTCTTTTCCGAATATTCAACATAAGGCAACAAGAGGTGACAGAATTACACAGAATAAAGATTTCTATGTGTTTATATCCACATGTTTAACAAACGTCTGCAGAATTGGGGGGAGGCTGCCAGTTTGACGGACTGCACCATAAGACTCAGTCAGAATCACCTCTCAATATGTGGCATAAGTGAAATGCTGCATAATGTAAAATGATGGCACTATTAATCCAATAGCAATGGTGCTATCCAACCCCCTCCACTAAAGCCATGTCTCCGGCTTTAAACTTCATCAATATGCAGAGTGAGTGTCAGTATGATAGGTGGTGGCTTGGTTGGGTGCACTTTCTACATTTCTAGCAAATGAGTATAATTATTTTCAGAGCTGCAGGGCAACTCATGCATGTTTTATCTTCCATCTGGACCTGCATCATATACAACAGTGATAAAAAGTAAATTCCCCAACCCCCATCAGATGCTTTCACAGACCCTAAAAGGATACTGGTAATGTTTACTCATTCTATACATTCCAGCACTAGGAAATACAAAATTAAAGCCACTAATGATACCACAAAGAGAATGTAGTTATTATTTTATTTATCTATGTGGCCTTGTTGCAATACTCATTCTATCTATGATTTGATAAATTGTCTCAAAGGAACCCTAAAGCTTTATTGTAAGCTTACGTAGCCGCACCTGATTTCCTGCTCCTGTTTCCCTAAAGATCTTATCAGAGTTAGAATGCTTCTCCATTGAAACCCACGTTGGCACACAATATGACAAACAAGCCCTTGTGTTTTATAACTCACTCTGTGCTTTGGATCCCTCAGCATTATCTTCACAAAAGGTATCAGTTTCTGAAGAATTTTTCCCCAATACTTCATTGTGTACAATGTTTCGTTAGGGCGGACTGCAGAACTGTCAATGTAGAAAGTTGACAGATAGAGGGGAAGAGAGAGGGACTGAGAGAGAGAGGGAGAGAGAGTGACAAAAAGAAAGAGAGTCAGGCAGTGGCTCAGAAGAAGAAAAACAGAGTTAGGTCGCTTGGATAAATAGATTGCTAGAGATTAAGAGAGAGAGAGAGAGAGAGAGAAGAGGAGAGGCAGAAATGGAGACAGAGTGAGACAAAGAAAAAGAAGTAGCATATAAAACCAAGATAGAAGTGCATTGAGAGAGAGGGGGAGAGAGATGTGGCGAGGGGGAGGAGAGAGAGAGGGGGAGAGAGAGGAAGGGAGAGAAAGAGAGGGAGAGAAGGAGAGAGAAGAAGAGAGAGGGGAGGGGGGAGAGAGGGAGGGAGAGGAATGGAAAGGGAGGGAGAGGGGAGAGGGAGAGAGGGAGAAAGGGAGAGAGAGGGAGAGAGCAATAAGGGAGGTTTGGTGGACTGTGATTTAGGTGGGAGGGAAGGGTGGGATATACAGAGAGAGAGAAAGAAAGAAGGAAAGACAGACAGAAGGGAAAATGTTTGCAAATTCACAGAGCCTGTGACATTCCATCACAACATTCCAGGCTGCTGACCCACACATGCTCACAAGCACTGTGTGCTATTGCTGCAGTGTGTGGGGGCAGGGGCTACTCTTGCAGACATCGCACATCTTATCAGTAGTTGTGCTAAGGTGTCCATGGAAACTGTATAATAGATTTGCCCTAATTCAGTCCCAGAGGCTGCAATGATGCACAGTGCAAAATTTGTTGGAGCTTGGGTTCTTTTTCAGTCATTGCTCACATGTCAATGTGCAGACAGCAGTAAACATGCATATGGATGGAACGTGTATTCAGTCACCTTTCTTTATAGCTCTGCATTAAAAGTGATGTATCTTAGCTCAATGCCTCTGAATCTGGTATCAGCTTATATTTTTTCTGGAATTAATAAGGCACTCTTCTTCATGGTGACAGCAAGCAATATAGGAAGAAGGTGCAGGGGGGAGGTGGTGTTGGAGAGATGAGTGTGAAAGGTTTGGATGTGACTGATTTTCCATCAAAATTGAATATCAGCACATTCAAAGCCACGAGTTACATTTGGTTTTTCAATTCTACAAATATGTGAGTTATGATATTCATTAAAGATACGATAGATGGAATTCAGAATATCCTGCATTCAGTTGCTTTGAAATAATAAGACTTGCTTTGTGGAGTAATCAGTGGGCCATCATTCATTTGTAACCGATGCATTGTTTTGGAATCCTAAAAGTAGAAGAGCATCAATTTCCCTTTTATTTTAGCATCTTTGCCTGGATAATGCAATCTCTAGCATTGAATCCTGCCCCTTCATTTCTGGTGCAATTTGGAAACATTTATTTAGCATACATGATGTCAAATATATATTTTAAAAAACTACGAGACAAGAGCTGACACCAAGAAATTTATCAGTAATAGCAGACCAACTAAACTGTACACTTATTAGTGTTCAGCTCCTTGTATTTCAATTTAATTTGGGTGAGGAATATCTTTGGTGTTTACTTATTTTAGCATTCTTGTCAAATCAAACCCAATTTTTATGCTGAGCCTGATTTAACTGTGCATTGAATTCAAATTCCTGGCAGCCAGGATGAATTAAATATACCGTCTTTACTTCTGATTATGTGTAAAGAAGATGGCTGTTAATTGTGCATTCGATTTTTGACATAATCAAAGACAATTATTCGGAATTTTTAAAAAATTCTTAATATTTTATTAATACATATTACTAGCAAGAGTAGCTTGGTTTTTGAAATAAGTTAATAAGTAGGTGAATAATTTAGATTCTTCCTCTTGCTCCCTGTGGCTTTAGACAAAGGTAGAAGATATTCAACAGTCTAATCAACCTCCTTGCTCCTTGTCTCAGAGAGATGGGTGATTTTTGTACAAATTGCTAATTATATGAATAATGATAATTGTTCCTTAGATCTACTGAGAAATGCTTATTGCAAAATAAGTTAATATCAGATGGAATATATTTACATCATGTAGACTCCTTAAGCTTATGGTAGGATTTTGCACCTAAATCAGACATTTATGACAATAATTTTGTACTAACCAGAAATGTCAATTATGTTAGTCACTAGCCACATGGGGCTAATTGAGAATCCAGTTGTGGCTGGTTCTATTCTGGTTGGTAAATATAACATGAGTAATAGACATTATCAATGCACTTTGATTTAAATCCTCTTGTTTATACTAGGTAGGGAAACACAAACGTGCAAAAATAGGAGCAGTAGTCGGCCATTTGGGCCTTCAAGCCTGCTTTACAATTCAATGAGGGCACAACAGAGTACCTCAATGTAATATGTCTACTCTCCCCAAATCCTTTGATGCCTTTTGTGTCTAGAAATTTATCTAACTTCTTTTAAAATATATTGGCCTCTACAGTCTTCTACAGTAGAGTACATCGCAGGTTCACCACTCTCCTAGTGAAGAAGTTTTTCCTACCTGTCTTAAACATCATTCTATAACCAACCCCCCCCCCCCAACACACATCTAGCAATCTAGTATCTGCTAAATACACTCAGTGGCAACTTTATTAGGTACACCTGCACACCTGCCGTTAATGCTAATATTTAATTGCCCAAACATGTGACAGCAACTCAGAGCATAAAACCATGCAGACATGGTCAAGGGGTTCTGTTGTTGCTCAGACCAAACTTCAGAATGGAGAAGAAATGTGACTTACGTGGATTTGACCATGGAATGATTGTTGGTGCCAGACAGGGTGGTTTGAATACTTCAGAAACTGCTGAGGATGTTCTACGAGTCTGTGGTGGCCAGTGCTGTCATGTTTGCTGTTGTGTGCTGGGGCAGCAGGCCGAGGGTGGCAGACATCAACAAACTCATTCGTAAGGCCAGTGATGTTATGGGGATGGAACTGGACTCTCTCACAGTGGTGTCTGAAAAGAGGATACTGTCCAAGTTGCATGCCATCTTGGTCAATGTCTCCCATCCACTACATAATGCACTGGGTGGGCACAGGAGTACATTCAGCCAGAGACTCATTCCTCCGAGATGCAGCACTGAGCGTCATAGGAAGTCATTCCTGTCTGTGGCCATCAAACTTTACAACTCCTCCCTTGGAGGGTCAGACACCCTGATCCAATAGGCTGGTCCTGGACTTACTTCATAATTTACTGGCATAATTTACATATTGCTATTTAACTATTAATGGTTCTATTACTATTTATTATTTATGGTGCAACTGTAACGAAAACCAGTTTCCCCCAGGATCAATAAAGTATGACTATGACTATGACTATGACTATCTCCTGGGATTTTCATGCACAACTGTCTCTAGAGTTTACGGAGAATGATCGGGGAAACAAAAACATCGGCAACAATGAGTGGCAGTTCTGTGGGTGAAAATACTTCGTTAATGAGAGAGGTCAGAGGAGAATGGCCAGACTGGTTCAAGCTTACAGGAAGGTGACATTAACTTAAATAACTACACATTACAGCAGAAGAGCAGAAGAGCACAATTAAATCTCTGAATGAAATGGATGGGTTGCAGCAGCAGAAGACCACAGACATACACTCAGTGGCCACTTTATTTGGTATAGGAGGTACTTAGAAGGAGATTTCATAGGAACCCCTGGGAAACCTTCTTCACCCAATGGGTGGTTCATATGGAAATGGTTAAGGCAGGTACATCAACAACATTTAAAGGACTGTTAGACAGATACATGGATAGGAAAGGTTCAGAGGGTTATTGGCCAAAATGGAATCTTGGTTTGTTCAGACCATTTAGACCAATGAGCCTACTTTCATGCTGTATGACCATGTGAATCTATGACTCTCGGACCCTCCAAACCTGATGTCTCAGGAAGTGTGCTGCAGAGATCCTGCCTTAGGCTTTGAACAGGGTAATGCTGGGGATCGAATGTGGTCTGTCAATGCCTCTGACATTAAGAGCCATTAATAACTACTAAAATTGATCTGAGTAATAAAACAATTGCAAAAAAAAAATAATTAAAAACTTAAAACTAATAAAATAATATTTCCTAATTCCCTTAATTTTCTAATTAAGTCAAGAATCACCATTAAAGAATGGACTTTTCAGTTTTCAGAAAGTTCTAACCTAGCCCAGGATCAGAGATACCTTTCTGGTGGTAGACTCCATCTGGAATTCAGGGATTCTGCACTGCCTGCCACTCTGCAAGTCCTGAATACCGTTACTCTGAGGTCAGGATGATTTGCCCCACAGAAATTTACATCAGCGAAGGAAATCATTCTTGGTCCATAACTTAGTAGGTTATGACCCATTATGTATTAATCCAAATACTGATTGCATATCGTCTTTCTTCAGGCAAGGCGTTCTTGATCTCCGCTACACCAAATTTAGAAGATTTTTGTGCAGATTGCAAATTGCACATTGTGATCCCCTTTAATTAATTTTACCAGTCATTTTAAAATTATGTTTCTAAGATATTGACTTCTTTGTGGCGGGTAATAGACTCCTTTTGTCCAATGTACACCGCAATTGAATATCTCTTCAGTATCCTTTGGTCTGAAGGAAACAATTTATCTTAATCTCTCTCTTCATAACCATAACTCTCTAGACCGCACAACATCCTCAGGTGGTCTCTGTAACACCTCTGATCACTCAAATACTCTGTAATGTAGGGATGGAAATGACCACAGCACTAGCAAAACGTCTACTTTGTCTCTGTGTCTCTTCTGTTACAGGCAAGTATCCTGTCTGCCTTCTTAACCTGTCTTTCAGGGATCCATTGATACTCCTTGGTTCTTTGCTGGGATTTAGCACTTAGTTTTGCATAAAATATCACCATTGGAGGATTAATATGAAAGAAATGGAATTCCAAAAGCTGAAATAAAATTAATTAAAACTCAAATGTAATTGAACACCTGGCTAAGCATTGTTTCTGAATACAAGCTTAATCTCTTAAAGGTTTATTAGGTTAAGTGTGGAGGAAGATGGGGACATTGAATTGTACATCTTCTGTGCCAGATTCGCTCCAGATGAAGGGTCCAGACCAGGAATGTCAACTGTCCATTTCCCTCTACAGCGCTGCCTGACCCATTGAGGTCCTCCAGCATCTCGTGTGTTGCTGCATCTTCTGGTGCACAGTTGCCTGCTGCACAAAGTCAAATGATCCCTGCTTTTCAGTGAAGTGATGGTTTCTAGAAATGAATTACATCAATCTGAAATGTTAGCTGTTTCTTTGCAAAAAAAGAGCCATCAGCATCAATATTCCTCTGCCGTCTGCCTTTCTCATTATCAACTGTCACAAGAACAGATTAATTGAATAAATCTGATTATCACAACAGCTCAATGTGAGCAATCCAAAAGGTTCTGTTGAAATTAATTAAATACATTGTATATTGTTTTTATTGGACGACCTTCCTAAGATATATAATGCTAGAATACTCGATCTCAGAATACCTGCAGTGTTCATCATAAATATGGAATCAATTTGTAAATTACTCTTCACCCCTGGCCCCCAAACCGATATCTTTCTGAAACAAAAGGTTGCTTCTGCAACTCCTCTCAATATTCTTGAATGAAAAATGGAGCTTATCAGTTTGACAGTGTCAGCAGCATCTCAGCCTTGCATCTTCTAAAACTAGAATAACAACCTTGCAGATTTACTTCCTATTGCCCAGTCTCACTTGAAGCTTTGTTTTAGGTCATTACCTAAATTAATGGTTGGGAATGGAGAAGATAAGCTGTTGAAAAGGAGTGGGTTAATTTCTGGCCAAACCTCACCGTTCCTTGACTCTATCTGCAGACTTTGGCTTAGGCATAAGCACTTTAGAGGGTTTATGTCATTGAACTATAGAGTCTTACAGCATCTTAAGTAACATCGTTTTAGATGATTAAATAATCTATTGCTACTCAAAGTCAATGAATCTCAAAAAGACTATGGTTCCCCTTTAAGACAGCGAAAGAGAGGACGTTGTGCTGGTTTAAAAGTTTGTTCAAGGAGTTGAGACTTTTGACTTCTACTACTGGCTGTTCTGCTGGCAAATGTACAGTCTCTGGTGAATAAAATCAAAGATCTCAGAGCCAGGTTGCTGTACTAGAAGACGTTAGGTCCTGTTGTGTCTTGCTGAGATTTGGATGTCCCCTGCCATTCTGGATGCTGCGATACAACTTGATGGCTTCACAATTCACTGCCATGATGGGACTGCCAAGTACTTCAAAGGTAAAGGTGGAGTATGCTTTATGGTCAACTCCTTGTGGTGTACAAACATTGTGGTGCTATATCGTTCTGCTCACCCGACCTGGAACATCTCAGGATGAAATGTCGCCCATTTTATCTGCCACGGGAGTTTTAACGATCATCTTGGTAGTGGTGTCCATCCCAACTCAAGCCAGTGTCAAAATGGCTTGAGATGAACTGAAGGATGTAATCCACAGGTATGAAACAGTGCACCCTGATGCCCTTCCCATCATTTTGGGGGATTTTAACCAAGCCAGCTTCAAAAAGACTCCAAATAATTATTACAACATATTACTTGTGGAACCAGAGGAGCAAGCACACTGGTTATACTACCATCGAGAGTGCTTACCGTCCCACATATCCCCCCACTTTGGAAAGTCTGAACACCTGGCTGTATTTCTACTCCCTGAGTATAGGCAGGGAGTGAAGACTGAAGTTCCAGTGGTGAGGACCAAGAAGGTATGGACAAGGGAGGTGCAGGAGTGATGAGTGGTGTTATAGCAACAACATTGCACTCAACACCAGTAGGACCAAAAAACTGATTGTGGACTTCAGAAAGGGTAAGACAAAGGAACACACACCAGCGCTCATAGAGGGATTAGAAATAGAAAGTGTGAGCAATTTCAATCTCTTGGGTGTCAAAATCTCTGAGGATCTATCCTGGGTCCAACATATCAAAGCAGTTCCAAAGAAGGATCAACAGTGGCTATCTCTCATTAGGAGTTTAACAGATTTGATATGTCACCAAGAACACTCACAAAATTCTACAGACATACCATGGAGAGCATTCTAGCTGGCTGCATCATGGTCTGTTAAGGGCGGGGCAGGTGAGGGGACAATGCACAGGATAAAAATAAGTTGCAGAACATAGTGGACTCAGCCATTGCCATCATGGGCTCTAGCCTCCATAGTATCCAGGACATCTTCAAGGAACAATGCCTCAAAAATGAGGTATCTATAATCAAGGATCCCCCAACACCCAGGACATGCCCTCTTTTCATTGCTACCAACAGGGAGGGGGTACAGAAGCCTGATGGCACACACTTAATGATTCAAGAAGAACTTCTTCCCCTCTGCCATTAGATTCATGAATGGACATTCAACTCATGAACTCTACCTCACTACTTTTTTTGTGCTACATATTTAACTTAACAATGATATATATATGTATACTTACAGTTTCCATTATTATGTACCACATAATAACACATTTCATGACTTAAGCCAGTGATTTTAAACCTGTCTCTGATTCTGATTCCATGACAACTGTGCTGCCCAGTGAGCTAGTCCCATCTGCCACTATTGACCCATGGTGCTCCAAACCTCTCCTATCTATGCACTTAACCAGACAGCTCTTAAATGCTGTTAATGTGCCTGCCTCGACCACTGATTCTGGCAACTCATTCTGAATGTGCACAACCTTTACGTAAAGAAGCTCTCCCGATGGACCTATTAAATCCCTCACTTCTAATCTTAAACCATTGCTTTGGAGGGTGAACCCACGAAAAGCTTCGAGCCCAGATGGGGTATCTAGCCAAGTGCTGAAGTTCTGTACTGATCAACTTGCTGGTTTGTTCATTGGAATCTTTAACTTCTCACTTCTACAGTCTGAGGTATTCATCTGTTTCAAGCAGACTTCAATTATACTTGTGCCTAAGAAGAATGTGTTAACCTGCCTCAATGACTATCATACAATAGCACTTGCATCCAGTGATGAAGTGTTTTGGGAGTTTGGTGATGAAACATATCAACTCCTGCCAGAGAAGTAATTTGGATCTGCTCCATTTTGCATACCAGAGCGATAGTCCACAGCAGTTGCCATCTCATTGATTCTTCATTCAACTGTGAAATATCTGGACAGCAAAGATGCATATATTAGGATGCTCCTTATTGACCACAACTCAGCACTCAATACCATCATCACCTCAAAGCTAATCAATAAGTTTCAAGATCCTTGTGCTTTTGGATCCTCAATTTCCTCACTTGCAGACCCCAGTCAGTTTGGATTAGCAATAACTTCTTCTCCACAATCTCCATCAGCACAGGTGTCCCACAGGCTGTGTGCTTGGCCCCCTGCTCTACTCACTTTACACTTATGACTGTGTGGCTATGCACAGTTCCAATGCCACATTTAAGTTTGCTGACAAAACCACTATCAGAGGTTGAATTAAAGATGGTGACGAATCAGCATATAGGAGGGAGATTTAAAATCTGGCTGGGTAGTGCCACACCAATAACAATATCTACTCAATGTCAGCAAGACGAAGGAGCTAATTATCGACTTCAGACAGAGGAAACTGGAGGTCCATGAGTCAGTCCTCATTAGAGAATCAGAGGTGGAGAGGTTCAGCAACTTTAAATACCTCAGTGCTATCTCATTCATGATGTTAGGTTTTTGCTTTGTACGGAGTAATGGCCTGCAAATTCTACCAGAGCTGATGTGCGTGCATCTGTTTCCATATCTAACTTCAATCAAAATTGTTTTCCTGCACTTAAAATAGCCTTCTTGAGGTTGTACCTGGACTTCTTGTACAGCTCTGGATCACCAGTCTTGAATGCCACAGATCTAGCCCTCAGCAAACAATGAATCTCCTGGTTCACCCACAGCTCTTGGTTTATGTATGTCCAGTATGTTCTCGAAGGCACACACTCATCCACACTTGGTGAAGTTGGTGACAATTGTGACATATTCATTCAGACTCGAAGGTGAATTCCTGAATATTGTACTGTCAAAGCGGTTGAGGAGTTTGCTTTGATCTGCTCAAAACTGTAAGGAGTCTGTATGTGCTCCCTGTAGAATGTGTGGGTTTTCTCTTGGTGCTCCAGTTTCCTCCCACAGTACTGGTTAGTAGGTTAATTGTTCGTTGCAAATAGGTTAGGGTTAATCAGGGCTTCTTGGGGGTTGATGGACAGCACGGCCAGAAAGGCCTATTCCGCACTGTATCTCTAAATAAAAATAAAAAAAAAATAAAATTTATTTTGGAGGACCTACCCTGTGTCCAGCATGTAAGTTAAATTATGAAGAAAGCACGGCAGCCCCTCTACTTCCTTTGGAGTTTGCGAAGATTCTGCATATCGTTTAGAACTTTGACAAACTTCTATAAGTGTGTGGGGGAGAGTATTTTGACTTGCTACATCATGGCCTGGTATGAAAACACCTATGCCCTTGAACAGAAAATCGTACAAAAAGTGATGGATAAGGCCATGGGTAAAGCCCTTTCCACCCTTGAGCACATCTACACAAAGCATTGTTGCAGGAAAGCAGCATCCATCATCAGGGACCCCCACCACCCAGGTCATGCTCTCTTCTCACTGCTGCCATCAGGAAGAAGGAGGCTCAGGACTCACACCACCAGGTTCAGGGGTAGTTATTACCCCTCAACCATCAGGCTCCTGAAGCAAAGGGGATAACTTCACTCAAATTCACTTGCTCCATCATTGAAATGTTCCCACAACCCATGGGCTCACTTTCAAGGACTCTTCATCTCATGTTCTTAATACTTCTTATTTATTTATTATTATTAT
The DNA here is from genome assembly GCF_030028105.1 of Mobula birostris. Taxonomy (NCBI): domain Eukaryota; kingdom Metazoa; phylum Chordata; class Chondrichthyes; order Myliobatiformes; family Myliobatidae; genus Mobula; species Mobula birostris. The sequence continues at coordinate 47,559,510 of NC_092372.1, read as the reverse complement.
TTCTTTCCTTTTGTATTTGCACAATTTGTTGTCTTCTGCACACTGGTCGAACTCCCTGGTTGGTGCAGTATTCATTGATTCTATTATGGTGATTGCTCTATTATGGATTTATTGATTATGTCCACAAGAAAACACGTCAAGGTTGTATATAGTGACATATATAAGACCATAAGACCATAAGAAATAGGAGCAAAAGTAGGCCATTTGGCCCATTGAGTCTGCTCCACTATTCAACCATGGCTGATCCAATTCCTCTAGTCATCCCCACTCCCCTGCCTTCTCCCCATACCCTTTGATGCCCTGGCTAATCAAGAATCTATCTATCTCGGCCTTAAATGCACCCAATGACTTGGCCTTTACGGCCACTCGTGGCAACAAATTCCACAGATTTACCACCTTCTGACTAAAGTAATTTCTCCGCATCGCTATTCTAAATGGACATCCTTCAATCCTGAAGTTGTGCCTTCTTGTCCTAGACTCCCCTACCATGGGAAATAACTTTGCCATATCTAATCTGCTCAGGCCTTTTAACATCCAGAATGTTTCTATGAGATCCCCCCTCATTCTCCTGAACTCCAGGGAATACAGCCCAAGAGCTGCCAGACATTCCTCATACAATAACCCTTTAATTCCTGGAATCATTCTTGTGAATCTTCTCTGAACCCTCTCCAATGTCAGTATATCTTTCCTAAAATAAGGAGCCCAAAACTGCACACAATACTCCAAGTGTGGTCTCACGAGTGCCTTATAGTGCCTCAACATCACATCCCTGCTTGTATATTCTATACCTCTAGAAATGAACATTGCATTTGCCTTCTTCACCACAGACTCAATCTGGAGGTTAACATTTAGGCTATCCTGCACAAGGACTCCCAAGTCCCTTTGCATCTCTGCATTTTGCATTCTCTCTCTATCTAAATAATAGTCTGCCTGTTTACTTCTTCCACCAAAGTGCATGACCATACACTTTCCAAAATTGTATTTCATTTGGCACTTCTTTGCCCATTCCGCTAAACTATCAAAGTCTCTCTGCAGGCTCTCTGTTACCTCAACACTACCCGCTCCTCCACCTATCTTTGTATTATCGGCAAATATAGTCACAAATCCCTTAATACCGCAGTCCAAATCATTAACTTACATCATAAAAAGCAGCAGTCCCAACACCGACCCCTGTGGAACTCCACTGGTAACTGGCAGCCAGCCAGAATAGGATCCCTTTATTCCCACTCTCGGCTTTCTGCCGAAAAATGTACTTTGATAATAAATGTACTTTGAACTTTCACTCTGTCTATGTGTCTTATGATCTTATACGCCTGTCAGCCCACCCCTAAAACACCTGTGTGATATTTCAAATGAGACAGGGATGAGGAAGGTTGCTTTCCCACCAGGTTAAATGCTCTGCCAGCTGGTGAGATGGAGAGAGATTCCTCTACACGTATGTGACCTCTTCCTTTGTGCCACACATGGGAAAGTCACAACCTTCTCTGCTTTGGGGCCTCTCTTTCTCTTGAGATCTCTGTGTAAGCTGCCACTCTGAAGAAAACTCACAGATGGCCTGAAGCTGCTATTTTGTAGACACAAGAGATTCTACAGATGCTGGAAACCCAGAGGAATGCACATAAAATTCTGGAAGAAGTCAGCAGGTCAGGCAGCATCAGTGGAGAGGAATTAACAGTTGATGTTTCAGTCCGAGACCCTTCATCGGCTGCTATTTTGGTCTGTGATACCTGCCCTGTGATCTTTTCCTACCCAAGCTGGACTCCTAACATTGAAAGTCAGGGTGAGCTTCATAACTGCCATTTCTCAAAACTCACTCGGTTAAAATCATACCCTCCTTCGCCTGACACTGCCTTCAAAGCTTATTGTGTCCCTTTTGATCAGGATAGATTGTGGCTTATCATCACTTGAATGTGAAGAATAGCCAGAAGTGAGAAAGGAAGTTTTGGTATTATTCCTTGCTTGGAATGGGAGTTTTAAAGGGAGGCAGTGTTCCCAAACGAGTTCTGTAGTCGTACTGTACATTCCACTGCCAGATCCGGTCTGACATTTAAACAGACATTTTGAGGAGCATCCACAAAACATTGTGCAAACACCACAATGCTATTGAAATTAATACAGTTAAATGCTATGAGAGCTAGCTGTGATGTAAGCAAATAAACTCCACTGTTCTGGTCTAAATAAAAAAATCATGTAAAGCCTTGTTTGAATCTTGTGTGAATAAGGTTATCAAGAAATGATTACATTCAAGAGTGGAATACATTATGCAGAACACATGCACACCTGTGGTAATTTGTTGATTCAGAGGCAATTAAACCAGACTAAGCTAGTCAGGGGACACAGGGTGAGGAATGGTGTTCCACAACAGGATTTCTCTGAATTCGCAGAGTTCCATTGTTTCAAGTAAGACTCATGTACAATTTCATCTATTTCTTTAAATCATTCTTTAAATTGAAATAGTTTCAACGTAAACGTATTTTATGTGAAATTTAATGTACTTCACATCTTTAAAAATTCCAATTTCCCTTCTTTCCTGACAACACCAGGTGGTTATTACGTGACTGTGCTTTAGGCACTGTGCTCACCTATGCTACGCCCACGTCAGCCCATGTAATAATGCAAGCTCAGCCTCATTAGAATAAACATTTGCCGCACATTGCTTGATGGGTTTGTAACACCACTGAAGCTGGAGGGAGGATTAGCTAGCACTAGCAACTTTTAATGGGCTGATGATTTGCCATCAAGCTGAGTGACATCTGTGGGAGTGGAGGGAAGATTGAGAGGGGAGGGCGAGCTGCTCAGAGATTTCAAGATTCAGGATTTTATTGTCATTCTTCAGTACGAGTATATAGGGGAATTAAATGATTGTTCCTCTGGATCTAATACAGCATACAAAACATTATAAATACAAATATGAAAGCAATCCTATGAAACACAATGCACAAAAAAGTGTAGGGTGTCATGGTATACACATAAGATTAGCTTACATTCATAGAAAGATTGCACGTACATTAAGTGACGCAAGGTGCAGGCATATATGAACATAGGGAGACTGACTGGAAATTATGAAGTTACAAAGTAAGTCTTGGCAACAAGAGGAACTCTTCTAGGTAGCAGCAGGGCATATCAAACACAGTCGGACAGTGGCTGTCTGTGGAGGTATGAGGTGTGGAGGGTAGGTCTAAAGTGATAGTGAATGGGGGGATGAAAGGTGCTGAGTGGCTGGGTAGTGGTGGGGTGCAGTGTGGGTTAATGGGAGGAAGAGATCCACACTGCCATGCAGTACCTTTTCTGAAGTTGAGAGTCTCTATCCAGTGAAGATGAAGATTGGAATTGATGGACTCAATGAATGCTTCCTGTTGCGTGACACTGAGCTGATTTGCTCGGCGACACAAGAATGGGGCAGCATGATAGCATAGTGGTTAGAAATAAGCTTTACAGTACCAGAGACCTGGATTCAATTCCTGTCACTGTCTATAAGGAGATCGTACGTTCTTCCCGTGACCGTATGGATTTCCTCTGGGTGCTCCAGTTTCCTCCCTCAGTCCAAAGATGTACGGGTTGGTAGGTGAATTGCTCATTGCAAATTGTCCCGTGGTTTGGCGAGGGTTAAATTGGGAGATTACTGGGTGGTTCAGCTTGAAAGGCCAGAAGGGCCTATTCCGTGCTGTACAGTATCTCAATAAGTAAACAAATAAAAATAAGTATATCAGGAGTAAGTGGTACTCTTATGGACCACAAGGGATAATTTATGTGTAGACCCTGAGGGATGAGGGTGAGGTCCTAAATTAATACTTATTATCTGGTTTCGCCAAAGAGATGGACATGGAAGATGCCAAATTCAGAAAGTATATATATGTTCAAAATTAAGGAGGAGGCGTTCGATGTGATGGGATGCATGACGGTTGATAAATCTTCAAGCCCCTGATGAGATCTGTTCCAGGATGCAATGGGAAGCAAGAGAGGAGACAGCTGGGTCCCTGATGGAGATTTTCTACACTTTAGTCAGAGGTGAAGTACCAGAAGACTAGAGGATAGCTGATGTGTTTGCATTATTTAAGAATGACAGCAGGGGTAACCAGGTACCTATGAGCCAGTGAACCTTACATCAATGGTAGGGTAATTATTGGAGAATATCCTAATTACGTATATTTCAAAAGTCAGGTTGATCAGGATTGTCACTGTGTCTTTGTACAATGGAAATTCTGCCTCACTAGTTGAATTTTTTGAGGACGTCACTGAGAAAATTGATGAAGGCAGGACTAGCAAGTAGATTGACCAGGATCTTTCCTGGATTGGAGGGTCTTTGATATGGGGAGAAGTTGAATAGGCTGAGTTTGTTTTTCCTGACCCACAGGGGCAGAGGGGTGACCTGATAGCAGTATATAGTCATATAGAGGCATAGTTAGTCAGAATACTTACCACATGGTACAGGTATCAAAACCTAGTGTCACAGTGGGGCGCGGGGAACAGACCCAAATGCAAGACAATAGACACTGAAGTACAAGGAACAGGACTTGACTAGAGTAGGAACGTGACAGGATTCAGATCAGGAGCAGGGACAAGAACGCAGTCTTGGGCTAGGGAAAGCGGGACTAGGGCTAGAAACCATGGACTAGGGCTAGAAACCATGGACTAGGAGACAAGGTTCCGACTCCGAGCCGGAGACTGGACAAGGACCCAGAACCTGGTTCTTGCCTCGGGCTCGGACCCCAGAACCAGGCAAGGACAAGACATGGCTTCAAGACAGGACGTGGCTGGGGTCTAGAGGCCTGAGCTTGGAGACAGGATGGGGTCTTTGCTCTTGAGGCTTGAGGCTGGGGCCTTGGGTCGTGAGCTTGGCTGCGGGATCCTCGAGGCTTGGGTTCTTGGAGCTTGGCTGCGGGATCTTCGTCTTGAAATGCGGAGGCTGATAACTCGGAGGCTGGAGCTGAGAGACCGACTGGGAACTGAACATCAACATAGGACCGGAATGCGGATTTCACAGACCGGACCATGACACGGAGAAGAATTAGCAAGAGTTGAAGGGACAGCTTTAAGATGAACAGAGGGGAATCCTTTTTATACAGAGTACAGTTGATATCTGGAACTCACTGCTGATGAGAGTAGTGAGTTCATGATGTTTGAGAGATATTTAGACTGGCACTTAAATAGACAAGGCACAGAAAGAAATGGTCCTACTGTGGGCAAATGGGATTTATATAGTTGGGTAAAGAGGACAACTTGGAAACGATAGCCTGAAGGACTCGTTTCTCTGCTGTCCAACTCTGCGACTCAATGACAACTTCACATCTCCGGATTAGCAGCAACACAACTATTATCTGCCAATTCTCGAAAAGATTCCTTTGGTTTCAAGCTGTTAAAACCCGTGACATTCTGAAAGAGATTAACTGCACCTATTGTAATAACAGAGAAATTGTCCGTTGAACAGTTGTTGCAGGTGTATCATTTTTGTTTGAGTGACAAATAACCACAATGCTGCCAAGGGGAACAAAAGACAAATTCAGGAAACGTCAGCATTTATAACTGACAAACCCAAGACTATTTTTTATCTGCAGATTGATAAAAATGACAGTCCTTACTATTGACATATTAAATTCTTGAAACTTTTAACAGGTCTGTAGTCATCTGTATGGAGAAAAAGTTAACACTTTATTTCCTGTCTTGCTGAAGGGTCTTTACTAATAATATTAAACTATGTTTTCCAAGGTGATGGATCATATCTATGTAACTATAGCTGCTTTTTAAAAAATGCTAATATGACCCATGTGCAAAAAAAAGTTGCAAATCTAGCCCATGTCTAGTTTGAAGTGTTTATTAGAGTTTCTATTCCCAGAAATAAGCAATAAAATAGTACCAGCACAATTACTAATTTTATGCATCTTCCAACTTGTTTGTGAGATATATAACAGTCTATATAATATAGACTCAGTGGTCCCTTTATTGGTTACCCCTGTAGACCTGCTTATTAATGGAAATATCTAATCAGCCAATTGTGGCAGGAACCCAATGCATAAAAGCATGCAGACATGGTCAAGAGTTGTTATTCAGACTAAGCCTCATAATGGGAAAGAAATGTGATCTAAATGACTTTGACCATAGAATGATCGCTGGCATCCCCCCTATACTTGTTTCCAAGCACTTTAAAAATATGCCCCCTCATGTTAGCCATTTCAGCCATGGGATAAAGTCTCTGGCTATCCACACGCTCAATGCCTCTCATCATCTTATACACCTCTGTCAGATCACCTCATATCCTTCGTCACTCCAAGGAGAAAAGGCCAAGTTCACTTAACTTATTCTCATAAGGCATGCTCTCCAATCCAGGCAACATCCTTGTAAATCTCCTCTGCACTCTCTCTATAGTATCCACATCTTTCCTGTAGTGAGGTGACCAGAACTGAACACAGTACTCCAAGTGGGGTCTGACCAATGTCTTGTATAGCTGTAACATTACCTCATGGCTCTTAAACTCAATTCCACGGTTGATGAAGGCCATCACACCATGTGCTTTCTTAACAGCACTGTCAACCTGCGCAGTAGCTTTGAATGTCCTACGGACACGGACTCCAAGATCTCACTGAACCTCCACACTGCCAAGAGTCTTACCGTTAATATTATATTCTGTCTTCAAATTTGACCTACCGAAATGAACCACTTCATACTTACCTGGGTTGAACTTCATCTGCCACTTCTCAGCCCAGTTCTGCATCCTATCGATGTCCCGCTGTAGTTTCTGATAACCTTCCAGACTATCCACAACACCCCCAACTTTTGTGTCATCAGCAAACTTACTAACCCACCCTTTTACTTTCTCATACAGGTCATTTATAAAATCACAAAGAGAAGGGGTCCCAGAACAGCTCCCTGCAGAATACCACTGGTAACCACCCTCCATGCAAAATATGAACCATTTATGACCACCCTGTACCTTCTGTGGGCAAGCCAACTCTGGATCCACAAAGTAAGATCTCCTTGGATCACATACTTCATTACTTTCTGAATGAGTCTTGCATGGGTTCTATGGGTTTCTTTATTTTGTAGCTGCCTGTAAGAAGAGGAATCTTAAAAGTTGTATACATACTTTGATAATAAATGTACTTTGACTTTGACATACCTGTGTTGAGGACTATGGGATAGAAGGTGTGGTTGTGCATCCTGATTGTCTGAGGTCTGTTGGTTTGGATTTGCACAGTGATATATTCAGACCAAGGATTAGGAGTTTGTTAACCATGGTCTGTGGAATGCCCAACTGAAGTCCAGAAACACCATTCTGACAAAAAGCTCCCCACTCTGGTCTCTCAGCTCTTCTCCACAGCTGCCTATCACCTCCCAGTGGTGCCCCTCTCTTTCTCTTTTTCCCATGGTCCACTCTCCTCTCCTATCAGATCCCATCTTCTCTAAACCTCTACCTTTTCTACTTCTACTTAGCAACTTCCAGCTTCTTACTTCACACCCCCCTCCCTCACCCACTTGGTTTCATCTATAACCCTCTAGTTTGTCCTCCTTCTACTCCCCCATCTTATTCTGGCATCTTCCCCTTTCTTTTCCTGTCCTGATAAAAGGCCTTGGCCCAAAACATTGACTGCTTATTCATTTCCATAGATGCTGCCTGACCTGCTGAGTTCCTCCAGCATTTTGTGTGTGTGTCTCTGAGTTCCCAGCCTCATGAAAAGTTCAAAATTTAAAGTAAACTTATTGCAAAGTACAATGCTGTGCAAAAGTCTTAGGCACATATATGTAACTAGCGTGCCCAATACTTTTGCACAGAACTGTATATTATGTCTTTCCAATTACTAAATAACACAACACTACTGAACTGATACAAAGCTAAGTACTCTTATTTCTGTTTCCCATCCTTCTTCCATCCATCCACTTGTACATCCAATGTACAGTACTGTGTACGTCAACATGAGGTTTGTTTTCTTCTGGCCACACTCAGTAAGTTCAGGAAATATAATAGAATCAATCTATTATGACCAAATATCATAATTTCATCTGCAGAATCTCTTGTGTTTCTGACATAAGTGTCCTTGTTTTCTAGGTGTATCAGGGCATGATGGATGCTATGGTATCTGTCATAGAGCAGTTCTAATGATAAGCGTATAGGTGAGTGTCAATGCAGGAATGGGGTTTTTGAAGTGTGCCATTACCAGCTGTTCAAAGCACTTCATGATGATTGGAGTCAATGTCGCTGGGTGGTGGTCATTCCGTTCTGAAGCTGTGGGTATAATGATGGCTGATTTGAAGCAGGCGAGGACAGCAGCCTGAAAGTGTTGAAGACATCTGAGGAGATGCCAGTGAATTGATGTGTTAGTAATTTCACATTATTCCTCAAATGAGGGAAGGTACTTGCTTAGCCACTCAGCTTGTCCAGATCCTCTTGATACCTGTACCTCCTCCTCAGAACTCACAATCCCATCTGGTATAATACCAGTAACAAACGTGGAATTATGATATTTGGTTATCCTATTGATATAATTTTGCCGTGACTCAGATATTGATCCCTCCAGTACTTCCAATAGAAAGTTACAGCTTTCTACTTTAAAATGATCATTTATTTCTACTCTGCTTTTTCTCTGATAACCACTTCTCAATTATAATGATTTTTTACCCTTAATTCTCTAATCAAGTTAACAATATCCAATGCCTTCTGAAAATCCAAATTCAATGCTCCCCCTTTTCTATTCTATTATTCACAACTTCAGAGAACTTCAGCAGATTAATCAAACATGAGTCTACTTTCATAAATCCATATTGGCTCAGCTTGATACTTTCCAAGATTTTTTGTTATTACATCCTTCAGTATACATTCCAGCATTTTGCCTACCATTGACATATTGAATGATGGGTCAGTAGATCCCTATCTTCTCTCCCTTACCATTCTTTGATTGTGGGGTCACTTTTGTTAAACTCTTAATTCATATGACTAATACCAGAGTCGTTAGAGCTCTTGAAATGAATAACCAGAGCATCCACTATTTCTAATACTAAAGCTCCTTCAGGGATAAAAAATCATTGGGTCCCTCTGATTTATAAATGTCCAGGCTTGCCGACTTCTCTCATACTATGTTTTGGCCAATACCTATTTCCTTCAGATGGCACTGGCAATCATTGGCGACTTTCTGTGAAATTTGCTCTCACCGGGACCTGTAGAAACTTTATTTTCTAATATATCCAGCAGGTTTTGTGTGCTTTTAGGTTATAAAGTTAAACAGCACAGAAATAGGCCTTTCCACTCATCACATCCACGCTGACTTTTTTTCCAACCAATCCTACCTGCATATGAAAGAGAGAATGTCTGAGGTGGGATGGGTCTTTGAATATACTGGCTGCTATCTCAAGGCAACAGGAAGTGCAGTCAGAGACCACGGAGTGAAGGTTAGGTCCCGTTATATGCTGAGTGTGTTTACAACCTCCTGCAGTTTCTTTCAGGCTTGGGCAGAGCAGTAACCATACCATGATGCTCCTGCAGAGGATGCTTTACATGGTGCATCAACTTAAATTGGTGAGGGTCAACGGAGACATGCCAAATTTCCTTAGCTCTTGAAGAAGTCGAGGCATTGGTGTGCTTTCTTGTCCAGAGCATCTGTGTAGCTGTACTAAGCCAAACTATTGGTGATGATTGCACCTAGGAATCTGAATCTCTCGATCATCTTCAGCGGCATTGTTACATACAGGAGCGTGTGTTCCACCCTGTTTCCTGAAGTGATTGACCAGTCTTGTTGTTTTGCTGAGAGAGAAGTTGTTTTGACACATAACCTCTAGGCTCCTCATCACTTTACTGTACTCTGTCTCACCACAGTGGTGTCATCAGCAAACTTGTAGATCAAGTCAAATCAAGTGAAGTTTATTGTCATTTCACTACATACACGTATATAATATATACAACTACGTGACAACATTTCACATAACATATGATAACTTATAAGTCCATAAGACCATAAGATATAGGAGCAGAATTAGGCCATTTGGCCCACGTTATCTTTGCTTTTTTTACCCTCTGCCCTATCCTGAGTCCCTTCACTCCGATTCCCAGCCAAATTAGTTTAAATCCTCCTCCACAGCTCTAACAAACCCGCCCACAAGAATATTGCGGGTTCAAGTGCAACCCATCACTTTTGAAAAGGTCATACCTCCCCCAGAAGAGATCCCATGATCCAAGAACCTGAACCCTTTGCCCCTGCACCAACTTCTCCGCCATACATTAATCTGCCAAATCATCTTCTTTCTACCTTGGCTGGCACGTGGCACAGGCAGCAATCCAGAAATTATTACCTGGAGGTCCTGCTTCTTAGCTTTCTGCCTTTCTGCCTTATGAAGGTAAGGATAAAAGCTACAGATGAATTACACATAAGTAACCAGCTAAAGTGCATTAATATTAAATACATATTGTAAGGTACAGAGCAGACTAACCTGGGACACTTTGAATACAGCGCAGCCGAGAGCTCAGAAGCCTAATGGCCTGGGGAATAAAACTATTTCTCAACCTGACTGTTGTTTTTATGCATCGTAACCTCCTGCCTGATGGCAGAAGGTCAAAGAGGATGTTGGATGGATGGGTGAGATCCTTAATATTACTGTGTATGCAGTGCTCCTGATAAATGTCCCCAGTGGATGGTGGGGAGACCCCAATGATCCTCTCAGCTGTCCTCACTGTTCTTTGTAGGGACTTCAGGTTCGATGCTCGACTGCTCCCATACCATATGGAGATGCAACTAGTCAGGATGCTCTCAATGGTGCTCCTGTAAAATGCAGTTAAGATGTGGGGTGGAAGCCTTGTTTGCCTCAATCTTCTTAGGAAGTGGAGGTGCTGCTGTGCCTTCTTGTTCAGAGAGGTGATATTGAGAGATCAGGGGAGGTTATCTGTGATGTGAACTCCCACGAACTTGGTGCACTTAACTCTCTCTATGGAGGAGCCATGTATTCACGGAGGGAGATGGCTTGTCTGCACCTTCCTGGTCCATAATGATCTCCTTTGTCTTCTCCGCATTCAAGCTGAGATTGTTGTTCTTGCACCAATCCACCAGCCACCCCACTTCCTCTCTATACTCCATCTCGTGATCGTTCTTGATGGAGTTAGGCAGGATGCGGCCACATAGTCATGAATGTATGTGGAGTAAATTAAGGGGTTGAGGACGCAGCCATGAGTCCAGTGTTAAGAATAATAATAGTGGAGGTGTTGCTGCCTATCCTTAGAGATTGCAGTCTATTTGGGAAGTCTTTCTTTCTTTTTCAATATTTTTATTAATTTCTTACATAAAAGAGTACAGAGTACAGTAGGATATGTAATATATATCGATTACAATATATTGAAATCACAGATAAAGTGTATAAAACCCCATATCCATATAAAATTAAATTTAAACATAATATTGAAAAGAGATAATTTTATTATACAAAAAATCTAAACCCACTACCAGAAAAAAAACAGCTGTTAGGTTAAAAAAAAAAGAAAAGGAAGAAATCCTTAACATATAGTAAAACGTATTGTTAGCCAACATCTGTGCTTAATAGCAAATCAAAGATTTTGAAAATAATTCAAAAAAGATCCCCACAATGTTAAAAAATCTTGTCTAGGTTCAGAAATTGAACAGCGAATCTTCTCTAAGTTTAAGCAAGACATAACATCACGTAACCAATGAGTATGAGTAGGCAGAGTGGCATCTTCCACTTAAGCAACAATGTCCTCCTGGCTGTAAGAGAAATAAAGGCCAAACTATGCAAATCATGTGTCTCCAAAATAATATCATTTCCTCTAACAATACCAAATAAGGCAGTCAAAGGATTAGGTTTAAAATTTACTTTAAAAAGCACTGAAAATGTTTGAAGTATTTCCTGCCAATATTTTTCAAGACTCGGAGAAGTCCAAAACATATGGATTAGTGAAGCTTCTCCATTATTACATCTATCACAAAAGAGAGATATATCTGAATAAAAACGAGACATATGGACTCTATAAACCACTTTAAATTGTAGAAGGGAATGATGGGCACATAATGATGAGTTATTAACCAATTTAAACATTTCTTTCCAAGTGTCCTCAGAAATTGAAATCTGTAAATCTTGTTCCCAAAGATTTTTATTTTTATCTAAAGGAATATTTCTTATTCCCAACAATATACCATAAATATTAGACATAGATGCATTATGGAAGGGTTTCAAATTAAAAATTATATCAAGTATATTTTTATCTGGACTCTTAGGAAATGTATGTACTTGAGAATGCAAAAAGTCTCTAATTTGTAAATATCGAAAAAAGTGAGTTCTCGGTAGTCTATACTCAACTGACAGTTGTTCAAATGGAGAGAGACGATCTCCAAAAAACATATCATGAAAACATTTAATACCCAATCTATTCCACTCCTTAAAAACTACATCAGCCATAGAAGGTTTAAAAAATAGTTAGAAAAAATGGGACTGGAAAGTGAAAAACTCAATAAACCAAAATATTTTCTAAATTGTACCCAAATCCTCAAATTGTGTTTAACTACAAAATTATCAGTTAAATTACTTAAAGATAAAGGAATTGAGGATCCGTGAAGAGAAATGATAGAAAATTTATTAACAGAGTTAGCTTCTAAAGAAACCCAGACTGGACAGTCCTCTCGATTAATATAATATAACCGAAATATAAGATTCTGTATATAGACTGCCCAGTAATAAAATCTAAAATTGGGCAAGGCTAAACTTCCATTCTTTTTAGCTTTTTGAAGATGGACTTTATTTAATAGAGAAATTTATTTTTCCATATATAAGAAGATATAATAGAACCTAAAGAATCAAATAAAGATTTAGGAATAAAAACAGGAATGGCCTGAAATAAATATAAAAAATTAGGCAAAATATTCATTTTAATGGAATTGATTTGGCCAATCAACGATAAAGAGAGGGGTAACCAATTTGAAAGTGCCTTCTTAACATAATTCAGAAGTGTAAAACAGTTTTCTTTAAAAGGGAATTTATAATTCCTGGTAATTGTTACACCCAAATAAGTAAATTGATTTCTTACAATTTTAAAAGGAAGGTTAGTATTAACTAATACCAAATTATTCAGAGGAAAAAGTTCACTCTTATGAAAGTTAAGTTTATATCCTGAAACTGACTAAAGCAGGAGAGTAAAGAAAGTAGAGAAGATAAAGAAGACTCCACATTAGAAATGTAGAGCAAAAGGTCATCAGCATAAAGTGAAACTTTGTGGGTAACACCCCTCCTTAATATGCCAGTGATATCAGTAGATTTCTGGAAAGCAATAGCTAAAGGTTCTAAGACCAAATCAAAAAGCAAAGGACTCAAAGGACAACCTTGCCTGGTTCCACGTTGAAGTTTAAATGGCTTAGAGTACTGAGAATTAGTAAGAACCTGAGCAGAGGGAGATAAGTAATTTAATCCACTGAATAAAATTGGACCCAAAGTTAAATTTTTCTAAAGTTTTAAATAAATAATTCCATTCAACCTGATCAAAGGCTTTCTCAGCATCTAAAGATACCACACATTCTGAAATCTCATTAGAAGGAGGATAAATAACATTCAATATATGACAAATATTAAAGTGGGGGTATCCATTTTGATAAATCCAGTCTGATCATCAGAGATAATAGATGGTAAAATATTTTCAATCCTACGGGCCAAAAGTTTAGATAAAATTTTAGTATCAACATTAAATAAGGAAATAGGTCTATAAGAAGAGCATTCAATTGGTTCCTTATTCTTTTTAAGAATAAGTGAAATAGAGGCTTCATAAAAAGATTGTGGCAACTTACCTAATTTAAAAGAGTCGGAAAGGACTGAATATAAACGAGGTATGGAAGTCAAGGATCAATTCGCAGAGAAGGTTGTTGAGTGTTATGTCTAGAAATTCAGAGATGAGTTTAATTGGAGCTATGGCACTGAAGGTGGAACTGTAGCCAATAAATAGGAGTCCATTGTAGATGTTTTTGTTTTCCAGATGTTCCTGAGATGAGTTTATGACCTGGGAGACGTCATCTGCCAAAGAGATGATTTGCAGTGGGTTGAGGTTGTCTGGGAGGCTGCAGTTGATGTGTACCATGACCAGCCTCTCAAAGCACTTCATGAAGGTGGATCTCTGAGCCAATAAGCAGTAACCACTCAGGCACTTTAACTTTATTTGATATTAGAATGATATTGCTCTTCTTAAAGCAGGATGAATCCTCAGACTGGAAGTTAAAAATGTCTAAAAATACTTCCAGTAGCTAATGCACACATGAACTAAAGACACAGCTGGGAACTCCTTCTGGGCCAGAAGCTTTCTGCAACTTCACTGTCTGGATGACTGTGACGGGGACTAAAGGTTCAAATGCATTGGAAGCTGTCAGCGCAGGAGGTGTAATTTCCATAAGTTCAAAAGAGCATAAGACATAGGAGCAGAATTAGGCCATTTGACTCATCAAGTGTGCCCCACCATTCAACCATAGCTGATCCTTTTCTCCCCCTCCTCAGCCCCAGTTCCCGGCCTTCTCCCCATAACCTTTGATGCCATATCCAATCAACAACCTATCAATCTCTGCCTTAAACACACCCAATGACCTGACCTCCACAGATGCCTGTGGTAATAATTTCCACAAAATCACCACCCTCTGCCAAAAGAAATTTCTCCACATCTCTGTTTTAAATAGATGCCCCTCTATCCTGAGGCTGTGCCCTCTTGTTCTAGACTCCCCAACGATGGGAAACATCCTTTCCACATCTACTTTGTCTAGGCCTTTCAACATTCAAAAGTTTTCAATGAGATCCCCCCTCAACCTTCTAAATTCCAACCCTTCCATTCCCACAATCATCCTTGTGAACCGCCTCAGAAACCCCTCCAACGTCAGCACATCTTTTCTAAGGCGAGGGACCCAAAATTGTTGCCAATACTCAAGGTGAGGCCTCACTCGTGCCTTATAAAACCTCAGCAATACATCCTTGCTCTTGCATTCTAGACCTCTTAAAATGAATGCTAACGTGGCATTTGCCTTCCTCACCACTGACTCTAACTGTAAGTTAACCTTTAGGGTGTTCTGCACAAGGACACCTAAGTCCTTTTGTATCTCAGATTCTTGGATTTTCTTCCTGTTTAGAAATGAGACTGCACATTTATTTCTACTACCAAAGTGGATGCCCACACATTTTCCAATATTGTATTTCATTTGCCACTTTCTTGCCCCTTCTCCTAATGCTGACTTTATCCTATCTTGTCCTGTGTTACCAAATATTCCATAACCTCATCCTTAACAATTGACTTCAACATCTTCCCAGCCACTGAGATCAGGCTAACTGGTCTATAATTTCCTCTCTGCTGCCTTTCTCCTATCTTAAAGAGTGGAGTGATATTCGCAATTTTCCAGTCCTCTGGCACCATGCTAAGAGTCCAATGATTTTTGAAAGATCATTACTAATGCCTCCACAATCTCTTCCGCTACCACTTTTAGAACTCTAGGGCGAAGTTCATCTGGCCCGAGTGACTTATGTGCCCTTAGGTCTTTCAGTTTTTTCAGCACCTTCTCCAGTGTAATAATAACTGCACTCACTTCTCTTCCTTCACATACTACAACATCTGACACACTGCTAGTGTCTTCCACAGTGAAGGCTGATGCAAAGTACTCATTTAGTTCATCAGCCATCTCCCTGTCCCCCATTATTATTTCCACAGCCTCATTTTCTGGCGGTCCTATATCCACTCTCATCTCTCTTTTATTTTTTACATATTTGGAAAAGCTTTTACTATCCACTTTAATATTGTTTTCTAGCTTGCTTTCATATTTTATCTTTTCCCTCCTAATGATTCTTTTAGTTGCTCTCTGTAGGTTTTTAAAAGCTTCCCAATCCTTTATCTCTCTGCTAATTTTTGCTTTGTTGTATGCCCTCTCTTTTGCTTTTACATTAGTTTTGATGTCCCTTGTTAGCCACGGTTGTACTATTTTGACATTTGAGTATTTCTTTATTTTTGTAAAACATCCATCTTGCATCATCCTCATTTTCGCAGGGACACACACCATTGCTGCTCTGCTGACATCCCTGCTAGCATCTGCTTCCAATTTACTTTGGCTATCTCCTCTCTCATACCACTGTAATTTACTTTACTCTACTGAAATACTGCTACATCAGACTTTACTTTCTCCCTATCAAATTTCAAGCAGAACTCAATCATATCATGATCACTGCCTCCTAAGGGTTCTTTTACCTTAAGCTCCCTAATCACCTCTGGTTCATTGCATAATACCCAATCCAGTATAGCTGATCCCCTAGAAGGCTCAACAGCATCTTGTAGATATTCAACAAACTCACTCTCTTGAGATCCATTACCAACCTGATTTTCCAGATCAATCTGCATGTTGAAATTTCCCGTGACTGTCATAACATTGTCCTTTTCTATTTCCTGTTGTAATCTGTGGTCTACATCCTTTCACCCTTGCAGTTTCTCAAGTCAACCCACAAGGATTCAACATCTCCTGATCCTATGTTACATCTTCCTATTGACTTGATGCCATCCTTTACCAGTAGAGCCACACCATCCCCTCTGCCTACCTTCCTATCCCTCCAATATAACGTGTAACCTTGGACATTCAGCTCCCAACTACAACCATCCTTCAGCCACGAGTCAGTGATGGCCACCACATCATACCCGACAATCTGTAATAGTGCAACAAGATCATCCACCTTACTTCTTATACTCCATGTATGGAGATGTAACACTTTGAGTGCTGTATTTGCTACCCTTTTTGATTCTGCATCCCTAATGCACTGATACTCATCCTGCTGGCTGCAATTATGTCCTATCATCTGCCTGCCCTTCCTGATAGTCTGTGCGCTATCTTTGCTTTTTTTAACCATCCATCCTATCCCAAGTCCCTTCACTCCAGTTCCCACCTCCCTGCCAAATTAGTTTAAACCCCCCCAACAGCTCTAACAAACCTGCCTGTGAGAATGTTGGTCCCCCTCAGGTTCAGGAGCGACTTTTGAGCAGGTCATACCTCCCCCAGAGGAGATCCCAATGAGCCAAGATCCTGAAGCCCTGCCCCCTGCACCAGCTTCTCAGCCATGCTTTAATCTGCCAATTCATCCTGCTTCTATCCCCACTGGTGCGTGGCACAGGCAGCAATCCAGAAATTACTACCTTAGAGGTCCTGCTTCTCAGCTTTCTGTCTAGCTCTTTAAATTCTCTTTTCAGAACCTCTTTGCTTTTCCTTCCTATGTCATTGGTCTCAATATGTACCAGGACATCTGGCTGCTCTCCATCCCTCTCCAAAACGCTGTGGATGTGATCCGAGATGTCCCTGACCCTGGCACCTAGGATGTAACATACCTTTTTCTGTGTCCCGTTCACACCCGCACAACCTCCAGTCTGTTCCCCTGACTAGTGAGTCCCCTATCTCTACTGCTCCTCTCCTGTCCCTCTCTCCCTCCTGCATCACAGACCCGTGCTCAGTTTGTTTTGGTGCCTTTCTTTTCAGAATGCATTGAGCTTATTGAGGAGGGACGGTTGGACTAGATATGGTTTTGTCTCATGGCATCCTCAATGGTTTTACAAGGTTGTATCATGAATTTCCTGTACAGGTCAAGGTCTCCTAATCTGAACTCTGTAGACCTGGACTTCAGTAAAGAATGGATCTCCGGCTTCATCTGTGGTTCCCAGTTGGTGAAGACCTGGATTGACCTCTTTGTTCTACTGTCCTCCACACTCTTGCTGATGAAATTTGTGATGGTAGTGACATATTCATTGAGATTGGCCACCAAGTCCTTGAAAATGGACCAGTTCACCAACCTGAAGCAGTTATGTAGAAATTCAACTATTTCCTCAGAGCACCAGACCAGCACCGTACAGCTTTCCGTACTGTTTCTGTTTGTAAGCAGGGAGAAGCAGCACAGCTCGGGAGTGTGATTTTCCAAAGTGCTGCTGGGCGATGAATCAGTAGGCACCTTGAAAGGTTGTGTGATATAATGAGAGCTGCACACGGCGATGGCACGGTGACTGAATTTGATCCCAGCCTTTGATTTGCAGGGTTTATTCCATTCCTCTCTCCATAGATGTTGTGTGACTTACTCAGCATGTTCTCAACAAGTTTATTGTGTTCCAAATGGGGAGGAGGGTGTGAATCAGTGCAGAGCTATTACTGCATGGTTGGAGATCCCTTCTTTCAAATAGGGCACTGAACTCAAAGTTCCAGCTGTGTCATTTCAAAAAGATTAGAGGAGTTTACTTACACTTTAAACAGTAACATTTAATTTATTTCATTGCAGTTTGAGCAACTTGTGCAAATAAGCTACCTTTGAAATTATTTTAATGTCTGATAATGTGAAAATCGCTACTCAGATGCCAGTTCTTGCTCTCTCCTTTATCCAAGAAGGAAAGGGGAAAAAAATGACTGCCAGAAATGCATCTATTATCTCAGGATGACATGTAGAATTGCACTTTGAAAAACTGGCATGTAGGAACAATAAGCAATTTATTATCAGAAAAACTGGTCTTGTGTGTTTCCCTGTTACCAGATGTAACTAGCCATGCAGTCATCCACATGTTGGAATGTTTCACCCAGGTCACCACTGCTTATTGCACATGGTCAGATGTGCCACATGGGCAAAATTGTCACTTAGAGGATGTTTGACCTCTGCACCTTTACACAGCATACTTTGTTATGTGGCAGAGAGCAGAGCTGCATTATGGGAAAATATGGGCATACTCTCCCCCACCCCCACCACTCTTCCCCTAAAATTCCCAGTGGTTCATCATCCCTTAATTTTAATTGCTGGGTAATTGTAGAGTGAGCACCCTTTCTCACAAAGCCTCCCTATGAATGACTTGTTATTGTGAACAAAGAATTAGCCCTAATATCTTCCTTCAGTTTTTATAACTTCCATATTATTGGTGTTTGTAAGCTGAAGTTCCACTCATTTCAAACAGTTTTAATTCCATGTACTGCACTAATGTCAACCTTTAAAAGATCATCACCACATTCTCATGATGTTTCTTCCCATTCCTTCTGTATCCTTCATAAGCAAAACTATGGATAAGCTATTACCAAAAACTTACAATATTAACATATTGTAGCAGCTGTGCCACTGTCAGGGAGAATTCCAAGCTTTATTTGCGTTATCCTTCTCACTTTGTGCCACAAAACATTATCCATTATCATAATACCTCAAAGAAACAATAGTGAAGAGTATTATTCACTCTTTAATAATGCTTGAGCAGCTTCCATTCTCCATGCAAATCGATACACTTAACCATTTGGATGCTTTCTACATTTTATGACAATGTAATTATAGGCAGCAACACTCAAAATGTGAGGGCTAAGAACTACTTATCTATAATCATGGTAGAATTTTCTTGCAGGGAGTCTTGATGAAGTGGTTTGTCCCGAAATGTCATCTGTTCTTCTCTTGTCCATCTCCTGTCCATAGATGCTGCCTAGCCTGCTGAGTTCCTCCAGTAATTCAAAGGTTCAAAGGTTCATTGATTATCAAAGTATACGACTCTGAAATTCTTCTTCTCCAGATAGCCACAAAACTAAGAAAAAAAATGACAGCATGATCATCAACCCCCGAAACCCCCCACTCCGCACAAAAAAAACTAACAAAAATGGAACAGGTATGTCGACTCCTAAATCATGCTCTCCCACACACAGAAAAATGAGAAAGATCAGGCGTAAAGCACAGAATGTAAAAAACTGTGTACTGGTGACAATGAATGCATTTAGAATCACTCTAGAAGTCACCATTTTAAATAATATGCCCCAGAGAAAGATCCATGGCCACAGATTAACTGTTGTGACATAAAAGCATATACTATACAAACGTAAACCGTTTCTGGATTAGTGTATCTCATCTCCTACAGGAAAATATAATTACAAGAGTCAAATTGTAACAGTTTGTCTGTCTAATGATGTCATTTGGAACTGCTTTTGTATTAGAAACCAGGGGATAATATAGTAGCATTTGTCACTGCAAGTTGACAGTCTTTCCCATTGTTAATTTCTTCCCTATCCCCATCTATAAGCATATATTCCCTGAGGCTAACAAATCACTGGCTATTTGCAAAAAATTGACTGGTGGATATTAGTAGGTAAAGGCAGACTCCTGGACTGGTCCTTGTGTCAGGTTCTGATAAAGATACTCAATGGTGCCAAATCATTTGCTCTTTTGCAACTGGAAGCACCAGAAGCAATGTGATAAATATCTACTCTACAAAGACAACATCTGGACCACTCCAGTTCTTTCTTTCCAGTGAAGGATGTAAGACAATTATTGACACAACACTCTGTAGGCCTGCTGGCCTCTGCACCCAGATTCCTTACCAGCAATGCATATTGTTAAACTTCATTACTTTTCCAGTGTGAATTCATAACATTTGCCAATTTTTTTCAGTAATTCCAACAGGCAAATCCATGAAATTGCACAGAGATCAGCAGCAGCACAGGTGATCCATCCTGTCCTGATCCTAAGCAAAAATCTACCAAACTCAGACACAAATTAGGCTTTAATGTTACCTTAATGATTGGGCCTGACGGTTAATTGTGGAAGGAGGTTTTGTTGTGGAACTGGGAAATGGTGCTGGAGTGCTTGCTGGTAGGCTGGTTGTGACTGAGATAAAATGGAGTTGTAAGGCCTTTTCTCCCTTTGCCCTAAACAGTGATGGAACTTAATCTTTAGAGATGTTCTACTCCAAGGCAAAACAATACATTTCTCTCAGAAACATCTTAATGCAAAACCTTCACTTTCATCTTCGACAAACATCTTATATGGCTATCAAACAGGATGGTTTGGCTTGAAGCAAGTTGGATTTCTTTCAGGAAGAATAGGATCTGGAATTGATCCTTGTGCATATTCATGAGTGTAATCAACATGCCGTATGTACACATGATTCCACCAAGGGTTCATCCATTGGCAATGAGTGCAATTGTTTTTCAATAACAGAGTCACACCGACTTAGCATAGCATAGTCAAGCATTTGATTAACTAACTGAATCATTAATAAGAGTGAGGTTGTGGAGTATTTTTTTTTGGAGGTGTGGAGTCTGACAAGGCAGGTTACTGCTTCCTTACAGCTCCAAGTTCAATTCTGAACTCCGGTGATCTGTGGGTGGGGAATGCATGATCCCTGTTTGACTGGATCCGTTTCTCCAAGTGCTCTGCTTTCCTCCCACACCCAAGGGTTTGCTAGCTGGTTGACTGGCTGCTGAGAACGACCCCTAATAAAAAAAAGCAAGCTGCTGGAGGAACTCAGCTGGTCTGTGTAGGCAACGGGGCAGTTTACATTTTGTGTCAAGACACTGCGTTAGGAACTGAGGGGATAAAGAGGGAAGAGTCAGGATAAAGAGGAGAGGGAAGAGTGAGGCAGTAGTTGATCTTTCTCCTTCCCACTCCCTCTGAAACCTCTGATGTGCTGCATAATTGGAGGTCTTACAAAATGCCTGATATTGGAGTTCGCACTGAACTTACAGTTTGAGCATTGCATTCCCTGAACCTCACTACGGAAGAGAAGTTCAGTTTTGTCCTGCTGTGTCAATGCCAGTGTTCTTGGTGAGCGGCATAGTGAGGAGGTGGTGGCATAGGGTGAGGTGGGTAGTGAGTTGCCAGAGAGCTGATTGGACACTGGAAAGACCTTTCAACACTCTCAACTCAACATTAATTATTATTTTGTCATTCAGTTTTAAGTGTAACTGATTTGGAGATCTGTTTTTGCCACTGGGATTTCTTGTTGGTACAATCAAGCATCGGTCTCTCACTGTTCTTGTACACACCAGGACAGAGAGCCGAAATTGATATTAGTGAAAGAAATGTTTCTTAAGGACACTCTGGGTGGAAAGAGGGGTTGAATAGCAAAGAATTGCTTGACTTATCTTGCACTGGAAAACATTCAACAACTGCTGATTGCTCTCCTCTTCACAAACCAACCTTGGCAAATTCAGCATGGGGAGTGCTTGTCCACTTTATACGCAAAGTTTCTGTCTGTTTTTCAGACATCAGCCAACAGCTGTGAGGCTTAGTGTGTGGATCTCTTGTGCTGGTGGCACTAGCTGCAATTGTTTACCAGCTTCACTGGCTGCTGGATTACATTTTATCTGCTCTCCTCTAGCCTCAAGTTATTGTGATAGTCTGTTCTAAGTCTAGCAGGGTGAGTGATAATATCCAACATGCCTGCATTT
Organism: Mobula birostris; assembly: GCF_030028105.1. NCBI lineage: Eukaryota > Metazoa > Chordata > Chondrichthyes > Myliobatiformes > Myliobatidae > Mobula > Mobula birostris. The sequence continues at coordinate 47,537,368 of NC_092372.1, read as the reverse complement.
GGTCCTTGGATCACAATAACTAGCCTCAAGTCAGCTGCACCCTCATGGGAAAAGGTCAAAACCAAGACAAAACTCTGTTTTTCACCATTTTCCAGACAACTGCCAACAGCTAACAGCTGTGAGACGCAGTGTGTGGATCTCTTGTGTTACTGCTCCTAAGGACATTGCCCCTAAAACAGTAGTTTGACTGGTTTTTTGACCCTTCTATTTCTTCCATGCGCAAAAGCCTAATTCACACTGCGGAGCCCTGCTGAAACTCACTATTGATAGGTGTTTATTCAGTATAACACAGGGAGCCCTATTCAGTGTTCTTCATGCCTAGTATTGGTAAACTGAACTGTACGCCAGTAACTGCAAAAAAAACTCCTTTAGCATTGGTAAAATATTTATAAAGCTAAACTGTATTTTTTGTCTATGCCGATGTCTTGTGTAATTTTGCATAGTTATTGTATATTTCAAAACAACAAAAGAAAAAGTCAAAACTTCAAGTTGCCATGGAACAGTGCAAGTGGAAATGAAAAGAAAACTTTTGTACTCAGGAATGTGCAAAATCAAAAAAAGACCATTGTGAACTATTTGCACTGATTCATAAATATGTTGTCCTCAATATTTGTCATATTCTGCACTGACAAATTTTTCCATGACTTATTCAATCTGCTCCTGTACTTTCTGATCTGTGCATCTCTTATTGTCTCTATTGCAGTCTCGTCCATTCATTCATCAAAAGTTATTCATTTTAAATTATATTCCACCTCTCTTTCTTCTGAAATTTTTAGTTATGTTAACTATACACTCAGTAGCCATTTTGCATTATCGAAATATGGCCACCATGATAGTGTAGCGGTTAGCATGACACTATTAGTGTTCAGTGCGTTCCGATGTTTGGAGTTCAATCCCAGCATCCTCTGTAAGGAGCCTCTGTACGTCCTCCCTGTGGAATGCGTGGGTTTTCTCTGGGTTCTCCGCGTTCCTCCCTGAAGCACCTTCAATTACTCCAAAAGACTGAGGTTTGGTAAAATACTGAAAGGCTTTTATTCGCTGTACAATACGACCTCCACAGTGAGTGTCTGCCCCCGGACTGAGGGGGAGGGGCAAGGCAAACACCTTTATACAGGATTCTGTGGGAGGAGCCACAGGGGCAGTCAGCAGAGGGGTGAGTCCAGACAGGTAACCCAGTTACAACATATATACATGGTTTACCACACTCCCGCAGTCCCAAGACGTACCAAGTAGCTTGATTGGTGACTGTAAATTGTCCCATGACTAGGTCAGGGATAATCGGGTTTGTCGGGGGTTGCTTGGGTGGTATGGCTTGAAGGACCGGAGGGGCCTACTTCACGCTGTATCGCTAAATAAAAATTAAAATTAATAAATAAGTTTTTAATCCGCCAATCACGTGGCAGAAACTACATCCATAAATGCATGTAGACACAGCCAAGAGACCTGGTTGTTGAGACCAAACCTCAGAATGTGAAGAAATGTGATCTAAGCGACTTTGACCGTGGAATAATTGTCGGCCTCGGATGGGGCGGTTTGTGTATCTCAGAAACTGCTGATATCCTGGAATTTTCACACACAACAGTCTCTAGAGTTTACAGAGAATGTGTAAAAAAGCAAAACCATCCAGTGAGCAACAGTGCTGAGAGGGGTCAGATTGGTTCAAGCTGACAGGAAGGCAACAGTAACTCAGCTAACCACGACGCGTTACAACAGCGGTGTGCAGAGGAGCATTTCTGAATGCTTGAAGTGGATGAATTACAGCAAAAGCCGACCACAAACATTTACTTAGTAGCCACTTTATTAGGTACATAAGGTACCTAATAAAGTGGCTACTGAGTGTATATCTTGGCAACTTCTTCTGGAATCCCAAACATTTTTTTGTGATCATCTTCACTGTAAATATTCCCAGTTTCTGCAGCCCTTCCTCCACTCAGCTGACTAATGCCACCTGTCAGATTAGCTGATTTGAAGGTTATTCATGACCAGAGCCATATACGGTATAATGCTCTGGTTCTCTTTTAGATTTAGGTTTAGATTAAGGTTTTTTAAGGTTACAAAGCATAGAATTATAATTAATCCCTTTACTACATTTAAGCATACACTGATACCTGGCAATACTCTCAGACTTCTATCCCGTGTGGCATATTATTGTGGCGAGCATTTGGTCCATGACAACAGACAAGAAGAGGTTATTTCTCTGAACAGCCAGTTTTATTGAGAAAAGCACAATAACAGACAGAGCGCCATCGCTTGGTGAGAGCCCAGTCAGTCACGTACAGGCAGGGGAGGTGATTACCACGCACCCGGTTACAGTCAGAGTGACCCACAAACACACAAGCACAGGACTGTATGACCCAAACTAAAATGTGACAACAAATGAACTTGAACATCTTACCATAATCCCACAAACGCATTTTAAAACAAGAACAATAAGTAGCTCTGGCCACTAGGAATGCCACACACAAGCCCACCCCCAGAGTGCCACACTGCCCCCACCTGGGGGTTGGCTGTCCCTGGTAACCGCAGAGTCCACAACAAAGTCCAGGAGTCCCGGTGATGGTCGACGCTGCCGCCTGGGGTGCTGTGGGTTGTCTGGAGTCCCCTCAGGGGAGGTACTATTTGGTGAGGCAGGAGGTAGGGCACCTGGAGCATCACTTCCTTCCTTCAGCCTCGCTCTGCTGGTGCTGGCCTGGGGCTGATATGGCACCAGCCGATCCCAGTGCAGCACAGCCCAGGGAACCGCGCCTGAGATACCACATTGGGGATGCCATCGAGCACATCTCCCGGCCCCTTCCAGTGGTTTCCCTGCTTGGGGGATAATCCCTTCTTCCGGGAGGTGCAGTTGATGCATACTTGTCCACAACACCCCACCCCACTAAATTCCTGTCCCCGGAGGCGGGCATCATAAGGTGTGTTTGGCGGCCGCTGGCTGTACTTTGGTACTGCCGAGCTGTATCATGAACAGCCCACACTCGACCCCAGAGCTGCTGCTGCAGGTACTTACTCCAACCTGGCCTCCCAAGGGGCCTTTGGCTCGGGAGGAGAGCCACATTCCAGATCCACTGGTGCGTGCAGCTCCCACCTGGTGCCCTCCGGAACCGCTGTCCAGTATGCTGGCAGTACTCGGCATAAGTGACGCTCCCAATCGTACTGGTGCCAGCTGACGAGGATGGCAAACTGCGTAGCCAGGACGCGGATGAAGCGCTCCACCGGGTGAAGGGGAGTGGTCTGCATTTTGGTGACCACCTGCAGACCTCACCAAACACCAGCGCCTCAAAGTTGCGCCCCTAGTCACTGAGAAATTCCTCAGGAGTACTGAAGTGGCAGAAGATCTCTGGTCTGGGACCCATGTAGCCTCTGCCCACCATGAGATAATCCATGACCGTGAGAATGTAGTGGTTGATGGCGTCACTGCAGGGGGAAGGGGCCCAGGATGTCCACCCCACCACGTCCTGCTGTATTGGCACCCTAGACCGGCGGCCCGGTCCCTACTGGGAGGCGCAAGTCTTGCAGCAGTGCACAAACAGCTCTAAGTCCTACCTGCACCCAACCCAAAGGAAGCATTTGCACAGCTTGTCCAACTTCTTTGCAGCCCCACCAGCTCGTGCGCCGACCACAGTTCTATGGTACGGAGCCCCCGGGAGGCGGAGGTGGACCCCCAGCTGCAGGAGATGTCTGTCGTTGTCAGAAAATGGCCACCACAGCAGCCCGTCCCGTACCTCCAGCATGCCTCAGTGGGAGTATAGGGCTCTGGTTTCTGGATCCAAGACGGAGACCTCTGCCCACCCCAGCTGCCGTCTCACACTCAGCTATCCCCTCACCCGGGCCAGCACGGGATCACTCACCAGCCCGCTGCACAGCTCCTGGTCAATGGTGGGGAGGTCTACCTCACCGCCGGCTCTCACCTGAAGTGACGCCACCGCTGTTTGTCCCTGTGTTGTGCTGGGCCACTACGGGGTGAGCTGCACCGTGGCGGGCCGCTGGGAGAGAGACCGGAGGAGGTCGCTGCTGCGCCTGCCCACTCCACTTCCTGGAGCTGCCCTGCCGGAGAGTCACGGCTTCAGTGCCGGGGAGAGCGTTGCCCCCGCCACATCCACACAGGCCCCCCCAGTGGGGTAGCTGGTCCAAGACTCCCAGACGTCAGAGAGCCAGACCTCGTGCTCCACTGTGACGCAGAGCCTTCTCTCCCCCCTCAGTCGCCGGTGACCGTAGCCAGCTGGACTGCCATCGGGGATGGCTGGTCCGTGTTGGGGAGGACACCCAGACAGATGATGGTGATTGTTGTCCACCAACGCAGGGCAGCTGATGCCGTCCACCACGCAGTCCATGTATAAACCTTGCTCTGTCCCCAGCCGGTGAGGCATCATCAGAGGGATTCCGTGGGAGGTCGCGGGCAGTGTTGTCCGATGGCTACACTGGGCTGTGTTGGCACTGGTGCAGGCAGCCCTGGGCCATACGTCCTATCTTGCCGCACTGGTAGCAGAGATCGCTCCGTGGCATGAGGTGGGGCTGGTATGGCGTTGGTCGCACCTGTCTCATGGGCTCCCCTGCGTCAGTTTCCTCCACCACCTCGGTGACACAAGCCTGGGCTCGCGGCGCGCGGGGCGCTAGAACGCTTGGGGGGGGGGGGTTAAAATTGCTTCTGCCCTGTCCACACCTGCCAGCCACGTTGGTGGTGTCAGGTGAACACGCTGCCGAAGGTGCTCTGACGTCAGCGCCTTTCAAAGGCATGGAGGGCAAGCTTTTCCTGGGTCGCGGGAGGGAACTGGGGGTAGCCATGCCGATCACAGTGGCAGAGATCTCCCACACGGAGCCACCTGCTTCCCACTTCTTCCCTCAATGGCCTCTGCGTGAAACGCTACTACGAGGGCCCTGTAGTCACACTGCTGGGACCCGCAGGGCATCCCCCTCGTGCACCAGAGCAAGGTGCACCAATGTGCTGGTGGGGCTCCGCCCACTGTGCCACACGGCAAGTCTGACTTGCACCAGGTAAGGCTCCAGGCGGTCGTACCATTGTATCCGGGAAGCTTCGGGATGGACCTTGTCGTGTTATTTGCTGGTCTTCCTCTTTCTCTGGTGGGGTTGCCACGTTGCCCATCCTCCCACGGCTGCAGTGTCTTGGGTTCCCTGCGCAGGCCATGGGGGGGGGGGGTGATGCGCTCCGCCATATCCCAGGTTGGCGAACTTGGGTGTGCTCGCCCCATCGGGGTTCCCTGGGAAGGCACGGTGCCCAGATCCCAGGTTCTCCTGTCGGGTGGCGTCCTGTCTTCAGGTGCCCGGCCTGGGGATGCAGGGCAGGCATAAGACTCGGTCCCTCCACTTATTCCCTGGATCTTAAGGCACTCCATCCGGCATCGCAGCTCTTCAATCTCGTCGTCAATTCCTAGTCCCACTCCTGACACCATTGTGGTGAGCACTCAGTCCCTGATGACAGAGGAGAAAAGCTCGTTTAGCTCAACTGCTGGTTTTACTGCAACAAGCACAATAACAGGCAGAGCACCATCGCTCGGTGAGAATTATTCAGTCTCACACAGACGGGGGAGGTGATGATCACACACCACGGTTACAGTCAGAGTGACCCACAAACACATAAGGTGAACAACTGCATAACCCGAGCTAATATGTAACAATAAATGAACACCGGCTGCTAGGAATGCTGGGGCGAGCTGTCGACCTCCAACCCCACCCCCATGGCACCACAATATTTTAAAATAATATCCAACCTGTATTCCATCCTACTGCCCCCTTTCCTACTATTGTGACCTTTTACTTGTTTACATGAAGGGTTAGCTGCCATTTGATACCCTGCTTCCTTGATCTAAATAGTTGCTTCATCTATAAACTCCAGAACAATGCTGTCTTCAAAGCATTTGCATTCACATACAATCTTTTATACTGAATAGGGTTCCAAGGTACTTTTCAAAACTGTTGGACTAGACAGCAACATACGAGCAGTGGTCAAGATCTTGGTCAAATTAGTGATTTTAGTCTCAGAAGAGAAAGAGTAAGCTTGGGGTAGGGTTAGAAAGGGAACTGAAAATCACAGTGCTTAGGTAACTGAGGCAAGTTACAATCGTGCAGCAGATAGAGAGATATGCACCACTGACTCACATTTATTTGAGATTGAATCGGAATACTTCTTGCCTTCAAATGTTTTAGAATGTTGCTCTATATAAATGCTCCCTACAAGCTCCTAAGAATTTTGTTTGTTTTCTTATTTGCTGGTCCCAGATTTCAGACCAACATGGAGGAAGCCCTGACAATGTGGGTTTGCTTTTCTGAAGGACGAGGAAGCCTGTTATTTTCACGGCTGCTGACTTGAAAGCATTAAGCTGGAGCGCTGTGCCTGGCCATAAAAAAAAATCACAAGCTCTACGATTTAAAGGGTGAGTCAATTTCCAGCCGAAGAAGTAATCTACAATCATTTCTAATAGTGATAGGGGATTGCTAGGTCCCAAGAATGTATCAGTTATGACAATCCAGACCCAATCATTGCCACTGAAATCCAAAGACCTTTATTTATTGCATAAAATCATTATTCAGGCGACTATGTCAGTTATCAAAATCATCATAGAATGCTGACACCTTAACAAAATCAGTAGGGTATCACTATTCTTCACTCACAGCCTCTGTTAGTTTGCTGCTGAAAGTTATGTTTAGGTGGAATTAGAATCAGAATAGTTTTATTATCACTGGCACATGTCGTGAAATTTGTTAACTTACCCAGCAGCAATCAATGCAATACATGATAATATAGAAAGGAAAATAAATCAATTGCAGTAAGTATATATATGTACTTTATACTTTATACTTTATACTTTATTGTCACCAAACAATTGATACTAGAACGTACAATCATCACAGCGATATTTGATTCTGCACTTCCCGCTCCCTGGATTACAAATTGATAGTAAATATTAAAAATTGAATTATAAATCATAAAAAGAAAATAGAAAAATGGAAAGTAAGGTAGCGCAAAAAAAACGAGAGGCAGGTCCGGATGTTTGGAGGGTACGGCCCAGATCCAGGTCAGGATCCATTCAGCAGTCTTATCACAATTGAAAAGAAGCTGTTCCTAAATCTGGCTATATTGAATAGATTAAAAATAACGCAAAAACAGATGTAATACATTTTTTTTAAAAAGTGAGGTAGCGTTCATGGGTTCAATATCCATTTGGGAATTGGGTGGCAGAGGGGAAGAAGCTGTTCCTGAATCGCTGAGTGTGTGCCTTCTCTACTTCCTTCCTGATGGTAATAATGAGAAGAGGGCATCTCCGGGTGTTGGGGGTCCTTAATAAAAATGTTGCCGCCCTTTAACTGTCTTTAACGTACAATATGTAAGGACTCAGCTTCTAGAACTTTAACTTGAACTACTGACTAGTGGGAATGATCGCAATGGATTTTCTCTTTTACTCTACACAAGCTGTCTTTTCTCAAGAACTGTTGTAATTTATAAATATCAGTTAGGCTAACATCCTGCAGCCAATCCTCGCAAATGTTGAGGTGTTCACTCCCTTAGAATCAGAATTTCAGGTCATCAGAAAAGGCAAAACAAAAAGTGGAGTTTATTGTCTTATGCACAAGTACATGTATACACAGGTGAAATAAAAAACTTACCTGCAGCAGCATCACAGGCACATCGCATCAAATGAACTACATTCACAAGGAAAACAAAATAAACATAAATTGTACACAATTAGAAAATATATTTTTTTTGAAAGGCACAAAGTCCATTTTAATGCAAAGTCATCAAAGTATGCCTGATATTGCAGGAACTGGCAGAAGCGATCCCCTCAGTGCATCAGTACAGATTTCCTTCAGAAGCCCATATAACCCAGACTGAGAGAACTGTGCTGCTCCAAAGAGTGCTATATGAGGTCATTCTTACCCTTGGCCATTAAGCTCTATAATGAGGCAACCTATAGCTAGGGAAGTGATGACCCCCTCCTGTTAGACTGTTAGTAACCTCTTTTTAAACTCTGTTTAGCTCTGTTTACCACACCCTGCTATCGCAGATACCCTGTGCAATGCTATACAATACTACCCTTACTTCTTATCTGGATGGTGCGAATATGTACCCATTATAGTAATTCTTGCACTACCATTTTATCAGTGTGAACTTGTACACCTTGTAAATCATGTGATCTTTGACATGTAAATCTTGTACATCTTACTTTTAAGGTAACAAATTTATTCTTTCTTGCTTCTCTTCTAATATTTGTATATCTGTGCACTTGTAATGCTACCATGACACAGTAATTTCCTTTGGGATCAATAAAGTATCTATCTATCTATCGATATGGATTGTGATCAAAAGAAAATTCAGACAGAAGAAAAGGAAACCAAGTGGAGGATTAACTCACACAGAAACAGCAAACATTCCTTTTCAAATTGCGTCCATGCATTTAGCAATCAAGCAATGCAAATATTAATTCTGTATATTTGTAGTTACCACGTTTCTTCCCATAATATCCCTTAGCTTTAAACTTTATCTTCTAGTATCTCCTGACTTTTATCTTTAACTTTATTCCTTAGAAATCTTTGTGGTCCCTGTCAGTGTTATTTCACATCTTGAGTATGTACATTGGAATAATCAGTTTTGGGATGAGGTTTTTAGCAGATACATGCTGTTCACAACCCGACACAGTACATTAACTGTGAAATATGCCAGCTGGATGCCTGACTGATAAATAGGAACTTATAGACTGGCGTTAGACAGGTTAAGACAGTGCAGAAATGTGACCTGTTAACCCTATACACTCAAATGCCTGAGGTAAAATTCATTCATCCTAACCAACTTCCCTCCCTGCTCTCCAACCCCTGCACTCATTGCCCTCAGGCCAGCAACTCCAAGTACAGCATGTGTAAGTGCTGAACTAAATGCTATAAAGCAAAAAGAAGCTGAAAGGGCTGGAAGCACTGAACAACTCAACCAAAATATTTTTGGAAGCTAGTACCATATCGAAGCAGGTTGATTACATCTTGTGGTACAAAATTAAGTAAAACAACAGAATTATTCAAACGCCTATTCTTTGATAGGTTTGTAAGTTCTGGTTCCATCATGCATGAGATACAATGTCAAAGGTAAGGCCAGCGATTATTGCCCGTTCCTAAACATCTTTGTGCCACCTGGTGGCACAGTGACATCAGCGCCGTACTCTGCAGTGAAGGTTCCCGAGTTCGCTTTCCACCCGTGCCAACTTGAGTGTCAAGCTCGCAACTCGGCCACGTAAAAAAAAAGACTGCGCTGTGAGAAGGACGTGGGGGACCACTCACAGAATCTTTCCTCCAGGCAACATCTTGAAAAAAAAAGTGGTCGCCGAGGCTCTGGCAGAGCATGGCACACACAAGAGAAAACATCTTTGAGAAGGTAACAGTGAGTCATAATAGTCTTCGTAGTGAAGATAACACCACAGTACTGATAAGAAAGCATATGAAGGTAATGCATTGCTGACTCAAGATATCCTGTGATTTGACAGGAATTTACAGCTTGTAGCATATCAATACATCTCCTCACTTGCTGTGCTAGTTGGCAGAGATTGTGAGTTTTGGAGGGACCTTTTTGTGTACAAGTCCAAGAATTCCCAAAGCACCGATGGATACTTACTTACAGCCCACTGGTTTAGGGCAGCAACGAAGGTCCTCCATCTCTGTTGGTGTTCAGGGCTTCCTTCATCGTGTCAGTAGTTTCCTCGCAGTTTTCACCAGCGTCAAACATGCAAACCCCAGGTGAAGACTCAGAAGTCTGGTCGCACTCAGATGTAGAAGGACTCTTCGTTGCTGTCTCCGAAACAATTTTGTTTTACCCGTCAGAGTTGTTAGCCCTGATCTGAATCCCTGAACCTGGAGCACTGGTGGACCTCTACTCTTTCACCTGTTTGGCATGGGTGGCCCTACCAACAGCCAAAACATAAAACCCTGACTCCAGCCAACATAGCTCTCCAGGACATTGAGGCATGCAAGCCTCCAAACCCAATGACAAAGTTGTGGTCCTCTTGGAGGACAGGGGGGTAAGGTAATGAAAAAGGCACAGGGATGCTTGTCTTCATTAACCAGACATAGAATCTTAAAGCAGTAGGCAACATGACCCTCGAACTGTCCAAGCATTCAATATTATCATAACTGATCTGTCCCAAGCCCCATCTCCTCTTCCGTGTTAGGTCTCAAAAACCCTCAATTACCTACCAGCAGTAATCCAACCTCCGCAGTCTTACAGAGATACGCTGGAGAGACACAGTAGAGCAGCCATTAGTGCAAAAGCTTTGGAGTGTTAGGTCAGTGTTTGATACTAAACTGCAGTCTGTAAGGAGTTTTTATATGTCCTCCCCATCACCATGTGTGTTTCCTCCAGTTGCTCTGGTTTCCTCCCACATTCCGAAGACACACAGTTAGGGTGAGTGAGTTGTGTGTAGACTATATTGGTACTGGAAGCCTGGTGACATCTGTGGGCAGCCCAGCACAATTCACATTGATTCGATTTGACGCAAGCAATGCACCTCCCTTTATATTTCCACGTACATGTGACAAATCAATCTATCCTCGTTACACTCTTTAATTTCTACTTTGAGAAGAAGTCCCTATAAAACTCAGTTTTAAATAACCATAATATTAACTAAACCCCTTGTTTCCTATTTCCCCATCAGTGGAAACACCTCTCCCCTGCTGTGGCACCTCTCCCTTAGGAAAACCCGATTTATCCATGGATACAGATGCGCCTTTGGTGGTCAATGCTGAAGAGCCCATTTCTGTGCTTTACAACTCTATCATGATTCTAACATTCAGGAAACTCAGAATCATCCTAGACAAAGCAGCCCACTTGTTGGACACCCCAACCTACCAGTGGGAACATTCATTACCCCACCCCCGGGGGTAACTGCAAGGTGACTTCAGTGTATACCATGTACAGCAAATGCACATTTGCTTCTTGGCCTATCCTGATGGCACCGGCGCTCCCCCACACCCCCCCCCACGTCACATGACTTCTCCCACCAAGCAGTGCAAAAGTGTAAGAAGCCTGGAAACAGCACCTCTGCATGAAAGCAGCTTAAAGACAATAAGGGATTTGACCAATCAACAGTAGTAAATTAAAACATGGAAGAGACAGAATCAGCCGAGTGAGATCAGCTCCATGGTGGTGGATCATTAAATTTTAACATAACAGAGCTCTTTTTTCACGACTCCTATTGCTACAGATTTGCATTTTAATCAACCTTTCTTAAAATAGTAATAAAGCAAGCTCTGAAACCATTAATAAAAGCATTTGTTTAGTGCTTTTGTGGATTTTTAAAAGAAAGCCTTCCATTTATATAGTGACAGCCTCAGGGTTGTTCAGAATATTTTACATCCTATATATCACATTAGGAAATTGATTTGTTATTGTCACATGTACTGAGCAATGGTGAAAAACTTTGTATTGTTTACTGTCCATATAGACCACTTCATCACATGGGTATATTGAGGTGATACAATAGAAGTGCATTAACAGAATGCAGTATAAAGTGCTACAGTTGCAGAGAAAGTGCTGTGCAGACAGTAAGGTACAAAGCCACACAAGGTAGATTGTGAGGTGATGAGTCCACTTTAGGGGATTGTTCAATAGTCACAACGGGGAAGAGAAGCTTCAGGCTGCTGAGGCGTACTTTCTGGATTTTGTATCTTCTGCTCGGGGGTGGGAGGGGGAGAAAGAAGAAAGAATGTCTGGTGAAGATGGGATCTTTGATTATATTGGCTGCTTTCCAGAGGCAGAGAGAAGTGTAGAGAGGGTCCATGGAGGGGATGTCAGCTTCCATGATATTGTGAACTGAGTTCACAACCGTTTGCCGTTTCTTGCAGGGCAGTTGCCATATCAAGCCATGATACATCCAGATAGGATGCTTTCTGTGGTGCATCTATAAAAGCTGGCGAGGGTCAAAGGGAGCATGCCAAACTTCTTTACTAACCTGAAGAAGAAGAGGCACAGCTGAGTTTTCTTGCCCACGGCAACTAGGACAGGCTTTATTGATGTTCACTCCTATGAACTTGAAACTCTGAACCCACTCAACCTCAGTACCATTGCTGTACTGAGTTCCACGCCCACTTTCTGAAGTCAATTACCAGCTCTTCTGTTTTACACATGGACAGAAAGTTTGCTTAAAAAAAAACACAAGTTACTAGGCTCTCTATCTCCTTCCTGTACTCCGATTCATCGTACTCGAGTTATGATCCGTTACGATGGTGTCACCCGCAAATCTGTAGATAATAGACAATAGACAATAGACAATAGGTGCAGGAGTAGGCCATTCAGCCCTTTGAGCCAGCACTGCCATTCACTGTGATCATGGCTGATCATCCACAATCAGTATCCAGTTCCTGCCTTATCCCTATAACCTTTGATTCCACTATCTTTAAGAGCTCTATCCACCTCTTTCTTGAAAGCATCCAGAGACTTGGCCTCCACAGCCTTCTGGGGCAGAGCATTCCATATATCCACCACTCTCTGGGTGAAAAAGTTTTTCCTCAACTCCGTTCCAAATGGCCTACCCCTAATTCTTAAACTGTGGCCTCTGGTTCTGGACTCACCTATCAGCAGGAACATGCTTCCTGCCTGCAGCATGACCAATCCCTTAATAATCTTATATGTTTCAATAAGATCCCCTCTCAGCCTTCTAAATTCCAGTGTATACAAGCCCAGTGGCTCCAATCTTTCGACATATGACAGTCCCACCATCTCAGGAATTAACCTTGTGAACCAACGCTGCACTCCCTCAATAGCAAGAATGTCCTTCCTCAAATTTGGAGACCAAAACTGCACACAGTACTCCAGGTGTGGTCTCACCAGGGCCCTGTACAGCTGCAGAAGGACCTGTTTGCTCTTATACTCAATTCCCCGTGTTAATTCCCCATGCCATTAGCTTTTTTCACTGCCTGCTGTACTTGCATACTCGCTTTCAGTGACTGATGTACAAGAACACCTAGATCTCGTTGTGCTTCCCCTTTTCCTAACTTGGATCCTTCCCGTTCTTACCACCAAAGTGGATAACCTCACATTTATCCACATTAAACTGCATCTGCCACGCATCTGCCCACTCACCCAGCCTGTCCAAGTCACCCTGCATTCTCGTGTCCTCCTCACATTTCACACTGCCTCCCAGCTTTGTGTCAGCAGCAAATTTGCTAATGTTACTTTCAATTCCCTCATCTAAATCATTAATATATATTGTAAACAGCTGCAGTCCCAGCACTGAACCCTGCGGTACCACACTGGTCACCACCTGCCATTCCGAAAGGGACCAGTTAATCGCTACTCTTTGTTTTCTGTCAGCCAGCCAATTTTCAATCCATGTCACTACTCTGCCCCCAATACCATGTGCCCTAATTTTGCCCACTAATCTCCTACGTGGGACTTTATCAAAGGCTTTCTGAAAGTCCAGGTACACTACATCCACTGGCTCTCCCTTGTCCATTTTCATAGTTACATCCTCAAAAAATTCCAGAAGATTAGTCAAGCACGATTTCCCCTTTGTAAATCCATGCTGACTCGGACCAATCCTGTTACTGCTATTCAGATGTAATTTCATCTTTTATAATTGACTCCAGCATCTTTCCCACCACCGACGTCAGGCTAACTGGTCTATAATTCCCTGTTTTCTCTCTTCCTCCCTTCTTAAAGAGAGGGACAACATTAGCCACCCTCCAATCCACAGGAACTGATCCTGAATCTATAGAACATTGGAAAATGTTTACCAATGCATCCACGATTTCTAAAGCCACCTCCTTAAGTACCCTGGGATGCAGACCATCAGGTCCCGGGGACTTATCAGCCTTCAGACCCAACAGCCTATCCAACACCATTTCCTGCCTAATATAAATTTCCTTCAATTCATCCATTACCCTAGGTCTTTTGGCCACTATTACATCTGGGAGATTGTTTGTGACTTCCCTAGTGAAGACAGATCCAAAGTACCTGTTCAACTCATCTGCCATTTCCTTGTTCCCCATAATAAATTCACCCGCTTCTGTCTTCAAGGGCCCAATTTTGATCTTAACTATTTTTTTCCTTTTCACATACCTAAAGAAGCTTTTACTATCCTCCTTTATATTCTTGGCTAGTTTACCTTCGTTCCTCATTTTTTCTCCGTGTATTGCCTTTTTAGTTACCTTCTGTTGCTCTTTAAACGTTTCCCAATCCTCCGGCTTCCCACTCGTCTTTGCTATGTTATATTTCTTCTCTTTTATTTTTATGCTGTCCATTACTTCCCTTGTCAGCCTCGGCCTCCCCTTACTCCCCTTAGGATCTTTCTTCCTCTTTGGAATGAACTGATCCTGCACCTTCCGCATTATTCCCAGAAACACTTGCCATTGCTGTTCCACTGTCATCCCTGCTAGGGTATTGCTCCATTGAACTTTGGCCAGCTCCTCCCTCATAGCACCATAGTTCCCTTCGTTCAACTCTAATACTGACACTTCCGAGTTTCCCTTCTCCCTCTCAAATTGTAGATTAAAACTTAGCATATTATGGTCACTACCTCCTAATGGCTCCTTTACCTCGAGGTCCCTGATCAAATCTGGTTCATTGCACAACACTAAATCTAGAATTGCGTTCTCTCTGGTAGGCTCCAATACAAGCTGTTCTAAGAATCCATCTCAGAGGGACTCCACAAACTCCCTTTCTTGGGGTCCAGTACAACCTGATTCCTCCAGTCTACCTGCATGTTGAAATCCCCCCATAACAACTGTAGCATTACCTTTGCGACATGCCAATTTTAACTCTTGATTCAACTTACACCCTACATCCAGACTACTGTTTGGGGGCCTGTAGATAACTCCCATTAGGGTCTTTCTACCCTTAGAATTTCTCAGTTCTATCCATACTGACTCTACGTCTCCTGATCCTGTCCCCCCCCCCACAAGGGACTGAATATCATTCCTCACCAACAAAGCCACCCCACCCCCTCTGCCCAACAGTCTGTCCCTTCGATAGGACGTATATACTTGAATATTCATTTCCCAGGCCCTGTCCACTTGAAGCCATGTCTCTGTTATTCCCACAACATCACACTTACCAATTTCCAACTGTGCCTCAAGCTCATCCACTTTATTTCTTATACTCCGTGCATCCATATACAATACTTTTAATTCATTACTCCCCTCACCTTTCATATCAATTCCTATTTCACTTGGCCATACTGTACGATCCCTTCTTGAGCTTCCTGCTCTGTTGATTTTGCTGTCATTCTTAACTTTTCTTATTCTCACTTTCCCTTAATCTCCATCCTTATGTTTCCAGTTCGTCCCCTCCCCCCCACAACTTAGTTTAAACACACCCGTGTTGCAGAGGCAAACCTGCCTGCCAGAATGCTGGTGCCCAGCTCATTAAGGTGCAACCCGTCCCTTTTGTACAATGCATCCTTACCCCAAAACATACCCCAGTGGTCCAAGAATGTAAATCCTTGATTCCTGCGCCAGATCCTCAGCCACACATTCAGATCCATTATCTCCCTGTTCTTGAACACTCAGTTGAACAGAGTCATGAGCCAGCAAAGGATTAAAGTAGGGACTGAGAACGAAGTCTCAAACAAATAATTAGAGGGGTAGCTCAAGCAGAGCGGCCAGTGAATGAGTGGGCCAGTGAAGGAGTGGAGCTTTGAGGCTTTGACTCGAGAGATTCTGGCAGTTTTGGCAGTTGGACTGTGCAATCAAGTCAATCAAGATTTGAATAGATCAGCAGATAGCCGTTGATTAGACAAACAAGATTTGAATAGCTCAGACTCAGCAGAAAGCAGCTGATTGGGCAATCGAGGTCAGGTGACCATGCAGTTTGAAAAGCTCAAACAGATAAATAGAGGGATAGCTCAAGCGGAGCAGCCTGTGAAGGAGTGGGCCAGTGAAGGAGTGGAGCTTTGAGGATTTGACTCGAGAGGCTTCGATGAGAAGAGGCAAAGGACGAGCTTGCCTTTGGAGGAACTCCCCTCTCCCGCAGAGTCACATCTGCCAGAACTGCATGCGGCTGGGCGATCTGGAAGATCATGTAAGGAAGCTGGAGCAGCAGCTGGATGACCTTCGACTCATAAGGGAGAATGAGGCAGTCATAGATGAGAGCTACAGGGAGGTAGTCACACCTAGGCTGTCAGAAGCAGGTTGTTGGGTGACAGTCAGAGGGGGGAAAGTGAAGATGAGTAGACAAGTAGTGCAGAGCACCCCTGTAGCCATTCCTCTGAATAATAAGTTTACCGTCCTGGATACTGTTGTCGGGAACAACCGACCAGGTGTGAGCCACGGTGGCAGGGCCTCCGGCACTGACTCTGACCCGGTGGTGCAGAAGGGTGGGACGGAGAAGAGGAGAGCTGTCGTCATTGGAGACTCTATAGTCAGGGGAGCAGACAGGAGATTTTGTGGACGTGAGAAGGACACCCACATGGTTTGTTGCCTCCTGGGTGCCAGGGTCCGGGATGTCTCTGACCGGGTGCACGACGTCCCGGTACAAGAGGGAAAGCAACCAGAAGTCATGACACATGTTGGTACCAACGACATAGGCAGGAAGAGGGATGAGGTCCTGAAGTGTGAGTTTCGGGAACTAGACAGAAGGCTGAAGAACAGGACCTCAAGTGTGACGTTCTCAGGATTGCTGCCTGTGCTTCGTGACAGGAATGGTAAGAATTGGAGGAGATGGCAGTTGAATGCGTGGCTGAGGAGTTGGTGCAGGGGGCAGGGTTTTAGATTTTTGGATCATTGGGATCTCTTCTGGGGAAGGTGGGACCTGTACAGATTGGATGGGTAGTACCTGAACTCGAGGGGCAGCAATATCCTTGCAGGTAGGTTTGTTAGCATGGTTCGGGAGGGTTTAAACTAATTTTAAAAGGGGATGGGACCTGGAGCGATAGAGCAGTGGAAGAAGTGCATGGAGTAAAACCAGATCTGACGTATAAAGAGGCTCTGAGGAAAGAGAAGCAGAATAAACGGTGTATAGGTAGTAAGGTGGAAGGACTTAAGTGCATGTACTTCAATGCAAGAAGCATCAGGAACAAAGGTGATGAACTGAGAGCTTGGATACATACATGGAATTATGATGTAGTGGCCATTACAGAGACTTGGCTGGCACCAGGGCAGGAATGGATTCTCAATATTTCTGGATTTCAGTGCTTTAAAAGGGATGGGGTAGGGGGAGAAAGGGGAGGAGGGTTGGCATTACTAGTCAGGGATACTATTACAGCTCCAGAAAGGGTGGGTTATGTAGCAGGATCCTCTTTTGAGTCAGTATGGATGGAAGTCAGGAACAGAAAGGGAGCAGTTATTCTATTGGAAGTATTCTATAGGCCCCCTGGTAGCAGCAGAGATACTGAGGAGCAGACTGGGAGGCAGATTTTGGAAAGATGCAAAAATCACAGGGTTATTATCATGGGTGACTTTAACTTCTCTAATATTGATTGGCACCTGATTAGTTCCAATGGTTTAGACTGGGCAGAGTTTGTTAAGTGTGTCCAAGATGGATTCCTGTCACAGTATGTGGACAGGCCGACTAGGGGGAATGCCATACTAGATCTAGTACTAGGTAATGAACCGGGTCAGGTCACAGATCTCTCAGTGGGTGAGCATCTGGGGGACAGTGACCACTGTTCCCTGGCCTTTAGCATTATCATGGAAAAGGATAGAATCAGAGAGGACAGGAAAATTATTAATTGGGGAAGGGCAAATTATGAGGCTATAAGGCTAGAACTTGCAGGTGTGAATTGGGATGATGTTTTTGCAGGGAAATATACTATGGACATGTGGTTAATGTTTAGAGATCTCTTGCAGGACGTTAGGGATAAATTTGTCCCGGTGAGTGTGGTAAACCGTATATATATGTTGTAACTGGGTTAACTGTCTGGACACGCCCCTTTGCTGACTGCCCCTGTGGCTCCTCCCACAGAATCCGGTATAAAGGTGTTTCGCCTTGCCCCTCTCCCTCAGTCCGGGGGCAGACACTCACCGTGGAGGTTGTATTGTACAGCGAATAAAAGCCTTTCAGTATTTTACCAAACCTCAGTCTTTTGGAGTTATTGAAGGTGCTTCAGTGAGGAAGATAAAGAATGGTAGGGTGAAGGAACCATGGGTGACAAGTGAGGTGGAAAATCTAGTCAGGTGGAGGAAGGCAGCATACATGAGGTTTAGGAAGCAAGGATCAGATGGGTCTATTGAGGAATATAGGGAAGCAAGAAAGGAGCTTAAGAAGGGGCTGAGGAGAGCATGAAGGGGGCATGAGAAGGCCTTGGTGAGTAGGGTAAAGGAAAACCCCAACGCATTCTTCAATTATGTGAAGAACAAAAGGATGACAGGAGTGAAGGTAGGTCTGATTAGAGATAAAGGTGGGAAGATGTGCCTGGAGGCTGTGGAAGTGAGCGAGGTCCTCAATGAATACTTCTCTTCGGTATTCACCAATGAGAGGGAACTTGAGGACAATATGAGTGAGGTTGATGTTCTGGAGCATGTTGATATTAAGGGAGAGGAGGTGTTGGAGTCGTTAAAATTCATTAGGACAGATAAGTCCCCGGGGCCTGACGGAATATTCCCCAGGCTGCTCCACGAGGCAAGGGAAGAGATTGCTGAGCCTCTGGCTAGGATCTTTATGTCCTCGTTGTTCATGGGAATGGTACCGGAGGATTGGAGGGAGGTGAATGTTGTCCCATTGTTCAAAAAAGTTAGTATGTATAGTCCGGGTAATTATAGACCAGTGAGCCTTGCGTCTGTGGTGGGAAATCTGTTGGAAAAGATTCCTAGAAATAGGATCTATGGGCATTTAGAGAATCATGGTCAGATCAGGGACAGTCAGCATGGCTTTGTGAAGGGCAGATCGCGTCGAACAAGCCCGATAGAGTTCTTTGTGGAGGTGACCAGGCATATAGATGAGGGTAGTGCAGTGGATGTGATCTATATGGAGTTTAGTAAGGCATTTGACAAGGTTCCACACGGTAGGCTTATTCAGAAAGTCAGAAAGCATGGGATCCCGGGAAGTTTGGCCAGGTGGATTCAGAATTGGCTTACTTGCAGAAAGCAGAGGTTCATGGTGGAGGGAGTACATTCAGATTGGAGGGTTGTGGGCACTGGTGTCCCAGAAGGATCATTTCTGCAACCTCTACTTTTCGTGATTTTTATTAACGACCTGGATGTGGGGGTAGAAGGGTGGATTGGCAAGTTTGCAGATGACACAAAGGTTGGTGATGTTGCAAATAGTGTAGAGGATTGTCAAGGATTGCAGAGAGACATTGATAGGATGCAGAAGTGGGCTGAGAATTTACAGATGGAGTTCAACCTGGAGAAGTGTGAGGTGGTACACCTTGGAAGGACACCAACTCCAAGGCGGAGTACAAAGTAAATGGCAGGATACTTGGTAGTGTGGAGGAGCAGAGGGATCTGGGTACATGTCCACAGATCCCTGAAAGTTGCCTCACAGGTAGATAGGGTAGTTAAGAAAGGTTATGGGGTGTTAGCTTTCATAAGTCATGGGATGGAGTAATGATGCAACTCTATAAAACTCTGGTTAGGCCACACTGGGAGTACTGTGTCCAGTTCTGGTCGCCTCACTATAGGAAGGATGTGGAAGCATTGCAAAGGATATAGAGGAGATTTACCTGGATGCTGCCTGGTTTAGAGAGTATGCATTATGATCAGAGATTAAGGGAGCTAGGGCTTTACTCTTTGGGGAGAAGGATGATAAGAGGAGACATGATAGAGGTGTACAAGATATTAAGAGGAATAGACAGAGTGGACAGCCAGCACCTCTTCCCCAGGGCACCACTACTCAATACAAGAGGACATGGCTTTAAGGTAAGGGGTGGGAAATTCAAGGGGGATATTAGAGGAAGGTTTTTTACTCAGAGAGTGGTTGATGCATGGAATGCACTACCTGAGTTAGTGGTGGAGGCAGATACACTCGTGAAGTTT
The DNA here is from genome assembly GCF_030028105.1 of Mobula birostris. Classification (NCBI taxonomy): domain Eukaryota; kingdom Metazoa; phylum Chordata; class Chondrichthyes; order Myliobatiformes; family Myliobatidae; genus Mobula; species Mobula birostris. Next base: position 47,517,469 of record NC_092372.1, on the reverse strand, counting down.
AAGAGACTACTAGACAGGTATATGGAGGGATTTAAGGTGGGGGTTACATGGGAGGCAGGGTTTGAGGGTCAGCACAAAATTGTTGACTGAAGGGCCTGAACTGTGCTGTACTGTTCTATGTTCTATGTCTTGTGAGGCACCAGTGTTGAGGATGATCTGGCGGAGGTCTTGCCGGCTATCCTTACTAATATTGGTCTGCTGATCAGCAAGTCAAGGATCCATTTGCAAAGGAAGGTGTTGAGTCCCAAGTCTAAGAGCTTGAAGATGAGCTTGCTCAGAATTTTGGTACTGAAGGTGGAACTGGAAGCAAAAGATAATAGTCTAACAAAGGTGTCTTTAATAATGAGTATTTTTTCATTTTCGCTATACTCATATCAATGTATTCAGTTGGCATAATATCTTGCTCCGAAACTGATCTAGAAAGTTTACAAAGAAAAGTAAGAACTGAAATGACAAATTTTAGAAAACGCTACGTACACTCAAACACACTTAGATTAACACTACCTAAGACAGGAGGAAGAAGAGGAATGACATAAAAAATTTACACAACAGACAGATAAAACTTCAAAACATTTTCATCAACGAAAGTAGGATGCAGCACTCTAAGCAAACGTAAGTAATTCTGGTAAGAAGTACATGCCACGAAACTTAAGTTAAAGCACAACCCAGAAAAATGAAGAAATTGTCACTACAGGAGAAAAAGTTAACCAATGGAAGAGCATGACCCTCCAAAGAAGACATCCCCATGGTCTGAGTACAGTGGATGTCAACAAGGAAGTGTCAAATGCCTGGCTCAGAGTTGGAGACCTCTTCCCAGAAACAGAGGTTTCTTATGGGATTACAGGACCATGTGGTTAAAAAAAATATCAAAAATATATAACAAAAGACCAACAAATTCAAGATAATAAATGCAGAAAATGCTAAGAGAAACCAGGGACAATCCAACATATCACAGGATCCTGCAGCAGTTTAACTTAATCTGATTACTTACAATATTGGCAAACAATATTGAACAAAATCTTGTTTTAAATACAAACTCATAAAAGACACCACACCTTACTATAAATATAAGACTGATCCAGTTTTAGAGTCAGAGACCCACAAATTATATTACAACCGATCCGTTATTACAGATAGGACAATCCATAATAACCGTCTGGGTATAATAATACGGGATAAACAAACAAGAACAACTTACTGATTAGATGTAGCCATTACAAACACACATAACACATAAGTAAAAAACACCAGATATATGCTGAATTAAAAGAGGAAATTGAAAGACTATCAAATATGAACATGCTAACGTCAATCTTACAGGGTAACATTGTCCCAACAGTAATAGTGTGGAAGTGTCTAGAAACATCTCGGACCCTGGTACCTGGGAGGCAAATTACCATTAGCGTTTACTTTTCACTTCCACAGATTCGCCTATCTGTCACCCTTTTATATTTGCCAACGCTCCCCCCCCAAAGCACCTTCATACTTGCCAATGCCCTCTTAGGCACAATATATTTTCCGGCACACCCATAGTGTAAAAGCATCTCTACCATATGGTAACATGAAGAAAGATAATTCTGCTTTAAATTGTTATTTGTCTTTCAACCTAGCTTACACAGTACCTGTGCAGAGTGCAGCAGCTTCGATACCAATGTGTTCCTTGAGCTTGATGGTTTTTAGCAAGAGTTGAAAAATCTGGTTGAAGCTGAGACAACAAAAGCCTGAAGTCCCTATGTGTAATAATATCCAAGCGGCTATTTTTTTGTGATTATGTGGTTCATTGCACTGAAGCCTCTTTCAACAAGGCCTCCTCTACTGTCACGTTGAGGCCACACTCAGGTTAGAGGAAGAACAGCTTATATTCCACCTAGGTAGCCTCCAATCTGATGACATGAACATCGACTTCTCAAACTTCCAGTAATGCTCCTCCCCACCTCCTTCACCATTCCCCATCCCCTTTTCCCTGTCTCATCTTATCTCTTTGCCTGCCCATCGCCTCCCTCAGGTGCTCCTTCACCCTTTCCTTTCTTCCATGGCCTTCTGTACTCTCCTATTAGATTTTCCCTTCTCCGGTCCTGTATCTCTTTCACCAATCAACTTCCCAGCTCGTTACTTCACCCTTCCCCCTCCCGCCTTCACCTATCAGCTTGTGTTTCTCCCTCCCCTCCCCCCATCTTTTAAATCTACTCCTCATTTTTTTTTCCTACGGTCCTGCAGAAGGGTCTCGGTCCAAAATGTCAGCTGTACTCTTCCATAGATGCTGCCTGGCTTGCTGAGTTCCTCCAGAATTTTGAGTGTGTTGCCTGAAAGTCCTTCTTCAGTGACTGCAGGTATAAGCAGTACTCTTGCAAATCGCCATCTGTGTAAGATGGTGCTATACTTTTCATGCCGAACAACTGTGAGAACATTCTTCTCCCAATGTTTGGCTTATATATTTCCAATCTTCTCCCAATGTTTAGCTTATATATTTCCAATCTTCCAATAACAGTAGACAGTACACTTTTTGCGTGCATTAAATTGAAATTCTCACCCTGCATTTTCATGTGTAGAATGTTCATTTTCTCATACTGATGGCTAGGCAAGCCACATCTCCACGTAAAAGTTCAATCTTATTTCCCAAACTTTTGTTGCCTTTGAGCAAAAATTCAACTAGTGTCACAAAGATCAAAGAAACATTATAAGCAGCAGTGTCTAAACAGCCAATGCACTTCAGTGAAGAAGCAAGCATTCAAACTCTTCATCATTAGCTTGGCATAACTGGCTAAATATTCTGCTATTTCATGGATTAACTTTAATTTTGTTGATAGCAGATATTACAAGAGTCGAGCTTGAAAAAATTCGCTGGTTGAGGTTTTTGGCTGCGAGATGTTGACAATGAATTACACAATGGATTGCAAACAGACTTGGAATTTTTTTTCATAAATGCCACTAAACCAGCGTGGTGGCCTGTCATATTTGGTGCTCCCTCTGTTGCACAAGAAATCAGGTTCCTAATCAGAAACTTTTATCCTCAATATACATCGTAGATTGATTCTCCGTTGATATTTGTGTTTAATTTTTTACAAAAAAGAATCTCTTCATAAATGTTTCCATTTTTGAAAAACCATACATATGCCATTAGCTAGTTGACTCATCCAGTTATATCACAAATTCTGTTTTTTGTAGCTCTGTGCATAGTTGATACTCAATGTCTTCATTCATTTCATGACGAGCTACAGAAATATTACTCAGAGGAATTGATTTTAAAACACTGGTATCCATTTTGAGAGCAGTGGTGACCACTTCTGATACAGCACGCATTATTAATCTTTCACCAATTGTATAAGATTTTCCACACTATGCTATAGTTTTGGAAATGTTACAAGAAGCAATGAGACCACTATCAAGGTCGTTTTAAGCACTCTTGGCAAATGACTCAAATATGCAATGTTTTTCAAATGCTTCTTCTTCTGGAACTGAGTGATACCATAAATATCCTTCTAGGGGTGTCTTTTCACTAGTGTTCCTGCAACCTTGATGGTTTCATGGCTTCATTAGACAGTACGCCACAGTGTTACAAGTGAGACACATGGAGTGTTGCTGATCTGATGGGAACAGAATAAACACCAAACTCCAGGTGTGTAACATTGTATTGACGCACTTTCTGTAGTTTCTGTTTCTTAGCAGGATTAGAATTCAAGGTCCACCACCTTAAGATTCATAGGGATTGTGCCACACGGATTTATCCATCATTAATGGGGCTAAATTGAAACAAAAAATTAACACAAACTGGGCATGCCTATCAGATGTTGACAGTGGCTGCGAGTTGACATGGATGGAACAATGGTAGCGGCACAGAAATGAACGGTGAGATGAAGATGAAGATGATCACAACAGCAAAAACTATGTTGACAAGTATTCAGGTTGGAATCTGAATGTTAGTCAGGATAGAGCTGGTGTTTGGCAAGCTAATTTTATACTATTCTAGTTAGCACAATTGACCAATCACGTGAGGTTTCATAATCCCCAAAGATGGTTCTTGACCACACATATGAAGCCAAGGTTGCTTTGAACACCTCAAGAGGAATCCTCAGGTTTGGCAGGTTCACTGATTGACTCTATTTTACCGTTTGGTTCCAACCAGCGCCATATCATTGTGCAACCTGTTTTCTGTAGACCTGTAGAGAAAAGTGAGAGAGTATACTTGACTTACCAAATGTTAAGTTGCCTGAACCCGTTCTGTGCTGCAAGTCAAGGGAACTGTTGGGCACCCTGGTTGCTAATTTATGTATCCCCAATAAGGTCTGTTTGGTTAGTAAGTTTGGCTGAGATTGCTGAGTTTCAGATGCGTTGTGACAACGAGTGCTCACTGCCCACAGAGCCTGTGTTCCAGTGCCTCATCCTTTGTTTTTTAGAAGTGCCTGCTGTTCCAACGGTTGGTCAGGTCTCGTGCCTCAAGTTAGGGTGCCACTTACCCACCCCACCAAGAATCTTGAACACCCCGCACGACGTCTTCTATTTCCCCCTAGTGCTCCCTTAGGACATCTAACCCCCTGCGTTGGGAATCACTGTAGTACGCCAATGCTTCATCAGATGTTGTAGGGATTTCACAAGTATTGGGTGTAGTTTATATATATAGTGAGAAAGTCAATGAACCATATGTGTGGGACAGAATCAACTGCTTTTTGGTAGTCAATATAACAACAAGAAAGATTTCTGCTTTCTCTCCTAGCTTGATTTAGAATTTCAGAATCTATTATCAGTTGTTCTTCACATCCTTTCATATCCTTACAGCATCCTTTCTGTTCTTCTGTAAGTATATCGTGGTTATCTAAGTGAGTGGTGATTAGTTGTGAGATACATTTTATATATAGTTTGTCAACAAGTAATAGGGCGATATTTTGATGAGTCATTTGTGATTTCTCCTTTACGTATGTTTTACCTTCTGTCAAAATTTCGGGCACTTTTTCAGGATTTCTAAGAAAATTGTTGATATGTATGAATAGGTACAGATGAAGACAAGTAATTTTTAATGCCAATAATTATGAATATTATCACTATCAGCACTATTCCATTTGTGTGTATTTTTTATAACCATTTTTAGCATATCCATTGTAACTTCAGGTGTTTGCATTTCTTCAATGTGTGTGTGCATTCTTTCTCCTTCCTAATCCAGCTTGCTTCCTGATTGTGCACCTCTCTGCTTGACCAGATATTAGACCAGAAATTCATTATCTCTGTGCTTGCTGGGGTTGGTGACATTTTGGTGCATCGAATTTAGTTTCAATGTCCTGTACACAGCACTGTCATTGTTCCTGATGTTCTGTTTTCTTCATCTGGCACAATTCATGTATCTACTTAGTCTGCCTTTGAATGCACCAAGCTTTTGTTTTAGTGTATCTATAAATTCTACAGTGCTTTTATATGGATCTTATATTTTCTTCATTTTTTTTTGGTTTTCTTTTAACTTTCTTGTTTGGGTTATCCATTTTATACTCCATTAAGTTTTGTTCTTAATGTTTCAGATTCGTTCCTTAATGTTTTCAGCCATGTCAGTGCAAAGGTAAACACCTCCAACAGAGCAGCGGTCTCTCAGTACAGCATGAGTAGAGTATCCAAACTTCCCTGCTTGATTTTTGGAGTGGAATCCAGAACTTTCTGACCCCCAAAATCCACAGAACCATGGGTGACATTGATTGATAAAATGAAGAGTAAATGTCACTAGTTGAGTTCAGATGATCTCATCTACCTGTACCCTTGTGTGCATTCCCCAACACACCTTCCAATGTTCATCGCCAAAAATGAGCTGCTATCACCAACAAAAGGCAAATAGTTCTTAGGGCTTTTATTTTGTCTCCCACTTTGCTGTGTTTGATTTTGACAGCAGTAATTTAGAAGTTTCCTTACATCTTGCTGCTGAAGAAAATAAAACCATTTTGAGCAGATGTTTGACAGGTGAGGAGCTGAAACAGTTTACTCCAACAGTAAATTAAAATTTTAAGTCTTATATTAATGTAGTTTAATTAATCACAACTATTTTGAAAATTTAACTTTTTCTTTAATCTAATAAACTAAAAATAAGCATCATTTAATTAAGAAAAAAAGTACACCATTAAAATAGCAATGAGATAAATAGAAATGGAACATAGAATACTTTGCTAAACAGCACAAATTTTAAAATGTAGCATAACAAACAGAGAAGTTGAAAGTCTAATTAGGATCCCCTGATGAACTGATGGTTAGAAAGAGCAGCTGAGCCCAGAGAAGATATCAGGACTTCCATCTGTTCTTTGCTGAGTTGCTGTTCTCATCCTAAATGACTGTGAAGATAGGATAAATTATGCTAATTATGGGGAATGGCAGTTAGTTTAAAATGTAAATATATCGTTGAGATGAAGTGGGAGTCCAGGAGTAATATCTGTCCACGGAGCACACCCTTGGAACTACAACAAAGTAAACAGAAAATGAAGAAAATACTCAGCTCGTCAGACAGCATCAATGAAAAGAGAAACAGTGTAAACATTTTAGTCAATATCCTTTCACCAGAGCAATTTTATGAAATTGTCACTCTGCTCCTCTCTCCACAGATGCTGCTTAACCTCTTTAATGGTGGCAGATACTTCTTCTAGTGTGCAGAACATAACCGATTATGTCCATTCTGCTAGCATCTTGGTAAACTTTTTCTGTACCTTTTCCAAAGCCCCCACTTCTTTTCCGTAGTGAGGTGACCAAAACTGCACACAATACTCCACTTGTAACCAAACCGAAGTTTTACACAGCTGCAACATGGCCTGTGAACTTTTAGACTCAGTGCACTGACCAATGAAGGCAAGTGTGCTGGCCTTACCACCCTATCCATTTGTAGCAGTACAGGGAGTTGTGGACGTGCCCTCTTTTGGGCAGGGGAACAGGGAGTCCCCTCCAGAGGCAAAACAGGAAATAGTTGCATTTGTTAGCTGCAGTCAACATCTTTAGGTGATGCGGCTGCGCAGCGGTGATGAGCGTGTGGTGAGACCTCAGCGGATTTAATTATAGTGAAAGCCTGTTAGTGAGTTTGCCTGACAGATTGCTGTGGACGTTCTTTGGGTCTTGGTGGCCTTGCTGGCATGATGTGCAGGATGATTTGGTCACTGTAGTTCAGTGGTACTCCTCATCTGCAGAGGGTACCCCTCCTATTCTGCAGTTCTGGCCAAAGTTGGGGAGATGAAGGACATTGAATAATCTCTTCATTATCATTTATTATTATTACTATCATTTTATTTTTTTCTTCTATATTATGTATTGCATTGAACTGCTGCTGCTAAGTTAAAAAATTTCACGTCACATGAAGGTGATAATAAACCTGTTGTTTGCGTTTCTGATTCTGATTCTGATCATTCTTTTGGGGGCAAAATCTCATTCTGGGTGCAACCCACTTTTACAATGTTTCTAATATATTCTTAGTTATTTTCAGTTTTTTTTTCAGGCTTCTGATTGGGTATTCAACAACCTATTCCCACATCCTGTGGACTCACTTTTAACAACCTTTCCTCTCATGTTCTAGATATTTTTTTGCTTATTTATTTGTGATTATTATTTCCTTTGTATTTACACACTTTGTTGTCTTTATCACGTTGGCTGTTCGTCCTCTCCGTTGGGTGAGGGTGCGGTCTTTCATTAATTCTATTGTCTTCCTTGGATTTACTGAGTATGCCTGAAAGAAAACAAATCTCAAGGTTGTATATAGCGACATATATGTACTTTGATAGTAAATTTACTTTGAACTTTGAGCTCTAAATGCTGCAGCTGTTTAGTGCATCATCAATTTCTCAGTGTAACCTCCTCACATTCCATGAAATGGCGTTTCTTAGCGCACCATTGATTCATGTAAAGCAGTCAGTTGATAAAAAATAATGCAGAGGAAGCTTTTAAATGCTATTATAGGCTCTCAGCAACTTTTTTTCTTTGCACAAGTCCAGTAATGAACATCCCAGCAAGGTTATGCTCCCTAAGGTAAGCTTCAGCTATTTAAACTATTCACTTACATTGCATCAGTCCTGTAACCGGTATAGTACCAACTGAAGTATTTATTACTGTTAGTCACTTGGTAGATACGTTAGATATACTGTACATCAAAAGCTCCATCTCAGCACTATCGTCTGTACTCTTCAAATCTAATGCCTCAGTAAGCTGGATTTTTCATACATATATATTTCCAGCAATAATACTGATCCATCAGATCAAGTGTTAGATCTGACTTCAAAGACATTCCATAAGACCATGAGACCATAAGACATAGAAGCAGAATTAGGCCATCTGGCCCATTGAGTCTGCTCCGCCATTCAATCATGGTTGATTCCTTTTTTCTATCTCCTCCTCAACCCCAGTTCCTGGTCTTCTCCCCATAACTTTTGATGCCGTGTCCAATCAAGAACAAATCAATCTCAGCCTTAAATACACCCAACAACCCGGCCTCCACAGTTCCCTGTGGCAACAAATTCCACAAATTCACCACCCTCTGGCTGAAGAAATTTCTCCACATCTCTGTTTTGAAAGGGCACCCCTCCATCCTGAGGGTGTGCCCTCTTGTCCTAGACTCTCCCACCATAGGAAACACCTTTTCCACATCTACTCTGTCTAGGCCTTTCAACATTAAAAAGGTTTCAATGAGATCCCCCCCGCCCATCTTTCTGAATTCCAGTGAATACAGGCCCAGAGCCACCAAAAGTTCCTCATATGATAACCCTTTCATTCCTAGAACCATCCTTGTGAACCTCCTATGGACCCTCTCTAATGCAGCACATCTTTTCTAAGATGAGAGGCCAAAAACTATTCACAATGCTCAAGGCAAGGCTTCACCAGTACCTTATAATGCCTCAGAATCTAGACTTCTTGAAATGACATGGCATTTGCCTTCCTCACCATCAACTCAGCCTGCAAGTTAGCCTTTAGGATGTTCTGCACAAGGACTCCCTAGTCCCTTTGCATCTCAGATTTTTGGATATTCTCCCCATTTAGAAAATAGTCCACACATTTATTTCTACTACCAAAGTGCATGAAGCATGGATTTTCGAACATTGTATTTCATTTGCCACTTTCTTGCCCATTCTCCTAATCTGTCTAAGTCCTTCTGCATCCTACCTGTTTCCTCAACACTACTTGCCCCTCCACCAATCTTCATATCATCTGAAAACTTGGCAACAAAGCCATCTATTCCATCATCTAATCATTTATATACAGCATAAAAAGAAGTGGTCCCAACACTGACCCCTGCGGAACACCACTAGTCACTGGCAGCCAACCAGAAAATGATCCGTTTATTCTCACTTGCTACCTCCTACCGATCAGCCAATGCTCCAACCATGTTAGTAACTTTCCTGTAACACCATGTGCTCTTAACTTGGTAAGCAGCCTCATGTGTGACACCTTGTTAAAGGCCTTCTGAAAGTCCAAATATACAACATCCACTACATTCCCTTTATGGATCCTCCTTGTAATCTCTATGAAGTATTCCAACAGGTTCGTCCGGCAGGATTTTCCCCGAAGGAAACCATGCTGACTTTGTACTATCTTGTCCTATGTCACTAAGTACTCCATCAACTCATCCTTAACAATTGACTCCAACATCTTCCCAACCACTTCCCATTCACGTAACATTAGAATATAGGACATAGAACATCACAGCACTGTACCGTCCCTTCGATTCCAGATGTTGTCCTGACCTTTTTACCTACTCTAAGATCAATCTAACCCTTCCCTCCTATGTCATCTCCCATTTTTATTTCATCCATGTACCTATCTAATAATCTCTTAAATGTCCCTACTGTGTCTGCCTCTACCACCAGCACTGGCAGCATGTTCCACACCCATCACACTCTGTGTAAAATAATTTACCTCCGATATCACTCCTGTATTTCCCTCCAATCACTTTAAAATTATGCCCCCTTTTATTAGCCAATTCTGTGCTGCGAAAAACATCTCTGGCTGTCCACTTGATTTATGCCTTTTATTATCTTGTACACCCAAGATCCCTCTCCTTCTCCACACTGCTAAGAATCCTGGCAATGACCCCTATAATCAGCCTTCAGATTCAACTTTCCAAAGTGAATCATTTCACACTTTTCTGGGATGAACTCCATCTACCATTTCTCAGCCCAGCTCTGCATTCCTATCAAGATCCTAGCAATATTGTCCAATAAAGCTGTAGAAATTGCAGTGCATTTAAACATATAAGCACAAGAAATTCTGCAAATGCTAGAAATCCAGAGTAACACACACAAAATTCTGGAGGAACTCAAAAGTTCAGGCATATATGTATATATAAAATTTACCCTAGTAATGAACATGTACTGCGAAGCAAACTTGCGTTCAAGAATATTTTGCTGGTCAAAAAGAGAGTTGCAGAATGTAGTAAATACTCTGATTGATTTATTCAAGATTGTGTTTCGTTTTCCTGGTGAAATATATTTAGTTTGCAGTCACTAAAGTTGGGGTGATAGTAATATAAACCATCTTTTACCTTAAGCGGAACTCTCACCATTCTTACTTTTTGCTATGATTTGAACTAAATATAAAATGTGAGATTTTCTATTTTGGTGGCAGAAACAGGAAGACAGATATTCATCTAAATGGTGACAGATTAGGAAAGGAAGAGGGGGCATGAGACTGGGCGTCAATGAAAGGAAACACAAAGTGCAGCGAAGGTTAAGAAAGCAAATGGTAAATTGGCCTTTACAGAGTCATAGAGTCATAGGAAATTACAGCACAGAAAAAGGCCCTTCATCACATCTAGTCCATGCCGAACCATTTAAACTGCTTACTCCAATCGACCTGCGGTCGGACCATAGCCCTCCATAGCCCTTCCATCCAGGTACCTATCCAAACTTCTATTAAATGCTGAAATTGAGCTTACACGCATCACTTGTGCTGGCAGCTCATTTCATACTTTCAATATCCTCTGTGTGAAGAAGTTTCCCCTCAATTCCTCTTAAACATTTTACCTTTCACCCATAACACATGAGCTCCAGTTGTAATATTACCCAACCTCAAGGAAAAAGCCTGCTTGAACTTAGCCTATCTATACACCTCATAATTTTGTATACCTCCATAAAATCTCCACTCAGTCTTCTACATTTCAAGGAATAAAGTCCTAACCTATTCAATCTTTCCTTATAACTCAGATCTTCCAGTCCCAGCAACATCCTTGTTATTTTTCTCTCTATTCTTTCAATCTTATTTACATATTTCTTGTAGGTAGGTGACAAAAGCAGCACACAATACTACAAATTAGGCCTCACTAATGTCTCATCCAACTTCAGCATATCATTCAATCTCCTGTACTTAACCAACACACAAAATACTGGAGAAATTCAACAGGCCAAGCAGCATCAATGGAAAAGAGCACAGTCTACATTTTGGGCCAAGAACCTTCATCAGGGCTGGAAAAACCAATGAGAAGTCAGAGCAGGAAGGTGGGGGGAGGGGAGGGGTGGTTCATCCATCGTCATCGACGAAAACCTCGACATCATTCGTACTTTTTACAAGGATGAGTTGCTAGCTCTACACTCAACCCAGCATGAATGGAAAATGTGCCCAGGAGCGGCCCAACTGGATTCGAACTTGGGAACCTTCGCTCCGGAGTCCGGCGCTGATGTCACTGCGCCACCAACTGGACCTTGGTGTCGCGACTTATGCTTGACTTGGATTGAAGTGAGGGAGAGTTGCGCAGCGTCAGCCTCGCTCTCTCTTCCCAATTCCCATCTGGATCCAGCGGCAAGACAAGAGTCGAGACAGCTGGAGATGGGACTAAGCGCAGTGGATGACCAGGACATCTCCATGTGTCTTGTTGTGCTCTACACATTCCATGACGCTTGCAGAGACCGCCTTCTTGACCGTTGGACCTTCAGTTGGTCTTGTCCACTCAATCCGCCGGAGTCTGTCTTCACATGCAGGGATAGACATCTCCCTATCTCACCGAGGGTTTGAGACCTGTCGGCTACCCTCACCTGGTTTAGACGGCTTGTTGAAGCCGTTGCCCGGGGTGTGGCTGCTGTCGCATGCAAACAGCTACGAGGAGCCACAGGTGAGAGCTGAGTGCCAGGTGGGGACCAAAGGTGGGCTAACCGCCCTGAAAAGGACGCGACATGTTCCCCCACCAGAGGAGCTACCCTTCCCTGACACCCCATATACCCCAAGGTGGTAGGTGATAGGTGAAACCGGGAAAGAGGGAGCAGTGAAGTAAAGAGCTGGGATGTCGACTGGTGAAAGAGATAAAGGGCCGGAGAAGGGGGAATCCAATAAGAGAGGACAGAAGACCATGGAAGAAAAGGGAAGAAGAGGAGCACCAGAGAGAAGTGAGGAGCAGATAAGGAGAAAAGGTGAGAGAAGGAAACAGGAATGGAGAATGGTGAAGGGGGGTTGGGGCCATTGCTGGAAGTTTGAGAAATTGATGCTCATACCATCATGATGGAAGCTACCCAGACGGAATATAAAATATTGCTCCCTGGGTGTGGCCTCATCACAGCAGTAGAGGAGGCCATAGACTGACATGTTAGAATGGGAATGGGAAGTGGAATTAAAATGGGTGGTCACCGGGAGATCCGGCTTTTTTCTGGTGGACGGAGTGCAGGTGCTCAGCGAAGCAATCTCCTAATCTATGTTAGATCTCACTGATATACAGGAGACTACACTGGGAGTATTGAATTCAATAGGTGACCCCAACAGACTCTCAAGTGAAGTGTCATCCAACTTGGAAGGATGGTTTGGGACCCTGAATGGTAGTGTGGGAGGAGGTGAAGGGGCAAGTGTGGCACTTGTTCCACTTGCAAGGATGTAGATTAATGGGGAGGGATGAATGGGCAAGGGAGTCACGTAGGGAGCGATCCCTGCGGAAAGTTGGGGCGAGGGAAAGGTGTGCTTGGTGGTGGGATTCCACTGGGGCTAGCAGAAGTTACAGAGAATTATGTGCTGGATGTGGGGCTAGTGGAGTGCTGAGTGAGGACAAGAAGTATCCTATCCCTGATGGGGTGGCGAGAGGTTGGGGTGAGGGCAGACATGCGCAAAATGGACGAGATATGCGTGAGAGCAGTGTTGATGGTGGAGGAGGAAAAGCCCCTTTCTTTGAAGAAGGGGGATGTCTCATAAGTTCTGGAAAGAACTAATGAGATGTCCTCCTTAATGGTTAGATTTAAGAAAGCAAGAGTACCAAAAGCTTTCTTTACAACTCTATCTACCTGTGCCGTCACTTTCAATTCCACCTGTATTCCCAGATCCCTTTGTTCCACCACACTCCTCAGTACCCTACTATTCACTGTGTTCTACCCTGGTCGGTCCTACTGAAGTGCAACACCTTGCACTTGTCTGCATTAAATTCCATCTGTCATTTTTCAGCCCATTTTCCTAGATGGTCCAGATCCTGCTGCAAGTTCTGATAGTCTTCCTCGTTGTCCACTATGCCCCCAATATTGGTATCTTCTGTAAATTTGCTGATCCAGTTAACCAAATTATCATCCAGATCATAGATGTAGATGGCAAACAACAACAGTCCCAGCACTGATCCCTGCGGCACTCCACTAGTCATGAGCTTCCAGTCAGAGAAGCAATCATCTGCTACCACTCCCTGGCTTCTCCCACAAAGCCAATGTCTAATCCAATTTTCTACCTCTTCCTGAATGCTGAGCAACTGAACCTTCCTGACCAACATCCCATGCAGGACCTTGTCAAATGCCTTGCTATAGTCTATGTAGACAACATCCACTGCCTTGGCTTCATCAACTTTCTTGGTAACTCCCTTGAAAAACTTTGTAAAATTGGTTAAATATTCACAAAGTCATGCTGACTATCCATAATCAGTCCATATCCATCCAAATATGAATTACCCGGTCCCTTTGAATACCTTCCAATAACTTTCCCACTACTGATGTCAGGTTCACGGGTCTATAATTTCCTGGTTTGTTTTTAGAACCTTTCTTAAACAGCAGAACAACATAGACTATCCTCCAGTCCTCCAGTACCTCACCTGTTGCTAAGGATGATTTAAATATCCCTGCAATTTCTACATTTGCCTCCCTCAGGGTCTGAGGGAGCACCTTGTCAGACCCTGGGGATTTATCTGCCCCAACTTGCCTCAAGACAGCAAACACCTCCTTCTCTGTAACCTGTATAGGGTTCATGACCTGATGCCACTTTGCCTCACTTCTATAGACTCTGCATCCGTCTCCTGAGTAAATACAGCTGCAAAACATTTATTTAAGATCTTCCCCATCTCTTTTGACTCCACACATAGATTACCATTTTTATCTTCCGGAGGACCAATTTTGTCCCTTGGAATCTTCTTCCTCTTAACATATCTGCAGAATCCCGTAGTATTCTCCTTCACCTCATCTGCTAGAAAAACTTCATGCCTTCTTTTAGCCCTCCTGTTTTCCTTCTTAAATGTTTTCTTGCATTTCTTATACTCTTCAAGTACCTCATTTGTTCCTACACATCTATACCTGCTCTGCACCTCCTTTTTCTTAATCAGGATCTCAATATCTCTCAAAAAAACCAACATTCCCTAAAGCTGTTATCCTTGCCTTTTATTCTGACAGAAAGGTACAAACTGTACTCCCAAAGTTTCACTATTGAAGGCCTTCCACTTACCAAGCACACCTTTGCCAGAAAACAGCCTGTCCCAATCCACACTTGCCAGATCTTTCTGAGATCATCAAAATTGGCCTTTCTCCAACTTAGAGTCTCAACCCAAGGACCAGACCTATCCTTTTCCAGAATTACCTTGAAACTAATGGCATTATGATCACTAATTACAAAGTGTTCTCCTACTCAAACTTCTGTCACTTGCTCTATCTCATTCCTTAATAGGAGATCATTGCACACTCTCTCGTTGGGACTTCTATGTACTGAAAAGGAAACTTCCCTGAACACATTTCACAAACTCTATCCCATCTAGTCCTTTTGCAGAACGGGAGTCCAAATCAATATGTAGAAAATTAAAATCGCCTGCTATTACAACCTTAGATTTCTTGCAACAATCAGAGATCTCGCTACAAGTTTGTTCCTCTAAATCCTGCAGACTATTGGGTGATTTGTAAATTAGCCCTATTAATATGGTCATACTTTATTTATATTTAGCAATACAACGTGGAATAAACCCACCAGCCCTTTGAACTGCACTGCCCCAACAACCCTGATATAATCCTAACCTAATTATGGGACAATTTATAATGACCAATTAACCTACCTGGTAAATCTTTGGACTGTGGGAGGAAACTGAAGCACCCAGGGAAAACCCACGCATTCCATGGGAAGAAAGTATAGAGACTCCAGAGAGGATGCCAGAATTAGATCCTCCCTCCCCCCCTGCAAACTGTGCAGCACTAGCAAACCTTCTTGCTAGGATATTAGACCTCCTCCAGTTCAGGAGCAAACTGTCTCCTCAGTACAGGTCCCATCTTCCTTGGAAGAGAGCTCAATGATCCAGAAATCTGATGCCCTCCCACCTACATCAACTCCTTAGTCATGTGTTCAACTGTGTGATTTTCCTACTTCAAGCCTCACTAGCACATGGTATGGGTAGCAAACCTGAGGTCACAACCCTAGAGATCCTGTCCTTTAACTTAGCACCCAACTCCCTGAACTTACCTTCACTTACAGTGAAGAACCTTCTTTGTGCAAGATAATTAGATTTATTGTATTCATGTTTATTGTGTAAACTGATTATATTTGCACAATTAATATATTAATGTCTGATTTTGACTGGTATTTTATGAAGCTAATGAGTTCTGTATTCATTTGTGATTTCTAATATTGACAACATTTCCTTACAAAATTTTAAAGCTTCTGCATTAAATTGTTGAAATAAAATTTTAATTATATTTGGCATAATTTCCTAGATATGGTTGGATAGGTTACTATGTATGGTATATATATCAGCACATAGTATATATATCAGAGTAGAAAAGTTACAGAAATCCCTTATGGGCATAATTCAAGTTTGCATTTAGGCAAAATATTTTTAGGTTCTAGTAGGGTTAAATAAAAAACCTCAAGAGACATTATGCTGCAAATCAAATCATAATCAGATAGCCTTGATTTTTTTTTACCAGAGACTTTCTAATTTTATTTTCCTGGAGAAATGTTTTACATGGAAACAGAAACATAGAAAACAGGAGCAGGAGTAGAGGATTTGGCCCATTTTCACCATTTAATACTATCTGCTGATTGTCTATATTCAGTATCCTGTTCTTGTTTTCTCCCCATAGTCTTGATCTTATTATCCACATGACTTACAGCTAACTCATTCGAATTTATATTTAAGGACTTGGCCACAACTGTTGTAGAGAATTCCATAGGTTCACCACTCACTTGGTGAAGAAATTTCTCCTCACTCTGAACGATAGCGTAGGAAAGCATTGAGAAAGTGAGCCGAAAGAGCCTATTTCTGTAATCAACTATTGTATGATTCTTTGCCTCCTTATAGTTCCAAGGACCTAGGTTCAATTCTTGCCTGAAGTGCTTTCTGTGTGGGGTTTCCATATTCTCCCTGTGACCACATCTTTGTAGGTTAGTAGCAAAACCGCAGTCAAAAAGTGGAGTTCGTGGACACGTGAGTGAGAACAAGGATAGGCACACGGATGAGAGAGTACAGAAGGCTATGGTTCAGATGCAGGTAGCTGGGAACAGGCAAAATACCAGGCTGGCATTGTCCAGGTGGGTCAAAGAAACTGTTTCTGAGCTATAGTGCTCCATGACTTTATATGTTATAGAGTACCTGGAAATGAGAAGAAAGGGAATGAGGCAAATGGATTGATCCTCTGGAATGGGCAGAAGAAAAGAAAGCTTCTCATATATATCAGAATGCCCTGTTGTCCTGCTTATCCGCTTGCGATGCAATCCAGCTCATATGCATATCAGCTCCCTTACTGTGTTCACCCATATACACCAGGGACAATTTATGACAGCCAGTTAACCTACCACAGAACATGTTTGGAACTTGAGAGTGAAATGGAGTACCGAGAGAGAGACCCACCCCATCAAAGGCAGATTGTCCACCCAAGGCTAGAATCGAACCTGGGTCATTGGAGTGGCTTGGCAGCAGTGCCATCTGGGCACCATTTTGCTATTCAGGCTTTGCTGAGGTTCAATAAAGAGAGGGGTAGAAGTCATGCGGAAAAAAATGTAGGATCTGCGAGAGCGACATAGTTAAAGAAGATTACAGTGGATGAAGGGATTTAAAACCATGAAGGTAATTTAGCCATATCTATTGCACACTGCAGTTAGTATGCATGTGGCCCTATATGGCAGCTTCATTCATCTAGCACCCTTTTGTATTTAGGTCCAGCTCCTGGCATGCCAGTCTGCGCTCCTCATTGAACCAGAGTTAACTCCCTTCCTGATAGCAATGGAGAGTGAGATTTACATTGAGCAATGTGTTGTGCTAAAGTTGCACAGTATCTCGTGGAGCTCTCAGTTTCATTGACATGGCTGTAGTGTCATGCAACAAGATGTTCTTCATGGTTCTTCACTGGTGAATGGTTGCAAGCTCAGTGAGCAGCACCCCCGGCCACCCCCACCCCCACCCCAACCACTCTACTGCCTGTACATTCATGGCTGCATGGCCAGGTTCTGCTCTACTAGTTTGCAGATGATATCTCTGTAGTGAGCTGCATCTTAATTAATGATGAGTCAAAGTACAGGAAGGAGATAGTGAGTTAGACGCATGGTGTCATAACAGAACCTTTCCTTCAATGTCAATAGAACAAAAGAGCCGGTCAATGACTTTAGGAAAGGGGACAGTACATATACTCAGGGGTGCAGTGCTAGCTGGAGAGCACCGGAGCGCGTCCGGCACATCTTTAAGAAAAAAGCCAAAACAAACAAGCTAATGAATTAGGTGCCCCCCAGGGTGATTTGAGTATCTCAGAAACTGCTGATCTCCTGGGATTTTTATGCACAACAGACTCTAGAATTTACAGAGAATGGTGCCAAAACCAAAAAAAAATCCAGTGTGTGGCTGTTCTGTGAGCGAAAACATCTTGTTAAATCCACTTGCTGGTTTTTTTTTTTTGTTTTTGGTACCATTCTTTGTAAACTCCAGAGTCTGTTGAGCATAAAATTCCCAGGAGATCAGCAGTTTCTGAGATACTCAAATCACCCTGGGCGGCACCAAATTAAAGATGTGCCAGACGTGCTCCGGCTAGCACTGCACCCCTGCATATACTCCTGTCTGCATCAATGGTGTTGAGGTTGAGAGATTCAAGTTCCTAGGTGTGTATATAACAATAGCCTATCCTCATCCAGCCACGTTGATGTCATGGCCAAGGAAACTCACCAATGCTTCTACTTCCTTAGGAGACTAAAGACATTTCGCATGACTCTTATCAATTTTTATTGATGCACTACAGAAAACATTGTCTGGATGATTAACAGATTGGTACGGCAACTGCTCTGCCTGTGACTGCAAGAAACTGCAGAGAGCAGTGTAGACAGCTCAGCAATCACAGGAACCAGCCTCCCCTCCATGGATTCTATCTAAACTTCTCGCTGTCTCAGTAAAGCAGCCAGCATAATCAAGGACAGCATCCACCCCAGACATTCCCTCACCTCCCCTCTCCCATTAGGCAGATACGAAAGCCTGAAAGCATGTACCACCAGGCTTAAGGACAGCTTTTATCTCACTATTACTAGACTCTTGAATGGATCTCTTGAATGATAACATGGGCTTTTGGCTCACAGTCTACCTTGTTATGATCTTGCACTAAATTGTTTACTTGCATCACACTTTATCAATAGTTTTTACACTTTATTGTTTTACCTTATTCTCTGTACTGTGTAATGATTTGATCTGTATAAACATTATGAAAAAAAGGAGTTTTTGACCGTATCTTGGTACATATGGCAATAATAAACCCATACCAATACCTTGATGAGAAGATGGAACCAAGTCCAGAAGGACAGTGCAGTAGTCACTTCTTCTGTGCTTTTACGGTAGAGATACCTGACAGGAATTTTAATGAGGATGGGGGTCTTTCTCTAGGTTTCATTCCCTGCCTGCCGCAGACCACCGCTGGTAGCTACATCTCTTGAGACTCACCTACTTCTTCCAGCTATTACTCAGCATGGAAGAGTCCTGATTTATCAGCTGCACAGGGATGTTGAGAGATGATAAGGACATTTCCTTTTTCATGTTTGACTGAAACTGCGAGACTTCATGGGGCCTGGAGTGAGCATTTGGTCTCCCAGACTTGCTCATTCCTCCGGTGGACCTTTGGGCGTTAGGGTGAACCTTATTCTGAGACCGTGATGGAGGAGTCAAGCAAGGTATAAACCTGGGAGGATGACTGCTGCACAGCTAACCTATGGAACAATTCTCCCAAGTTAGACACCAGTCCACAGATATTTGTCTACACTGAAATCCACTTGATTAATCTGTCAATATCAATTTGTATTTTAAATCTTGCTTCCATATTGGTTTCTATGACAACTAACCCTCTATCATGGGAAATCTTCCACAGATAGTTTATCATTCCATCATCCTATTTGCTTATAAATGCAGTGGATATTTGATGACCCTTGCAGGGCCCCACTGATCACATTCTGCCAATCTGACACCTGCCCATTTTCCCTTTCTCCCACCACTCAGACAGTATCCTGATCCTATCAATAATTCTGCTTTCAAATATATGAGTTTTCTACTTTAACTGTTAATTTTTAATATCAGACTCTATCACGACTTGTGGAAGTAACATCAAAGCATTTTTCCATGCTCACTGGTATTCTTACCTGTTTCAGTCAGTTTTGTTAGGCATGACCTCTACATACAGCTTCTCTGGTTAGTTAGCTGGTCATTAGGGTCGTTCTCATAATGTTCACTAAATCTTTGTTGAAAGTAAGTTCCCCAAAATAAATGATTATTTCTTGATTATCCTCTCTTACTTTTGTTAAATAAGGAGCCCTATGCAATTATCGGATGCTAAAAAAGCACCCCCCCCCCCCCATATCAGGAGTATCTTGAAATTTGCACATCCACAATGATCTCACTTTCTTTTTATAAAGACTTGGGAATTAGTTACTTATAGGACTCGAAGAAATAGGAGCAATGCTAGAAAATAAGACCGTAAGTCACAGGAGCAGAATTAGGCCATTTGGCCCATCGAGTCTGCTCCACCAATCAACCATGGCTGATTCTTTTTCCCCTCCTTAGTCCGACTCCCTGGCCTTCTCCCCATAGACTTTAATGCTGTGTCCAATCAAGAACCTATCAAGCTCTGCCTTAAATACACCCAATGACTTGACCTCCGCAGCCACCTATGGCAAAGAATTCCACAGATTCAACACCCACTGGCTAAGAAAATTCCTCCATTCGAAAAGGATGCCCCTCTATTCTGAGGCTGCGTCCTCTGGTCTTAGGCTCCTCCACCACACTCTCTCCACCATCCACTCTATTGACATTCGATAGGTTTCAATGAGGTCACTCCTTATTCTTAATGAACATCATTATTTTCTTCATCAGTGATGGATAAATCAAGCTCTTTGCACCTGTTGATTTTGAGTAGTCACTATCTGAGTTGCAATATTAGTTTCCTTGGTTCATCCAATATGGTCTCCACTCCTCGACTTACAACTACTGCAAAAAATGCCTGCTTCTAGCTTAACTTTATTACATACACCAGTTAACAGTTTTCAAAGTAATATTCAATCATTTTAATATTTTTACTGTAAACAAAGTTTGTTTTGATTTTGATATTCCTTATTAGTTTCATTTTATACTTTTTCCAGCCCTACAAACTGCTTTATCATCTTAATTTGTATAAAGTGATCAACCAATTAGACTGACAGCTCAAAAACCTGGACTAATGACTAAATCATTAAATTTTAACAAAATAAATTTATAAAAAGCTTCTAGCAGAAACACTTTTGATTTGCTTGTGCTTCATATTGGACCAAAAACTACCACTTTTTAACACAATGAAAATGAAACCAAATAGACAAGATAGCACATGATTTCAACAGGAGTGTAACTTTCCAAAGAAAAATAAGAAGACCTAGGTTTTGTTTGGGAGAACTACCCTACAAATTTGTAAAGCAACAGCCTGAGGAAATCATACTAACTTTCATCCAAAGTATTTGTCCCCTCTATTTCCACAGTACGGCAGCATCCTTAAAATTGTTTTGGCAATTTACTGAGCTTCCTTTAAAAACTGTCCCCACTTAAAGAGCAAGGACCAGAAGTGAACAGGAATGTAACCATCTCCTGTTCTCTTCCAATTTGCACAGCATCCTGATTTGGAATTGTATTGCTGTATTTCCATTATGGTTATATCTAAATCTGGAAATACTAAACCCAATAGTGTGCTTCCTACATTAGGCAGAAGAGAAAAGTTCATAGCAGATCACCATCACTTTCTTAAAGACAACCATGGATAGGAAGTAACAGATATTTTATAAGCAAATAATAAAACTCTACACTCTTTCAATCTTTTTCAAATTATTTTTATTCTACTATTCACAATTGAGTCATCACCACCATTTATTGGTGTAACGTCCTTTAAACCAGCATCCAAGTAGTATCTTAAAATGTAGTCAAAAGAGTGTAAGTTTCCATAGTAAGTAGGAAAATGGAATAGCACTGCACTTAAGGAATGAATGTGGGCAAATGAAAATATTGTCAGTGAGAGAGCAACCAAAAGGGAGAGGATATTTCCCCATGGTTAAGGAACTAAGAAACTGGGATCACATTTAAAATGTATCTGAACAACCATTTGAAGAATTACTATGGACTGACAGATGGGAAATGGGATATAAACATTCAGTGATTTGCGTACATCACATAGATTTGTCTTAACACCAAAAGCTTTTAATCTCTCCCCAATTTAAAAAACACTCCTTTCTGAATTCTCTTTCCAAGTGAATGACCTCATAATATTTTCAAAACTACATTTCATCTCTCAGGTTTTTACACATTCATTTAACATTCCTGAATCTTCTCTGTGTAATCCTCATAGCCTGAACTTCAGCAACCTTGGCTACATTAAATAAATAACAAGGGGTTGAGGGCATGAATAGTCTCCTCCTGTACTGTGAGATTCCACTTGATTGGTCACAAGTTTAACAGGAAACGAATTGAAAAAAGTAAGTTCCAAACAAAGGCAAGACTTGAAGGATTTGCATTGATGCATTGCATTCAGGCATCAATAATACTGTCACAATCGCAAACGTAAGAGCTAATATGCTCACGACAAGCTCCTAAAAAGAACAACATGACACTGATCAGGAAATCAGTTTTACTAGCAATTTGATAAAGTGAGGGATAGGTCCCAGGGCCATTTCAAAAGACAACCATGGAGGATTTCACATTTGACTGAGCAATCGTGGATAGGACCTTGCTGGATACCTCATACCTCAAAAAGACTAAGGAGCTGTTGGTAGACCTGAGGAGAGCTAAGGTACCGGTGACCCCTGTTTCCATCCGGGGGTCAGTGTGGACATGGTGGAGGATCACAAATACCTGGGGATACAAATTGACAATAAACTGGACTGGTCAAAGAACACTGAGGCTGTTTACAAGAAGGGTCAGAGCTGTCTCTATTTCCTGAGGAGACTGAGGTCCTTTAACATCTGCCGGACGATGCTGAGGATGTTCTACAAGTCTGTGGTGGCCAGTGCTATCATGTTTGCTGTTGTGTGCTGGGGCAGCAGGCTGAGGGTAGCAGACACCAACAGAATCAACAAACTCATTCGTAAGGCCAGTGATGTTGTGGACTGGACTCTCTCACGGTGGTGTCTGGAAAGAGGATGCTGTCTAAGTTGCATGCCATCTTGGTCAATGTCTCCCATCCACTACATAATGTACTGGTTGGGCACAGGAGTACATTCAGCCAGAGACTCATTCCACCGAGATGCAACACAGAGCGTCATAGGAAGTCATTCCTGCCTGTGGCCATCAAACTTTACAACTCCTCCCTTGGAGGGTCAGACACCCTGAGCCAATAGGCCTGTCCTGGATTTATTTCATAATTTACTGGCATCATTTACATATTTCTATTTAAATATTTATGGTTTTATTACTATTTATTATTTATGGTGCGACTGTAACAAAAACCAATTTCCCCCAGGATCAATAAAGTATGACTATGAACTATGAACTAAATGATGGTGACTCCTTCAGAATAGAACTTTGCCAGCATTGCATGGGATGTAGGCTGAGATTTTTTGTGTCCAAGTCCTTTAAGACTCAAATGTGACCAAATGTAAACAGTTATGGAAGTCCAACCCAAGTAAAGCTTCTATCCCAGAGCATCTTTCTAGGTCACAGTAGCAGACATGAGTTTAGTAAGTCTTCGGTTCATTCCTGTATAAAACAAAGAAGAGCTGACTGATCTAACGACTTCTTCTCTTCTAGAAGAAAGGAGATACAAGACGGGAGAACATTTAACACCTGCTGCCTTTCTAAAAGGCCGATAGTACTGCTTGTATCAATTTCAGTATATACAAGTACAGGAAGTGATAACATGGCATAGATTTGTAGGCCTTTTCATTCCACGTTAATATGATTCTGTGTATAAATCCCTGTTGTCAGAGGCCAGTCCAGAATTCATTTGTCATGCTGCAGTTCAATATTTGAAAAATCCCAAGAGAAAAAACAGATGGTTTGGTTGGAGGTGAGGCCTATCTTTTTCTGCCAAAGCAGACAACCTTAATTAAACTTCCTACAGGTGCACTCACCACAGAAACAACAGCACCTATCCACCACCAAGTTGCTAGAGAGGTACTGCAGGAATCTGTCTGTTGCTTAGGCTGCTCAACTGGAGCAAACTGATGACCTCTCCAGCCAATTTCCAAAGTCATTGCTAGCTGCGGAATTATTTTGACATTTAAAGCAGAGTACACATGGTGTGTTCTGAGGACGAGGATCATTTGTTTCAGCCTAGTTAACTGTGGTGATATCGGACTTGCACCGAGCCAGCTGCTATAAATTATGGTGATTATCTTGTAATAATCTTTTTTATCAGCTGCCATCCTAACATTATAGTTTCACCCACTGAAGATTACCTTTACTTGTCACATGTACGTGGAAGCATCTAAATGAACCAATGTCCAACACTGTCCGAGGATAAGCTGGGGAGCAGCCTGCAGCACCTCTCTGCTTCCAGTACCAACATAGTATGCTCACAACTTAGTATCCCACGTGTTTTTTGGAACATGGGAGCAAAACCAGAGAACCCAAAGGAAACTTATGCAGACACAGGGAGGGCCTACAAATCCTTACAGACAGCAATGGGAATTGAATCCTGATCTTCCGATTGGCATTGCTGTAAAACGTTACATCAGCTGCTAATTACCTCCATTGTCTGTGCAGGCTCTCATGCCACTTTACACATGCCTTTATTCCAGAGATTTGTTTACAGACATAGACGTAGAATAGTACAGCACAGTACAGGCCCTTCGGCCCACAATGTTGTGCCGACCCTCAAACCCTGCCTCCCATATAACCCCCCACCTTAAATTCCTCCATATACCTGTCTAGTAATCTCTTAAACTTCACTAGTGTATCTGCCTCCACCACTGACTCAGGCAGTGCATTCCACGCACCAACCACTCTCTGAGTAAAAAACCTTCCTCTAATATCCCCCTTGAACTTCCCACCCATTACCTTAAAGCCATGTCCTCTTGTACTGAGCAGTGGTGCCCTGGGGAAGAGGCACTGGCTATCCACTCTATCTATTCCTCTTATTATCTTGTACACCTCTATCATGTCTCCTCTCATCCTCCTTCTCTCCAAAGAGTAAAGCCCTAGCTCCCTTAATCTCTGATCATAATTCATACTCTCTAAACCAGGCAGCATCCTGGTAAATCTCCTCTGTACCCTTTCCAATGCTTCCACACCCTTCCTATAGTGAGGTGACCAGAACTGGACACAGTACTCCAAGTGTGGCCTAACCAGAGTTTTATAGAGCTGCATCATTACATCACGACTCTTAAACTCTATCCCTCGACTTATGAGAGCTAACACCCCATAAGCTTTCTTAACACCCTATCCACCTGTGAGGCAACTTTCAGGGATCTGTGGACATGTATCCCCAGATCCTTCTGCTCCTCCACACTACCAAGTATCCTGCCATTTACTTTGTACTCTGCCTTGGAGTTTGTCCTTCCAAAGTGTACGACCTCACACTTCTCCAGGTTGAACTCCATCTGCCACTTCTCAGCCCACTCTGCATCCTATCAATGTCTCTCTGCAATCTTCGACAATTCTCTACACTGTCTGCAACACTACCTACCTTTGTGTCATCTGCAAACTTGCCAACCCACCCTTCTACCCCAACATCCAGGTCGTTAATAAAGATCACGAAAAGTAGAGGTCCCAGAACAGATCCTTGTGGGACATCACTAGTCACAATCCTCCAATATGAATGTACTCCCTCCACCACGACCCTCTGCCTTCTGCAGGCAAGCCAATTCTGAATCCACCAAGCCAAACTTCCCTGGATCCCATACCTTCTGACTTTCTGAATAAGCCTACCATGTGGAACTGTGTCATATGCCTTACTAAAATCCATATAGATCACATCCACCGCACTACCCTCATCTATGTGCCTGGTCATCTCCTCAAAGAACTCTATCAGGCTTGTTAGACACGATCTGCCCTTCGTAAAGCCATGCTGACTGTCCCTGATCAGACCATGATTCTCTTAATGCCCAGAGATCCTATCTCTAAGAATCTTTTCCAAAGCTTTCCCACCACAGACGTAAGGCTCACTGGTCTATAATTACCCGGACTATCCCTACTACCTTTTTTGAACAAGAGGACAACATTCGCCTCCCTCCAATCCTCCGGTACCATTCCCATGGACAACAAGATCCTAGCCAGAGGCTCAGCAATCCCTTCCCTCGCCTCATGGAGCAGCCTGGGGAATATTCTGTCAGGGGACTTAACTATCCTAATGTATTTTAACAACTCCAACACCTCCTCTCCCTTAATATCAACATGCTCCAGAACATCTACCTCACTCATATTGTCTTCACCATCATCAAGTTCCCTCTCATTGGTGAATACCGAAGAGAAGTATTCAGTGAGGACGTTGCTCACTTCCACAGCCTCCAGGCACATCTTCCCACCTTTATCTCTAATCGGTCCTACCTTCACTCCTGTCATCCTTTTTTTCTTCACATAATTGAAGAATGCCTTGGGGTTTTCCTTTACCCTACTCACCAAAGCCTTCTCATGCCCCCTTCTTGCTCTTCTCAGCCCCTTCTTGCTTCCCTATATTCCCCAATAGACCCATCTGATCCTCGCTTCGTAAACCTCATGTATACTGCCTTCTTCCTTATTTTAATGTTCTCCTTGCCATTTTCCCATGCACCATCATCCATTAGTACCAAACAGGCTACCGCTTTGTTGCACACATCCCTATCTAAAATGTCCAATTTTCTACATAGCTGCTTTCTGATTTACAATAATCCCTGCTCCCTGTGCAGAGAAGAATAACTTCCTGTCTTTACTTTTAAATCCCTTTGTGGTTCTGTCCATTCTAATTACGGTTACCTCCAAGAATTACATTGAGGTTACAAGATGGAAACAGACAGTTTGGCCCAATAGTCTGCCTTGGCAATTATCCATACAAACAGCAATTCTAATCTCAAGTGACCTACTCTCAAACCATCTGCTGACTAAGCCTAAAGTTATTCTCTTAAAATCCTCCTTTCTTTGACCTCCTTTGGGACATTTTTATGTTACATATAAGACCATAAGACATAGGAACAGGATTAGGCTGTTTGGCCCATCACATCAGCTCCGTCATTCAGTCGTGGTTAATTTATTATCCCTTTCAGCCCCATTCTCCTGAATTCTCCCTGTAACCTTTCACACCCTTACTAATCAAGGACCTATCAACCTCCGCTTTAAATATACCAAATGACGGCCTCCACAGCCATCTGCGGCAAGGAATTCCCTTTAGCTAAAGAAATTTCTCCATATCTCTGTTTCAAAGGACATGCTTCCATTCTGAGGCTGTACTCTCTGGCCCTTGACTCCCCCACTATTAAAAACATTGTCTCCATGTCCATTCTATCTAGGCTTTTCAATATGCAATATGCTTCATTGAGATCCTCCCTTCATTCTTCTAAACTCCCCAGCGAGTACAGACCCACAGCAAGCAAACACTCCAAGATTGCAGACTGTTATTGTTGCTTCTTTGGCAATTTGACAGATACAGGAAATTATGGAGGACCTGGGAGAATTTAGTTATCAAAATTTTTTATGGCTCTTTCAACCTATTAGAATACTTAAAAATCTATTCTACTTTCTTGATCCAGACAGCTCCCAGTAGTGATCCAGATTAACACTGAACCAGTGGTGGTGTCACACATGAATTGACATCTACCTTGCAGAGTCTGAAAGTTAGCTCTCTGATTCTTCCTCTTGCCTCAAAGATTTCCTATTCTGACATAATATTGACCTCTTCTTTTGATGATTTCAAATCTGTGCCCTTTCCTTTATCCATAAATTGTCAGGTAAACTGCAAATCTTTTTCCCCATCTTCCACATTCCCCATACACCTTGATTCCTCCTTTTGGCTTAATACCCTGTATCTAATACTCTTCGGCTTCATACCCTGTGTTCAATACTAGCTGTCAATGTGGCCCCTCTTTGTTTACTGTAACCTATTCCTCTCTGGGCTTACACACTGGTCACAAAGGGCTATGGGTGAAGAGGACCATTATACGTATTATTTCCAGAAGGCATTTGATAAGATGCCATATGAATGAAAATTTTGGAATGAAAATCTCATTATGTTAGAGTTAACATATTGTATGGTTAAAAGATTGGGTTGCTGACAGGAAACAAAGTAGGTATACAGGATCTGTTTCTAGTTGACAATGTGTTAACAATTCTTGACCCTCAACTGTTTAAAACATTTATAAATGAACATAGATGTACTTTGTTAGATCTGATAACACAAAGTAGGAAAACAAATGCTGCAGGCCAAAGAAGGTGACAAAGAGATACTCACTACAGGAAGTATGTGGAAACCATAGAAAGGGTGCAGAGGAGATTTACAAGGATGTAAACATTACCCAATGCCAATTCCCCAAGAATCAATGGAGAGATTCCTGAGTCTCTCTACCCTGACTCAGATGTAACGGGGGGACTACCAGTGGACAAGAATTGATGAAGAGATTCCTAAGTCTCTCTACCCTGACTCAGATGTAACAGAGGGGACTACCAGTGGACAGGCAAACACAATGCTGGACAGTGAAGGGAAGCTGGGCTGCAGTGTAACTGGGGATGAATCTGAGCTCAGTCAGGTGACAGGGAGACCTGAGCTGCCAGACGACATGAGTAATGGACAGGGGGTGGCATCCCCAAATAGACAGGAAAGGTCTCAAGAAGTGCCTGAGGCTGAAGATGAGACAAGAAGGTCTGAGAGAGTCAGGCAACCCCCAGATATGCTAGCACATGACACATCGGGGAAACAGAGTGGTGCACCTATCCATACAGTGAGATATGTTACTGCTATTTACAAATGGGTTGGGGTCCAGAAATCACAAATTTCATTTGAATTCCATGTTATTAATAATGTTTGATAAATTTCAAAGTCATGAAGACAGGACTATCTTTAGTGGGGGAGAATGTAATACTCTGGTTGAGATTTTTACTGCTAAATACTCTGGTTAAGAATTTTACTGCTAATGCTGTAGAGTATTTCATTTAGAAGCTTTCTATAAAAGCAGAGTGTCCTGCTAGTGGAATGTTTTAGTTTCAGCTAAAGATAAGGGGCAATGATGTTCAACTTAGGAATGTTATGTCAACCAATCAGAATGGTGGAATTGGGAGAAGATTCTAGAGCGAGCTAGGTGGAGAGAGATTTGTGACAAACACTGGTTCATGGTCTTTTGGCAGGAGAAGCAGAGAAGAGAAGACCAGAAGGGACAGCCATAGGATTCGATCTGACAGGAAGAAGTGATTACAAGGAGTACTTCACGAGACGAAGGAGTCCAGGATGGGTAGTTCTTCCAGTAACTGGTGAGTAATGGTCATACCTAGCTTTTGGATGATGCAAGCTCCAATGCATATGGGGTTTAGACTGGCTTAATTGTAATGGGCCCTTTTCTGTTTTTCTTTTTTTCTCTTACCTGTTTGATAAAGCTGAAATTAGCAAATACATTTTCTTCATAATTATTTGCGGTGTACAATTGTTGCTGACTGATAATTGTGTATGGGCAGTACAGTATATGCACAACATTTGCTCAAGTCAGTGTCCCGTTAATTGAAACATCCCAACTTTCCTGTTTGGTTGAACCTAAATTATACCAAAGATGGCCTTCTCACTGCTGAGTTATGCTTCAAGCTCGGTGAGAGCATTACAGATATAAACAGGGTGGATGAGTAGGCAAACATCTGACAAATGGAGTATTGATTAAGATGGTGAACACAGTGAAAAGAATAAGAAAGCATATATTCTGCATGCTGAGAGATTTCAGGTCTCTGAGATGCAGAAGGATCTGAGATTCCCAGTGCATGATTCAGAAAGAGATTAGGAGAGCTAACAGAATGGTAATATCTATTGAAAGGGCAACCGAGGGGAAAAAGTAGTGAGATTATGCTTCCCTCATATAGGCATAGGTAAGACCACAGCTGTAGTATTCTGCATTGAGTATTGATCTTCCTATTTAAGGAAGGATATCTATGTGTTGGGAGCAGGAATGGGTTGGCTGTCATGTGATGGAAGGTTGGACAAACTAGACTTGTATCCATGGAAATTTAGAAGAGTGAGACATGACTTAAATGAAGCACAAAATCCTGAGGAGTCTTTACAGGATGGCTGTTAAATATGTTTTCTTGAGGCAGAATCTAGAACTAGTGGTCCCTTTTAAAAAAGACAGATCACCCATTTAACATAGAGGTATTTTGTTTCTTTGTGATGGCTGTGAGCCTATTCCCCAAGCAGAACCCTTGAATTTTTTTTTTAAGGCAGAGGTGGATAAATTGTTGATAAGCAAAGAAATGAAAGACTACTATGAGTAGATAGGACTATTGATGTCCATATCAGATCAAAACCTTATTAAATAGGGGCTGAGTCATCAAACCTATCAGTTTCTGTTTGGCTTAATTCACAGGAGCTGGATACCAGTTCTCTTAATATCTCCTACCGTCCTCTGAAACAACTGCACGAATAAACATCATTCTATTGTGACTCACTCACTGACCAATTCCACAGATGTCGTGCCTTCCACAACCTCACAGCTCATAGTTCTCCATCCATGAACAGGTGTTTCCTGTGGACTCATCAACTCACTCGCTTTTGCTCCTGTAGAGCTCAATTCTTCCTATTTTGATTCTACTCTTTCTGCTCTCATCCATTTTGTTTCTACTTTTATGGAGACCCCTGACGCTGTCCAACACTTTTAGAGATACATCAACAGAGATTGAGGCCCTGATTAGGAAAAAGGAGGTGCATAGCAGGTATAGGCAGGAAGGCACAAATGAGGTGCTTGGGTCTAAGAAATGCAAGAAAACACTTAAGAAAGAAACCAGAAGGGTTAAAAGAAAGCACGAGGTTGCTCCGGCAGACAAGGTGAAGGAGAATCCTAATGGCCTCTACGGATATGTTAAGAGCAAGAGGAGAGCAAGTATGTGAAGAGCAAGAGGATGAACCATGTGAGAATAGGACCAATCAGGTGTGGTAGTGGAAATGTGTGCATGTGAGGAGGCAGCGGAGGTACTTAATGAACACTTTGCTTCAGTGTTCACCAGGGGAAAAGAACTTGGTAAATGTGGGGATGACTTACAGTGGACAGATATGCTTGAGCATATAGACAGTAAGAGAAAGAATGTGCTGGAGCTTTTGGAAAGTATCAAGTTGGAGAAGTCACTGGGACCAGATGAGATATATCCCAGGCTACTGTGGGAAGAAGGGAGGAGATTGCTGGGCCTCTTGCGATGATCTTTGCGTCATCAATAGGGACAGGAGAATTACTGGAGGATTGGAGAGTTGCAAATGTTATTCCCTTGTTCAAGAAAGGGAGTAGAGATAATGCATGAAATTATAGACCAGTGAGTCTGACTTCAGTGGTGGGCAAGTTGTTGGAGGAGATCCTGAGAGGCAGGATTTATAAGCATTTGGAGAGATATAATCTGATTAGAAATAGTCAGCATGGCTTTGTCAAGGGCAGGTTGTGCCTTACAAGCCTGATTGAATTATTTGAGGCTGTAACAAAATACATTTATGAAGATAGAGCAGTGGATGTAGTGTATGTGGATTTCAGTAAGACATTTGATAAGGTTCTCCATGCAAGACTTCGTCAGAAAGTAAGGAGGCGTGGGATCCAAGGAGACCCTGCTTTGTGGATTCAGAACTGGCTTGCCCACAGAAGGCAAAGGATGGATGTAAATGGTTCATATTCTGCATGGAAATTGGTGACCAGCGGTGTTCTGCAGGGATCTATTCTTGGACCTCTCCTCTTTGTGATTTTTATAAATGACCTGGATGAGGAAGCAGAAGGGTGGGTTAGTAAGTTTGCTGATGACACAAAGGTTGGGGGTGTTGTGGATAGTCTAGAGGGTTGTCAAAGGTTCAGCGGGACATTGACAGGATGCAGAACTGGGCTGAGAAGTGCCAGATGGAGCTCAACCCAGATAAGTGTGAAGTGGTTCATTTTGGTAGGTTCAATTTGAAGACAGAATATAATATAAATGGTAAGACTCTTGGCAGTGTGGAAGATCTGAGAGTTCTTGGGGTCCGTATTGATAGGACACTCAAAGCTGCTGTACAGGTTGACAGTGTTGTTAAGGTGTATGGTATGTTGGCATTTATCAACTGTGGGACTGAGTTCAAGAGCCGTGAGGTATTGTTACAGCTATATAAGACCTTGGTCAGACCCCACTTGGAGTACTATGTTCATTTCTGGTCACCTCACTACAAGAAGAATGTGTATACTATAGGGAGAGTGCAGAGGAGATTTACAAGGATGTTGCCTCGATCGGAGGGCGTACCTTATGAGAACAAGTTGAGTGTACTTGGCCTATTCTCCTTGGAGCGACGGAGGATGAGAGGTGACCTGATAGAGGTGTACAAGATGATGAGAGGCATTGATCGTGTGGCTAGTCAGAGGCTTTTCCCCAGGGCTGAAATAGCTAACACGAGGGGGCATAGTTTTAAGGTGCTTGGAAATAGGTATTGAGGGGATGTCAGGGGTAGGTATTTCACAGAGTGGAGGGTGCCTGGAATGCACTGCCGGCAGCGGTGGTGGAAGCGGATACAATAGGGTTTTTTTAAGAGCCTCTTAGATAGGTACATGGAGCTTAGAAAAATAGAGGGTTATGCGCTAGGGAAATTCTAGACAGTCTCTAGAGTAGGTTACATGGTCAGCACAACATTGTGGGCTGAAGAGCCTGTAATATGCTGTAAGTTTCTATGTTCTATGTTCTAAAATTGGTCCTCTGAAATATCAGAGTGGTCATCTATGCATGGAGCCAAAAAAGATATGGCAGACCGCAAATGGACTTTTGCGTCTGTATTTACTCAGGAGACAGACGCAGAGACTACAGGAGTGGGGTAAAGCAGCAGTGAAATCATCGACAGTATACAGATTACAGCAGAGGAAGTGTTTGCTCTCTGAAGGCATTTTATGGTGGAAAAATATCCAGGGCCTGACAAGATGTTCCCTCGGACCCTGTGGGAGGCTAGTGCAGAAATTGCAGAGGCCCTCGCAGAAATATTTAAAATGTCCTTAGCTACGAGTGAGGTGCTGGAAGAATGGAGGAGAGCTAATGTTGTTCCATTGTTTAAGAAAGGCTCATGCAAAGCCAGGAAATTATAACCTAGTAAATCTGACATCAGTATTGGATGAAAGATTGGATGTAATCTAAGGGACTGAATATAAAAGTATTGGCTAGACAGGGACAGATTAGGGATTGTCAACATGGATTTCTGCGTGCTGGTCTAACTAATCTTACAGAGTTTCTGTGGAAGTTGTAAGGAAAGCTGATGAAGACAAGCGAAGGGAAGTTGTCTGCATGGACTTTAACAAGGCCTTTGAAAAGGTCCCGCAGGGGATGTTGGTCAAGAAGGTTTAGTTATTTTGTATTCAAGATCAGTTAGTAAATTGGATTAGACATTGGCTTCACAGGAGAAGCCAGAGAGTGTAGTAGATGGATGCTTCTCTGAATGAAGTCCTGTGATTAGTGGTGTGCAGGGTCTTTTGTTGTTTGTCATCTATATCAATGACCCGGATAATAATGTGGTAAAGCAATGGATCAGCAAATTTGCAGATGACACCAAGATTGGGGGGGGGGGGTAGTGGACAACGAGGAAGACTATCAGAGCTTGCAGCTAGATGTGTACCAGCTGGAAAAATGGGCTGAAAAATGATAGGTGGAATTTAATGCAGACAAGTGTGAGGAGTTGCACTTTGGGAGGACAAGCCAGGTTAGGACATACACATTGTGGCACTGAGGAGTGCAGCAGAACAAAGATTTCCGGGTATGCAGGTCCATATCTCCTTCAAAGTTGTATCACAGGTAGGTAGGGTTGTAAAGAAAGATTTTAGCACATTGGCCTTCATAAATCAAAGTATTAAGTACAGGACTTGGGGTGTTATTTTGAAGTTTTACAAGACATTGCTCAAGCCTAATTTGGAATATTGTGTGCAGTTTTGGTCACTACCTACAGGAAAGATGTCAATGGGATTGAAAGAGTGCAGATAAAATTTACAAGCATGTTGCCAGGACTTGAGGACCTGAGGTTTAGGGAAAGGTTGAATAGGTTACGACTTTTTCCCTAGAGTATAGAAGAATAAAGGAATATTTGATAGAGGTGTACAAAATTATAAGGTATATAGATAGTGTAAATGCAAGTAGGGTTTTTCCAACAGATGTTGGGTGAGACTAGAACTAAAAGTCGTGGGTTAAGGGTAAAACGTTTAAAGGAGACACGAAGGGAAATTTATCCACTCAGGTGGTGAGTGTGTGGAACGAGCTGCCAGTGGAAGTGGAGGATGTGGGTTCGATTTTAACATTGAAGAAAAATTTGCACAGATACATGGATGAGAGGGGTATGGAGGGCTGTGGTTTAGATGCAGGTAGATAGAACTAAACAGATTAATGGTTTGTCATGGACTAGATGGGCCATAAAGCCTGTTTCTGTGCTGTAGTGGTTGACGATTTTGACAATTTCCAGTTTCTTATCTTCACGAAGGGTGTTCAAGCCCTGTACACCACAATTCCACACCCAGACAAGCTAAGGCTAGAGCTGGACTATTGTGTGTAGTTCTGGTTGCCACAATATAGGAAGAGCATGACTGTAGGGCGAGGGAGCACAGGAAATTCATTAAAATGCTGTTTGGGGTGAAGCTTTTCAGTTATTAGGAGAGAATGATTCCCTTCAAGGGAAGGAGGAAGGCCAATGTGGGACCTGATTAAGTAGTATAGATAATAAAAACCTATCCACACAGATCTTAGCAAAGGTGCCGAAAACCAGAGTGTAACAGTTTAAGATAAGAGATAGGAAACTTCAAAGGATGTAAGGAAAATGATCTTTTCTTCCTTATCAACACACACAGGATGCAAGAGGAACTCAATAGGTAAGACAGCATCTAGGGAAATGAATAAACAGTTGACGTTTTGAGTCCAGACCCTTCATCAGGACAGGAAAGGAAGGGGGAAGACTTCAGAATAAGAAGGTGGAATAGAGGGGAAGGGGGACAATCTAGAAGGGAATAGATGAAGCCAGGTGAATGGGGTTGGGGTGGTGGATGGAGTAAGAAGCTGGAAAATGATTGGCAGAAAAGGTAAAGGGCCAGAGAAGAAGGAATCTGATAAGAGGGGAGAGTGGACCGTGGAAGAAAGGGAAGGTAGATGAGGGGTAGAGAAGGTAGAGCAGGTGAGAAGGGGTTAACGAAGGCAGGGTGAGGAAATGAAGAGGGAAGGGGAGGGGGAAAATGATTAGAAGTTGAAGATACCGATGTTGCTTCTTCCACCTGAGAGTGGTTTCATTGTGGCAGAAGAGAACTGCCACGTTAGAATGGGAATGGGGATTGGAATTGAAATGTTTGGCCATCAGGAAATCTTGTCTTTTGCAGATGGAGCAAAGGCGCTTGACAAAGCAGTCCCCCAGTTTATGTCAGGTCTCACTAATATAGAGGAGGTCGCGTCAGGAGCACTGGATGCAGTCGACGGCCCCAACAGATTCACAGGTGAAGTATTGCCTCACTTGGAGCCCAGGATGAAGGTGAGGGAGGAGGTAAATGGGCAGGTGTAGTACTTCTGCCACTTGCAGGAATAAATGCCAGGAGGATGATTAGTTGGGAGGGACGATCCCTGCAGAAAGCAAAGGGTTGGGTGGGGTTAAATGTGTTTGGTGGTAAAGTCTTGTCAAAGATGGCAGAAGTTGCAGAAAACGGTGTGATGGATGCAGACACTCATGGTGTGGAATGTGAGGACAAGAGGAACTCTAACCCTGGTAAGGTGGTGGGAAGATGAGGTGAGCGCAGATGTCTGGGGAATGGAGGAAGTGCTAATGAGGGCAGCATCAATAGTGGAGGAAGGGAAAACCTATTCACCTCTGATGTTCTGGAATGGAAAGCCTCATCCTGGGAACAGATACAGCAGAGACAAAGGATCTGAAGAAAAGGAGTGGCATTTTTTTTTTTTTTTTTACAGAAGACAAGTTAGGAAGAGGTATAGTCAAGATGACCATGGGAATCTATAGGTTTATGAAAGACTTTGGTAGATAGTTTGTCCCCAAAGATGGCTACAGAGATATGAAGAAGAGAGCAGTGTCAGAAATGTATCAAATGCCTTTAAGGGCAGGGTGGAAGCTGGAGGCAAAGCTGCTGAAATTGCCAAGTTCAGCAGGGGCGCATGAAGCAGCACCATTGACGTCATTAATATGGCGCAGAAAGAGTTGAAGAACACTACCAGGGAAGGCTTTGAAAATGGGCTGTTCCATGTAGCCAACAAAAAGGCAGACGTAGCTGGAGCCCATGCAGGGTCCAATGGCTAAACATTGAGTTTGGAGAAAGTGGAAGGAACTGAAAGAAATAGTCGAGGGTGAGGACCAGTTCCACCAGATGGAGGAGGGTGGTGGTGGAGGGAAATTGGTTGGATCTATTGTTGAGAAAGAAGTGAGAGCTTTAAGGCCTTCTTGATGGGGTATAAAAGTGCATAGGAACTGGACATCCATGGTGAAAATAAGGCAGTCGGGGCCACGGAACTGAAAATTGTTGAGGAGATTTAAAGCATGTGAAGTGTCATGGATGTAGGTGGGAAGGGGCTGAACCAAGGGGGGTAAAATGGAGTTGAGGGATACGGCCATGAGTTCAGTGGGGCAGGAGCAGGCAGAAGAAATGGGCCTATTTGGACAGTCAGGTTTGTGGATCCTCATTAGGAGGTTGAAATGAGCAGCGCTGGGTAAGGGAGCTATGAGGTTGGTGTCAGTGGATGGCAGTTGATGAGGTTAGTGATGGTGTCAGAGATACTCAGACGGTCCGGAGAGGGTCCTTCTCAAGGGGTAAGTAAGAGAAACTGTCTAAGAGTTGCCATCTGGCCTCAGCAGGACAGAGATCAGTCTGCTGGGCTACAACAGCACCCCTTTTGTCTGTGAGTTTGATGGTGAGGTAGGGATTGGTGCAAAGAGGGTGAAGGGCATTGCATTCAGAAGGCTCAAAGAGGAGAGAGGAGTGTTGAAGTTAAGATGATTGATGTCTCATTGGCAATTAGAAGTGAAAAGATCCAGAGCAGGCAGAAAACCAGAGCGTGCTGTCCAAGAAGAGGCGGAGATTGTAGACAGGAGAAGGGGTCATCGCAGCAGGGTGGAGAATCCTTGCCAAAGAAGTGGGCTCAGAGACAAAGTCAACTGAAGAAGCACTCAGCATATGGTTGGGATGGAATTCACTGAAGTACAGGAGAAGTAGATTAAAGCAACATACACAAAATATTGGAGGAACTCAGCAGGTCAGGCAGTATCTATGAAATGAACAGACATTCGACATTACGGGCCAAGATGTTTCTTTGGGACTGAAAAGGAAAGGGAAAGAGGCCAGAATATAAAGGTAAAAGAAGGGCAAGGTGGATAGCTAGTAGGTGTTAGGTGAAGCCAGGTGGCTGGGAAAGGTGAAGGGATCTGATCGGAGAGGAGAGTGGACCATAGGAGAAAGGGAAGGAGGGGAATCACTGGATGGTGATGGGCAGGTAAGGAGAAGAGGCAAAAGGCCAGAGTGGGGTGGGAGGAGACAAAGGTAGGGCCCTTGCTGAGGATAAAAGCTACTGCCTGAGATTCCTTCTTCTCTAGCCCTCTTCTCCACTTACCTGGCTTCTAGTTTGTCCTCCTTCCCCTCCATGCACCTTTTTATTCTAGCACCTTCCTCCTTTCCTTCCAGTCCTGATGAAGAGTCTCGCCCTGAAATGTCGACTGCATTTCCATAGATGCTGCCCGACTCGCTGATTTCCTCCAGCATTTTGTGTGTGTTGCTCTAGATTTCCAGCACTGCATATTCTCTCGTGTTCTCTCATATTGTGGCTTACACAAGCATACCGCGGGTAAGATGATAACTAGGGTGTGGATTAGAGCTCATTGAGAATCAAAGGGCCAGTCTGTGAGTAGAGTAGTGACACGGAGGTACTGTATGTCCTCCTGCTTTGTTTTTCAGAACTCAGATTTTCTCACTCCAATCACTCCTATTCACTCAGACAGCCTTGTTTATAATTTTTCCTCATAGTCACCCTATCAGAGACTTCACCTGTTTTTGTCTCCTTCCCCGCTCAGATGACATCTTTGACCTACACCATTAACTCGTTCTCTTCTTACAGAGGCACCATCACCTGTTGAGCATTTCCAGCATTTTCTCTGTATAAAAGGCTTAGGTTTAAGGTAAAGCATTGGAGGTTCATAGAGGTGGGTGGAACCTTGATAAACTGCTGAGAGGCGAGTGAAGGCAGAATCTTTCACAACATCCCACTCCTATTTTGACCTCTATTTTCAGATCTTGCACTTTTTTGACAAAGCAGAATATCAAAAAGAATGAGATTGACAAAGCAGAATCTCATCCTTCATCTTGGTACAGTACACTCTCAGGAATCAATATTGATTTTAACAATTCCAGATAAGCAATCTTTCTGGCTTTTATTGGAACTGATCAGTTTTAACGTTGGGTCAGTAACTCAGATTTTCCTCTCCGCACAGATGCTGCCCCCCCACATTCTTATCTATTTCAGATTTCCGGCATCTGCGATGGTCTCCCCCCCATTCTCATTATCTATTACATCAGGTGGATTAGCTGCCCTCTCAGCCAGAACCAACACCATCTCCTTCATTCAGTCTCCACACACAGGCATTCTCCTCGTCCTCCCCTCCTCTGCAACTTTAAACCATCTTCGATTTCCACTTTCTCTTGCTGCAATGATACATCAACCACTGCAAATGTCAATTGTCTCTCTGTGCCTGACCCATTCAGTATTTTCAGCAGTTTCTGCTTTTCATTTTTCACCGGGTCTGGAGGCCTACAGTTTTTCAAATATCTAGTCCAATTTTGTTTTCCTGTAAATGGCTGCAAAACATTAATCTCAAGGTAGTGTATGGTAACAAACTATATAATTTGATAATAAATAAATTACTTTACAATTTAGAGTATTAAAACAGGGACATTAAAAAATACAAATGAATGATCCTGATTCACCAATTTGTTTGGAGAAAAAAAATCAAACTGTGGTTTTGAATATACAAAAGCAACACAGAGACTATAAAATATATATGTAATGCCCAGGTTAAGATTTTTACTGCTAATGTTATGGGGTATTTCATTTAGTAGCTTTCTGTAAAAACAGTGTCTCCTCCTTGTGGACTGTTTTGGTTTTGGCTGAAGATAAGGGGCTATGAGGTTCAACTTGGCAATGTTGTGTCAGCCATTCAGGATGGTGGAATTAAGAGAAGGCCCTAGAGAGCTGGGCAAAGAGATTTGTGACAGATAGGCGGGGTTCATGGTCTTTTTGGTGGGAGCTGCAGAGAGGACAGGAGAGAAGATGGCCAACAAAGTGCTTTATGCAGATGAATGGCTCAGGAGGAAGGGCCAACACTCCTTTGGGAGAGCCAGTTTATTCAAAATCGATTTTGAGAGAAGTTCAGAATGTGGTATATGCTTTCACATAGACCGTGGGTCCAGCGCATGAGTAAAAAGGACAACTTCAAAATGAGCTCCAACTTTATGTGCACATTTTGATTGGGTTAACTGAAATAGGCCATTTTCTTTTTTTCCCCTTTTTTTTCTACTAACTGTTCCATAAAGCTGGAATTTGTAAATATACTTTCTTTATAATTTTATGCTATGTATGATCTGTTATTTCTTGCCAACTGACAATTGGGCAGTATTTACACAATATTAGCTCAGATTGGGTTTTTTTTTGATCGGAACATTACAACGTTCCTGTTTGGCTGAACCCAAATCATATTGACCCTAGACATATGTTGTTTATGGAAGGTGGCCTCCTCATTGGAGTCCCGTGCCTGTTAGCAGAGTTAGTGAATGACCCAAGTTTGCATACGAGCCCAGTTGAGGGGGTTACATACAGGTGGTGCTTTTGAATGGATTTTCTATTCTCCTTTCCTTGCCCCTCTTTCTTGTTTGAATCATTGCACCTGCCTTCCTCCTCATCACAGAACAACATAGAACAGCACGCCAGCAGCTCAACATATTATTGTAATAAGGCAGTAATTCCTCCAGTGTTTTGTGTGTTACTCTATATTCCTATTCATACCTTCCTCCAGTACTCCAATGTGCAACACTTGCATGAGTCCATTTGCATTTTTCTGAATGAACTCTGCTCACTTACAGCAATATTTTCTGCTCCCACTCTGTATGGTCACCTCAGGAATTATTCAAATGTTCATCTCTTGGCCGTCACTTTTTCTTCTTTTGTCTGCCTCCATCATCGACGACTCGATGGTGACTGAAGCACAGCCAAACATCCAAACTGAAAAAAATTGTAGAGAGTAAAAATGCTGCCCAGCATGTTCAGAGCCTGTCGAGTCTTTTTTTTAAAAAAGTAGCGCAGTACATGTTCTTCAGAAGGGAAGACACAATCGAGATTTTAAAAAGAGGCAGCAAATGGAGGAATTCATGGGTTCCAGCCGGGTGATAATTATCATTAAAAAAAAACTAAAATGGTTGGCTGTGTCAAAAAATTTGAGACATTTGATTATACAAAACAATTGTAAGAAAAACAATGATGAGAAGCAACATACACAAAATGCTGGAGGAACTCAGCAGGCCAGGCAGCATCTATGGGAAAAAGTACAGTTGACATGAAGCAACTTAGATCTGCTGAGAAGGGACTTAGATCCACTCCAATTTGCCTCCCAGAGCAACAGGTCCACAGCAGCTGCCATCTCATTGGCTTTTCATTCAACCCTGAAGCAACTGGACAGTAAAGATGCATACATCAGGATGCACGTTATCGACCTCAGCTCAGCATTCAATACCATCATCCCCTCAGAACTGATCAATAAGCTCCAAGACCTGCGCTTCAATAGCTCCTTGTGCAATTGGATCCTAGATTTCCTCATTTGCAGATCCCATTCGGTTCTGATTGGCAACATCTCCTCCACAATCTCCATCAGCACAGGTGCACTACAAGCTGCATGCTTAGTCTCCTGCTCTACTCACTTTACACCTGTGACTATGTGGCTAAGCATAGATCCAATGCCACATTCAAGATTGCTGATGACACCATTGTCATTGGCTGAATCAAAGTTGGTGATGAATCAGCATATAGGAGGAAGAATGAAAATCTGGCTAAATGGTGCCACAACATCAACCTCTCTCTCAATGTCAACAAGACCAAGGAACTGATTATAGACTAAGAGAAGGAAACTAGAGGTCCATGAACCAGTCCTCATTGGAGGTTCAGAGGCAGAGAGGGTCAGCAACTTTAAATTCTTGGGTGTTATTATTTCAGAGGACCTGTCCTGGGACCAGCACTTAAGTGCCATTGCGAAGAAAGCACGGCAGTGCTTCTACTTCCAGAAAAGTTTAGGGAGATTTGATATGACATCTGAAACTTTGACAAACTTCTATAGATGTGTAGTGGAGAGTATATTAACTGGCTACATCACAGCCAGTGACTTCCAATCACTGAATATCCCTTGGAGTACAGGTAAGTCGATCATCAAGAAATGGAAAAAATATGGCAGAGCTATAAATCTGCCTAGAGCAGACTGTCCTCAAAAACTGAGTAACTGGGTAAGAAGGGGTCTAGTGAGGAAGGCCACCAAGAGATCTAGGACAACTCTGCAGTTACAAGCTTCAGTGGCTGAGACAGGAGAGACTGTACATACAACTGTTGCCCAGGTGCTTCACCAGTCTCAGCTTTATGGGAAAGTGGCAAAGAGAAAGCCACTGCTGAAAAAGGTTCACATAAAGTATCAGCTGGAGTAAACCAGAAGGCATAGGGGAGACTCTGAAGTCAGCTGGAAGAAAGTTTGATGGCCTGATGAAACCAAAATTGAGCTTTTTGGCCATCAGATTAAACGCTATGTTTGGCATAAACAAAACTCCACACTTCATGAAAAACACACCATCCCTACCATTAAGCATGGTGGTGACTGCATCATACTGTGGGAAATCCTGGAGGAAAACTTGATGCAGTCTGCAAGAGAACTGCATCTTGGGAGAAGATTTGTTTTCTAGCAAGACAATGACCCCAAGCATAAAGCCAAAGCTTCACAGATATGGCTTAAAAACAACAAAGTTAACATCCTGGAGAGGACATCAGAGTCCAGACCTCAATCCAACTGAGGATTTGTGACTGGACTTGAAAAGTACTGTTCCCTCATGATTCCCATACAATCTGACAGAGCTTGAGCAGTTTTGTAAAGAAGAATAAGAAAAAAAACTGCAGTGTCCAGATGTGCAAAGCTGATACAGACCTATCCACATACTCAAGGTTGTAATTGCTGTCAAAGGTGCATCTACTAAATACTGACTTGAAGGGGGTGAATACTTGTGCAATCAATTGTTTCGTGTCTTATATTTGTAATTAATTTAGATCACTTTGTAGAGATCTGTTTTCACTTTGACACAAAGGAATCTTTTTCTGTTGGATCAGTGTCAAAAACAAAAGCCAAATTAAGTCCACTGTGATTCTTTGTTGTAATACAATAAAACACGAATACTTCGGGGGGGGGGTGGAAAAGAGGTGAATACTTTTAATAGGCACTGTTCATGACTGAATGGTTTCCACCAGAATAGTCATCACATGGGCTGCAGTATTAAGTCTACAATCACCTCCACAGAGGAAATTCAGAACAAGAAAAAGTTCTGGTTTTGTCAGAGTGAAGATTGGAGTAAATAATCTGCTTTGATAACAATATTTGAATATGTAATAGCTATTTTAATCAATGGCAGAATCAGAGGAAGGGAAAGCCAGTCGAGCTCTCAAGTATATATTAGATAACAGATTTATAGGGGCACTTGTCATTCTCAGTTGCACAGCTTTTCGATATACAGGGATCAAAGCTGCTGTAATATGACACTGATGTTTATTTCTGAAATAAGATCTGAGATGAAATTTTTAAAAAATTATTTTTTAACCTCATGTAAGTTTACTGCAAGCAATTTTTTAAATATATAAAAGATCCATTGTTTGTCTGATTACCCCTGCTGAATAAATCAGTTGGGAAAAAAGAGATATTACACCGCATCTGCTTTATATAGCACTGTTTCGAAATCAGTCAGTATACAAAGAGGCCATTGCTTGGCTGGTTTAGAAGCTGCCCTAAAGCTGATAAGTAGATTGCTGGCAATAAGATACAACATTCTTAACAACCTAAGCGATAATAGCTGGCAGTAATAGAAGAAAATGGTGTTGATTTTGTATTTTAGACAGCAATTAAAAAGGTTTCCAAATATTCAAAATTTTGTTTGCACTCTTTTATCTCATTTACAGCAAACTCAGTATTTTTTTTCCCCTTGTATGCTGCAATGATTGTGCAGAGTCACTTAACTAGAATGGAATCTTAATTTATAAATCAGCTTTCAGGCCATTGGCTTCAAACTGGTTTCAAATCTGTTACTGAAGTCACTGCTATTTAGGGGATGCTTTCACCTTTAACTAATTTCTACAGCACAACAATCCCACCAATGTAACATCAATTACATGATGACATCTGTTGTATTTGTCTGAACATTAAACAGAAATCCATATTTAGTGCATTTCCCAACTTTTGTTTCTGCGGTTGTAAACTGGCAATTAGGTTTACCTACAAATCTTAAGCCTTTTACAAATTTTGTGGTCATCTTAATTAATATTCTTTTTTCAATTTAGTCATCACTTTTCCTTTTCAACCCTGAAGGTATCCTGCTCCACAGCTGGACACTCTCACCTGCTTCTAAATTATAACACAACACACACGGTGCACGTGAACCTGCTGTGAGATCAATGCATGTGGAAATAAATATTTGGAACAGAATCAAGACGCAGCAAAAGCTACTCACAAAATTACAACAAAGGCAATTTTTTACCCCACAAATTCTGTACATTCTTCTATGAAAGATTTGAGCTTCGCATCACCAAGGAGCTTTTTATTAAATAATGAAATATGAAACAATATATAATTGGTTGTCAGACATCACAGCCGTATCAGGCAATGGCTGATTCAGCAATACAGAGTTACAAGCTGAGCGTCACCAAACAATTTTTGCATCATTGTTAAATGAAAGACATGACAGGTATTAGAATACTCCAAGTCAAAAGTGAAATCGGTAACTGCATGTTCATCCAGAAACAGTTTGGATCATAGTTTGACTATAATTTAGTTTGATAATCTAGGATAGCACAAAATTAGAAAATACTGAATACACTCAGCAGGATCAGACAGTATCAACGGAGGGAAAAACAGAGTTCATGTTTTGGAACAAAATAAGATTAAGTTAAAAATGGGCATATCTTAAGCTTGAGCACTGGGGAGGTGTGGAGAGAAAAATAGAAGTACTGATAGTATTGATTAAAAGAGTTGGACAGGTATAGGAATAAGAAAGGTTTAGAAAGATATGGGCTTTGGCACTATCAATGGGACTAGCTTGGATGGGCATCTATGTTAGTGTCAATCAGTTAGGCCAAAAGGCTATGACAACAATGGCAGAACACCAAATTTATATCATTGGCTGTTAGGTGCTCAGGATGTCGCAAGGCTATGAAAAGGACTGTATCAATGCAGATTTTCTGCTCTTGTAATCAGGTTCTATGAATGGTGACCAATTTTTTTTAAAATTATGTGTAATTTAGTGCTTCCTTGGATTGTGAAAGGTGCTATGGAAATCTAAATGAAAATATATCAGCCCAGCTCAGACCTCAAGCATAAAGCCAATTACTAACTACTAACTGAGCAGCAGATTACTAATTGAGTAATTTGATGTGGAAAGTCGAGCTGACCGAAGCAACACTGGCACCTACCTATTCACAAATGCATGTGGCCAATTTACAGTGAAAGCTTAACTTCAAACACTGACACCTTTTCATCAAAAATATTCTGTTTCCTTATCCATGGTTGGACCATGTTTTCTACATCCCTAATTTTCACTCCATCCCATTCATGTGTGAGCCAATAATAGCAGACTGTTTGACTGCACAAGGCAGCAGAACTGTGCCTGAATTGGTTTTCATAATTCAATCGGCATCTGGTGCAGTTTCCGCTTATTCTCCGTCTTCACCAGATCCACAGTTCTCAGCACTGGGGAGAAAGCTTCCTCTTCTCACCCCTGTAAAGGCTGTTAGAAGATGTAAAAATAAGAGGATCACTAATTTCCCAGAGCAGGCGCTCATACATCTTGCTTGGCAGTCTGAGTACCACGCGGCAAGTGCGAAAGAACAGATACTCTGAGATCCAGGCTGGGATCAGTGCCTGGAGTTTCCATGGAGCAAAGGGATGAAAGAAAAGTCCCCACCAGCATTTCCTTGCGACACCAGGCTGTTGGGTCCCTTCTCCTTCTCCTTCTCCTCATTCC
The DNA here is from genome assembly GCF_030028105.1 of Mobula birostris. Classification (NCBI taxonomy): domain Eukaryota; kingdom Metazoa; phylum Chordata; class Chondrichthyes; order Myliobatiformes; family Myliobatidae; genus Mobula; species Mobula birostris. Next base: position 47,472,517 of record NC_092372.1, on the reverse strand, counting down.
TTTTCAGTCTCAAAGGCTCGAGTAAGTTTTAGTCTCTAGAAGGTAAAGTCACACTCCTGCCCACTGACCAGCCAAATATGCAGAAGTTTGCTGGGTTACTACTGGAAACTAAACAAAGGTCAGAGTACTGACTCATCCATCCAGGAATGCTCAACTAAAAAAATCCAGCAGCAGCTATGGGTAAAAAAAATAAATCAGCTTCAGGATGCCCAGCTGGAATTTCTCTGGCTCATTACAGGTTCCCCTGCTGCCTTACCCAAACTCAGAAAGAGAAAATAATGGAAATACTCAACATGTCAGGTGCATTTGTGGGAAGAGAAACAGAGCGAACCTTTCAGGTTGGAAAAAAAAAGCTGAACATTGAGGTCAACCCGAAACGTTCTCTGTTTCTCCTCCCGAGGATACAGTCAGGTTCAAAGTACATGTATGTCACCACATACAACCCTGAGATTCATTGTCTTACAGGCATACTTAATAAATCCACAGAATAAAAACCAGAAAAGAATGGATGAAAGACTGTACCAACTAGAGCATTCAACCAGTGTGCAATAAACAAACTGCAAATACAAAAACAAATACATGAATAATAAATCAACGGACAATAAATATTGAAACACGAGATCAATATTCCTTGAAATTGAGTCCATATGTTGAGGGAACCTTTCAATGATGGGGCAAGTGAAGTTGAGTGAAGTTATCCCATTTGGTCAAGAGTCTGATGGTTGTAGGGTCATAACTGTTCTTGAACCAGGTGGCGAGTTCTGAGATCCTGTACCTCCTTCCTGATGGCAGCAGTGAGAAGAGAGCATGTTCTCAATGGTAGGGGTCCCTGAGGCTAGATACAGTTTTACTACTCCATGAACAAAAAAGGTAACATCTCATTTCACCAAGTTCACTGGGTCTAATTTCAAATTTTATCTTTTTGGTCTATGTTTCCCCAAATGAAATGGCTTTCCCCATATAGTTTGTTTTTATCAAATACTTAATTACTTTAAATACCTGGATTACCTTACTTAAAGCTTTAAAATCTAGGGGAATGCTAATTCATGCTTATGCAAACCTGTTCTCATAACTTTGTTTCAGCCCAAGAACCATTGTAGTGAATACTTGCTGTTTTCAGCTCAAAAAGGTAAGGAAACTAATTGTTGAAAATTCGCCAGTATTTCTTTCCTACGATTCAATATCCAGAAAGAATGTAGCAATATAGAGGGTTCCCACCAAGACAATCTTTTCCTACCCTTTGTATTCCAGCTTCCTTGTGACAAAGGACCAAGACATTTGTCCATTTAACTTCTAATGATTAATACATGTGAAACACAAAATCTCTTGGCTTCTGTTTATTGGCACCTAGTAACAGAATAAACCATTTTTCTTCACATCTTATTTTGACTAATTTTTTTATATCAAAACATGACACCTGTTGAGCAGTATCAAAAATGTATTATGCTGTTGCTGCAGACAAAGAAAATAGTTAACAGCCTTTGCTGTCACTGAAAAGATAATAATTTTGTAGCCCCATATTACCTGGAACAACTACAATACATCAGCTTTGTCTGCCGGACTATTATATGAATTATCACAACCCCTTAAATGTTGCTACTTGTAATAACTTGCCAGCATAATCTTCAAATTAATTTACTTAATTGCAGCATTTCCCAAATTATAATGGTGTGTAGAAATGCTTGCAATATAGAAGTTTCATTAAAAGGTTTCGGTAATATTTTAAGCAAATCAAAAGCTATCTGATCCAAATTGTATTACCAAATATAGATAATGTTTTATGACACCTTGATGGATTGACTAGTTTTAACAGATATATTGTAGAACTAATTGTTTTGTGGAAAGCAAATAGTAAATATTCCAGTTGAGCACAATTCAGTCAAGAAACTTCTGCTATTCCAGAATAAACAGCACATCAGAAATAGGTAACCAGTACGATAGTGTACAAAAACTTCAAACATAACTTGATTGCATGTATTCACAAGAGACAAAGTGACAGTGGCTTATTTTGCAACCAAAGCCCTCCATTCGCAATGCCAGATTCCACACGAGCAATCTTTTGATAGCATTCTGAAGAATTTGAGCAGCCAGACCCTTTATCTACCTCTGACAACCAAACTTACCATGATATTTGAAATGTGGCTGAGAGCAGCAATTTTTCTTGTTGTAATTTTGTTTGCTACATAAAATTTCAGATTCAACAGAGACAGGGTTTCAGCTTCCTGGTTAGACTCTCAGCTCTGCTAAAGGTCAGTCAGAATATTGTATATATTTCTAAAGGGCAAAAGTAATGCTGTGCTCATTTCAGGGTTCTTTATTTCTGAGAACATTATTTTCAATTCATTCACTGCCAAGGTGAAGTTACACATTTTGTAAAATGCTTTTAAAAAAAAAACAATTAATTCAAGATATCACTCTAAAAATAAATCAGGCTTGTTCAAGTAATTTTCACCAAGCTTTTCTTCATTTTGGCCCACTCATTTGTCCCATGGCTATTTCCCATGATCATTCTTGTTTATAACATCCTACAGCTGTGTTATTGGAGTGCTGTAAATATACATATTAATCTTAAATCAAAAACATCAGACAGCCAGGCTTTCAAAGGACCAACTGAAATAACACACACAAAACACTGGAGGAACTCAGCAGGTCAGGCAACATCTATGGAAAAGAATAAACAGTCAACATTTTGGGCCGAGACCCTTCTTCAGGAGTCCTGAAAAAGTTTTTCTGCCCAAAACGTCAGCTGTTTATATAGATGCTGCCTGATCCTCCAAGTTCTGCCAGCATTTGAGGGTGTTGCTTTGGATTTCCAACATCTATAGACTTCGTCGTTTGCGACCAACAAATAATTCAGCAAATGTTTAAGCCACAAAAAAAGTACAAACGCGAGATACTGTAAGTACTTAGCAAACAGGAACATGGAATAAGCAGAGGAAATAAAACATCTTTATGGGAAAAGACTTGAAGCAAAAAAAAAGTCAATGCAGGAAAAAACAGGAAACAAAATATGCCTTGATATTCTCAAATGAAGTTAACAGAAATCAGCATCACAGAGCAATTTTCTGCAACAATATATATGGTTTTGTATAGTACCAATAATTTCAAGGACTAAAGGTTTCAATATTTTAATATTTAAATTTTAAAAATCTAAGTTCGGATCACTGGCTTAGGAGTGGCTTCATTTCAGTTTCAAAAT